>NC_141083.1:8016886-8567886 GCF_041138505.1 Cibotium barometz | reverse complement strand
ATCTGTACAATCAGGGCTCATTCCAGCAATCCAAAGATACTTTAGGTTCCTGTCAAAATCAAGTGTCCCCTCAAAAATGCTTTCTTTTTGCATGTCAATTTCTAGTCTGTGATGATCAGAAGGAAAGGTCTTTTTGGCTGGAAAACTTATCATCCCTCCCGGACCATGACATATGGCAATTCCATTTGTCTGCCATTCCAATTTTCCCCAGAAAATGGCTCGTGTGGCTCACCAACTTCTGGAGAAGAATGGCCTTCTAATGGCCATTTCCATATTTGATGATGAGAGTTTACAAGCCATTCAATTTTAAGTACATGCTCACATACTTATGTGGAGCATGAGCAGCATTTGGAACAAGTGTTCGAGCTTTTTGAAACAGATTAGTTGTATATTGACGAAAAGGACATCTTGGACAACTTTTCTTATTGGTATGAAAGGCATTGCAGTGGACCTAATTAAGTTCAAGGAGAATCGAGCGACCAGTGTTTAAGGTGTCCATCAGCTTCAGCAGCTCATTGGATTTGTTCAGGCATTAAAGCCATACAAGTTTGCAGCTCCTCTGTTAGAGCTTTGAGGGTCTAAAGTCCAGAGGGCAGAAGGTTAAGGTGCTTGGAAAAACATTGGAGGCTTTCAGGTCTGGGAAGAGGCTGCAGTTTCAGCACCGTTCTAGGTAATCACGTAATGGGGTACAGTGAAATTCATTTGACGGGTGGTCTCCAAGGTCGCCTGTGTATTTTCCTCAAGTTGCACTTTGCTCCAGCAAGGAGGATAAGCTCTGGGCTTGTGAGAACACTCTTGAGTCTTGACTACTAATTTGTGGAGCAGTTCATAGCTTTGTTGTTGACTATATTGACTGAGTGTCGTTGCAATAAATGTGAGCTGGTCTTATTGGAAGAATGTAAGATCCGAGCCTGTTTTTTTTTTGTTTGTAGTGCAGTGTCCAATTTCTCTCCATTGATTAACAAAAGAGAGATTTTTATTTCTGTCAAGGGCTTAGACCATGGCAAGAGTAAGATTTTAAAGCTTGTAATGCAAAGAGCCAGCAACTACTACTATCTGACATGCAGGCTCATGCTGGAGTCAAATGACTGGGCACTAGCTCTATGCTGCTTTCTATAACTTTTTGTGAGATGAATGTGATTCCTTTTTTCATGCAGCTTTGTTTTTTCTTTCAATGTGCTGACTTCTGCTTGTCTTTGCACAGAACATGAACTCCAACCTTACCTTGTGGCGGCTGGGCACACTCCCTCCCTCCTTGATTGCTTTTGATGGTCACATTTATCCCATAGACTCATCATGGCACATGCTTGGACTTGGCTACCAGCCCAAAACCAACATTGGACGTGTTAAACAGGCTGCAGTGATCCATTACAACGGACAAGCCAAACCATGGCTGGACATTGCTTTTCCAGAGCTGAAAGGTTTCTGGACCAGTTATGTAGACTATTCAAACGAGTTTATTCAACATTGTAATATACTTGAATCATAATACTTGTTTGTTTTTTTGGGTGCCCATCAGTTTATTCTTTTGTGTAGCAGACAAGGGATGGGTCAACCCTCAGGGTGGGAAAGACTAGGGATTAGCCTTAGCATCACTCCCAAGTATGTAGAGCTTAATGTGTCCTTTTAATCATAAATATTCTTTGTTTACCATCTCTTTAGCATGGGCACTTATGTTGATGGCTATGTATCCTTGCAACCTTTCTTCGGAGTGTTTAAAATGTGATTTGTGTGTAATGAAATCCTGTTTTAGGGCATGCCAATGGAAGTTAGCAAGATGATATGTACTTTGATAGTTGCATTTAAAAGAGTGGCTCTTTGCCTCTCCTAGTAAGAAGTTTTTCTTTTTTTTGGGGGGGGGGAGGGGGGGGGGGGGGGGGGGGGGGGGGTTCTGCCAGCACTTGGATCACATACCCGGAATCCTATAGAAGAATCAGCTGCTCACATAAAATTTGGCTTAATGTGTTAATAGCAATGGTCCTAAGGATAGATGACATGTGCTAACTAATGTTTATGCTAGCAATAATATTATCAGAGGTTTTAAAACCCATGGTATTAGTTTGAGTATCCTCATACAGCGACCATCAAATCCAAAGTCCTACTTTGGATTGAATTCATAGTCAGCGCATGTAAGCTCAAGAACTTTTCGTAGTCGGCGCATCTGCAGAGTAGTCCAAAAGACACCAATACCTCTCATAGTTTCGACCTAGTTGCGGCGGGGAGCACTTCCATTTGTCCACACAGTCATTGATTGTTATATGGAGAAGCTAACTCGAGCTGACTTGCTCAAAAGCCTGTATCCTGTTAGTTGCAGCTTACAAGTGAAGATGTAGCCATTGTCACTTACCTAGTTTTATTCCAGTCATAATTACCTTTTCATTATGACCTATTAAAGTAAAATTAGGGGCCACCCCCCTTGGCTTCCCAACAACTAGTTCTCTTATCCTCAAATTCCTCCTTGCTTTGATGGCATGATGCACCTTACACCTTGTCATTAGCATTGCACGTTTACAAAATGAGCTTTGAGAGCAAAGCAGAGAGAGAGAGAGAGAGAGAGAGAGAGCGTTTTTTTAATCACTGCACTGGCAGTCGTCTAGCGCTTTTGTTGATTGCCCATGCTTAGTAAACACACCACACCCACACGCATGATGCTGCTCAATCAAAGTGTACGTTATGGACACCACACCCACACTGCTCAATCAAAGTGTACGTTATGGACAAACTCTTTCCTTACCATTGCACTAACGAGCGATTTAGGTGATGGGTTCAAATCTCCGCTTGTACAAGGATGGCAGTTAGTGTCTGTGAGTGAGTAGTCAGCGTGCACTTTATTCTTTTCTACATTTTAAATCATCACACATCAAGGAGTACCCCGCCTCATCGCCGACATGCCCGGCCTCAAGAACGTAAGGCTCCAAAACCCTAGGGCCCGTTTAAAACCCTAACTGTCTGATCTGAAACCCTAACTGCGCCACGCCGCTTGCAAATCGGATACTCTAATTGGTGTTGCGCTTTGTGCGATTCGCAGGTGACTGTGGAGAATGGGAATGTGCTGGTGCTGTCCGGGGAGCGCAAGAGGGAAGATGCACCAAATTACACACCAGCACTTAAAAGCAAGCCGTTGATGAATTTTTTTTCACCGGTAGTGTCATAGAGACGGGCAATGAGAATCGACATATCCCAAAAAAGAAGAATGGACATATCCCAAAAAAGAAGAAGCACACTAATTAAGTACCTTTTCATAATACAAAAATTACAATTTCATAGTACTAAAATCTTACACATAGATACTTTGGAAAATAGATACATATTTTTAAGTTACACATACATGTATAATAATATGTTTATTTCATATGTATATAAATATACTTATATACACAATAATATATGTAGATTAATGTGTTTATTATTACTACATTACTATTATATATGTATGTGTGTCCGTGTGCGCGTGTGTGTGTGTTAAAATTAGAAATAAGTACATAAGATATTAAACATCATGTTTTTATAACAAAAATCTATGTACATTAAAATAATATTTATATTTTTAAATTATCTTCATGAAGTTTTTAATTTTTTTACAATACATGTACACGATAAGTTTTAAATAACATGTAATCCATACATAAGCCTATATAATCTCTAACATATACTAAATGCATAATATATATAATATCTATATCAAATCCATATACCTGAGAGCCTTTGTCATGGTTCCTTTGCCAGTTGAAATCTTTTTCTTTGCTGACTAATGCTTCCACTAAGTGGCTAGAGATGGCACACTTACAAAAGTGTCCATTTCGTCCTTGAAATCAACATTGCCTACTATCGCCATCATACTTGTGTAGCCACATTTTCCAAAGTAATCTCCAAAGCATACATTTGTCTCCTTGAAACAAAAGCCACGAGTATAAACTACACAAGATTAGAGATAATGGACATTCGACTCTTTAAATGTTGTTCAGATTTCTGAGAATCCCAGGTGATGTTTTGAGCGCCATTATATCCTACATCCATACCACAATGCCAATCACCATGGGATCCTGATAGACATTATTAATAAATTCCATGCCTTCCATGTTACATCCCACTGGATAGATGGTCCATGGGAAATTCCTAGAACATTGGCTTTTGCCTTCCTTTTATCCCTTTGTCGTATCTAGTAGTGGTCATGCCCCTTTTCCTCGTGCAAGTTTCTTTTTATCCAAGCATTACAACATCCATCAATCTTTTCATATGATTTTAGTGTGATGTAATACTCATCACACTCTTACCATGATCTTCGAACTCCATCACTTGAATTTGCATTGATAAATGGCATCACCTCATCTTGCAAGACCTTGTCTCCTTTCATTTTCTTAGTCTTGTCTCCCATGTCGAAGTTATCAATGTATGCTTTGTTCTTTACCAGTAAAGTCTTTTCGTCAGGGATCTCACTTTGGATCCCTCTAATTTTCTCCTCATCCAACCCTTGTAAGCATCGGAACATTGTAACAATTCGTTGCCTCCCACCCTTCATTCAAGTACCAGTTGAACTTCTTTGTGTAGGGAGGTTTCCAATGATGTAGGCCTCTATTATGATGTAGGCCTCTATTATGATGATCGAATTTTGAACACATCATCAAGTGATCATGTATGAGTCTTTTGTAGCAAAGACTCACCACCAAAAGCCACCTTGCCCGTCTCCAAAAATCTCTGTTACAAAAAATCATGCATCTATCATAAATATTAGTTCTTTACAAATGATGTTTGCAAATGATGCATCTATTATAAATATTGGATTTTTAAAAACGATATATGCTATTTTCTCCAATTCTCTATGCATTGATGGAACGAGTCTAAATCTCCCATAATGCTTAGAGATACGGACTTGAGTCTAAATATCCCTCCTTGGATAGAGATGTGGACTCAATCTCCCTTTAGTGCCTAGATATTTTACCTTTAAGTCTCAACTCACTCAATGCCTATAGATTTGGACTTAAGACCAAATCTCTAGGCATTGATGGAAATTTGATTTCCAGGTCAAATCTCCCTCCCTATAAAGAGATTTGGACCCTAAATCTCCCTCAATGCCTAGAGATTCTACCTTCAAGTCTAACCTCACTCAATGCCTATAGATTTAAACTGAGTTCAAACCTCTAGCCACCATTGATGGAGATTTGACTTGAAGGTTGAATTTCCCTTGATCGAGTAAGAATATCATGTACAAGAGATTTGGAATCAACACTAAATCCATAGGCATTGATGGGAGATTTGTCCAATTCTCTATGCATTGATGGAATGAGTCTAAATCTCCCATAATGCTTAGAGATTTGGACTTGAGTCTAAATATCCCTCCTTGGATAGAGATGTGGACTCAAAATCCCCCTTACTGCCTAGATATTTTACCTTTAAGTCTCAACTCACTCAATGCCTATAGATTTGGACTTAAGACCAAATCTCTAGGCATTGATGGAAATTTGATTTCCATGTCAAATCTCCCTCTCTATATAGAGATTTGGACCCTAAATCTCCCGCAATGCCTTTAGATTTAGATGGAGTTCATATCTCTAGCCACCATTGATGGGGAGATTTGACTTGAAGGTTGGATTTCCCTTGATCGAGGAAGAATATCATGTACAAGAGATTTGGAATCAACACTAAATTCATAGGCATTGATGGGATATTTGTCCAATTCTCTATGCATTCATTGATGGAACGAGTCTAAATCTCCCATATTGCTTAGAGATTTGGACTTGAGTCTAAATATCCCTCCTTGGATAGAGATGTGAACTCAAAATCTCCCTTACTGCCTAGATATTTTACCTTTAAGTCTTAACTCACTCAATGACTATAGATTTGGACTAAAGACCAAATCTAAAGCCATTGATGGAAATTTGATTTCCAGGTCAAATCTCCCTCCCTATATAGAGATTTGGACCCTAAATCTCCCTCAATGCCTAGAGATTCTACCTTCAAGTCTAACCTCACTCAATGCCTTTAGATTTAGACTGAGTTCAAATCTCTAGCCACCATTGATGGAGATTTGACTTGAAGGTTGAATTTCCCTTGATCGAGGAAGAATATCGTGTACAAAAGATTTGGAATCAACACTAAATCCATAGGCATTGATGGGAGATTTGGACTTGAAAAACCTCTCTCATTGTGTTCAAAATTATACTTGAGTTGATAGAAATTTATACTTGAGTCTAAATCCCTCAAGAGTTAGTCCAAGAGTTGGATTGAAGTCATAATCTATAGTCATTATTGCTAAAGTCATAACTTAAAGGCATTCTAAGAGATTTCCATTCAAGTACAAATTTGTAAGAGCATTGATAATGGGTTGGACTTGAGTCCAAATTTGTTTTGATCCTTCAAAATTTGCCTTGAGTCCAAATTTTTCTTGATCCTTCAAAATTTGGACTCAAGTCATAATTTCTAAGCATGATGAGAGATTTGAGCTCAAGTCCAAATCTTTAGGCATAGACGGAGATTGAACTTGAGTCCAAATCTTTAAGCATTGAGGGAGAGTGGACTTGAGTCCAAATCTCCCTCAATGCATATAGATTTGGACTTGAGTACAAATCTTAGTACTTTTAAAGGAGATTCAACCCCGTGACGCCCAATCTCTATATTAATTATTGCAATAGATTAAAAAAGTATTGGACTTTTTTAATCTGTTAATTATTACAATAGATTAAAAAAGTGCTAGACTTGCATCCCATTATGCTCTTTGTGGACTTCCCTTTGCCATAGGGCCTTGTTGAGCTCTTGGTATAATTTACCAGAATTCTAGTAGTCCTATTCATGTAGTAACTTTTTCTTTTCTACATGGCTTGGATCTGGGTTACTGATGAAGGAGTGTTGGCCAGAAAATATAGTTATAGTAGATAGAGTGTTGTCCAAAAAGTAATGATGAACGCCTTTTCACCTAACATAGAGTGTTGTCCATAAAATATCCAATACTCATAGGTGTCCAGCTTAGCCTTAACTACAGTTTTTCCAAGGGTGTGTTTTTACCATCAACTTTATGAAATGACATTATATCTATGCAAGAAGATGGTGGTCGAGAGTTGATGCCAAATTTCAAAGCTATCTTTTGCTCATCTAAATGAGCATTTTGCTTGCATGAGAGAGGAAGAACATAAGAGAAGAGAGAAGATGCAAGGGTCGGTTCAAGAACATGCACTTAGCCAACCCTAAAGATGGTTAACTCCTTGATGTGAAGCTTCAAGAGGGGCTCACTCCACGACCACTTGTGTTACTCAAGTGAAGATTTCCTTGAGTTAGGCATGGAGAAATGACAGAAGGAGCTATGGAGAGCTCAACTCCAATCTCAATGCCTTGGTGTGTGCAAGAGTGAAAGAGAGGGCAACCAAGAAGAAGAAGAGGCCAGAAAGGGATCATTACCTATATAAGCACACACATACAAACAAGCAAGTAAGCATGCCTTAACACACAAGCTCACCACCACAATAGCCACAAGAGAGCAAGAGGGAAGAAGAAGAAGAAGTCTCAATTGTGATAATGGGATTCTGTCCTTTTCATATTTCATAAGTCACTTATGTACAAGATCCCACATTTTTTATAATGGTCGCCCATTTAAAAATTGGGGGCCCAAAATTGGGTCTTTAGCTCTATGTACACGTAGGCTTTGTTGCTCATGGGGCCAGCATTACACATGTCATAAGCTCGATCATCCTATATCTTTTCTATATGAAGCAATTAGTGTGGTTTTGCATAAAAATAAATTACATGAAGTGCAACCATGCTTAGGATAATGTTAACCATTGTGGTTAACATACCCCCCTCCCTATTTCAGGTGCGTCCTCGAAACTGGCAAGAAAGTGTAGTGGTGGGGAGTATGTGTGAACAAAATCACCCCATGATTTGGGGTACTAAGGGAATTGACGGGGAAAGCTTTATAGCTTGTCCAAAAGGTGGTCTCCATCATATCTTTGAAGGTTTGGAGATGCCAAGCAGGCATGCACTAGATGTGTTTGTAGTACCCAAGGAGCTGCTTGAGAACATGCTTGAGTCTGGAATACTAATTTGTGGAAAAGTTCATAGCTTTGCTCTTGATTATATCGAGTGAGTGTCGTTGTAATAAATGTGAGATGGTCTTTTTGGAGGCATGGAAGATTTGAGCTTGTTTTTTGGGTTTGTAGCGCAGTTCTTTATTGATTAACAAAACATAGATTTTTTATAAGACACCATGATAGAATTTTCGTCAAGGGCTTAGACCATGGTAAGAGTAAGATTTTAAAGCTTGTAATGCAAAGAGCCAGAGAGTTGAGACCAACAACTACTACAATCTGATATGCAGGCTCATGCTAGAGTCAACTGACTAAGCACTAACTGTATGTTACTTTCTATAAGTTTTTGTGAGATGAATGTGATCCCTTTATTCATGCAACTTTGTTTTTTCTTTCAGTGTGCTAACTTCTGCTTGCCTTTGCACAAAACATGAACTACAACCTTACCTTGTGGTGGTTGGGCATACTCCCTCACTCCTTGATTGTGGGTTAAATAGGCTGCAATGATCCATTATAAGAGACAAGCCAAGACATTGCTTTTCCAAAGTTGAAGGGTTTCTGGACTAGTTATGTACACTATTCAACTGAGTTTATTCAAAATTGTAATATACTTGAATCATAATAATGGTTTATTTTTTGGGTGGCCATTAGTTTATTCTTTTGTGTAGCAGACAAGTGATGGGTCAACCATCAGGGTGGGAAAGATTAGGTATTAGCCTTAACATCACTCCAAGTACGTAGAGCTTAGACAAGGGATGGGTCAACCCTCAGGGTGGGAAAGAATTAGAATTAGCCTTAACATCCTTTTAATCATAAAGATTCTTTGTTTACCATCTCTTTAGCATGGGCACTTATGTTGATGGCTATGTATCCTAGAAACCTTTCTTCGGAGTGTTTAAAATGTGATTTGTGTGTGATGAAATCCTATTTTAGGGCATGCTAATGGAAGTTAACAAGATCTAATAATATATATATATTATGGGGATATCAAGCATTAGAATGTAATCAAGGCAAACAACAATAGTCAAATTTTTGCATGAAACAATCTCTGGTCATGGGGGTATAGATAGCATGTTCCTGCCAACACTTGTTCTCTCGTAAGGGAGGTTCTTTTGATCATTTTGTAGTACACAAGCTGAAGCTGACGGTATAGGCACAACCACTACTAGACACAACAAAGGGATAAAAGGAAGGAAAAAGCCAATGCTCTAGGAATTTCCCTTGGAGCATCTATCCAATGGGATATAACATGGAAGGCATTGAATTTATTCATAATGTCTATCAGGATCCCATGGCAATTGGCATTGTGGTATGGATGTAGGATATAATGGTGTTCAAAACATCACTTGGGATTCTCAGAAATTTGAACAACATTTAAAGAGTTGAATGTCCACGATCTTTAATCTTGTGTAGTTTACACTCATGGCCTTTGTTTCAAGAAAACAAATGTATGCTTTGGAAAATGTGGTTGCACAAGTATGATTGAGATAGGCAGTGTTGACTTCAAGGATGAAATGGACACTTTTGTAAGTGTGCCATCTCTAGCCACTTAGTGGAAGCATTAGTCAGTAAAGAAAAAGATTTCAACAAGCAAAGGAACCATGACAAAGGCACTCAAATAAATGGATTTAATATAGATATTATATATATTATGCATTTAGTATATATGTTATAGATTATATAGGCTTATGTATGGATTACATGTTACTTCAAACTTATAGTGTACATGTATTTTAACAAAACTTTATGAAGATAATTAAAAAATATAAGTATTATCTTAATGTACATAGATTTTTATTATAAAAACATGCTGTTAATATCTTATGTACTTACTAGTATTGGACCCGCACATTGTGGGCGACCAAGGTTCCAAAAAAGAACCGGTTCCCTCTCTATAGCCATCTCTCTCTCTCTTTCACTCTCTCTCACTCCTAGGCTTACACCCATCTCTCTCTCTCTCTCTCTCTCTCTCTCACACACACACACACACACACACACGCACACACACACACACACACACATGCATGTGATCCTCTCCCTCTCCCTCTCTCTCACGCACACTCTCTCTCTCTCAAATGTTGAAACACTCTCTCTCTCTCTCTCTCTCTCTCACACACACACACACACACACACACTATCTCTCTCTCTCTCTCACACACACACACTGTCTCTCTCTCTCTCTCTCTCTCTCTCTCACACACACATACACACACACATGCAAATATTAGTATATATAATATTATCTTTTAGATACATAGACACATATGCTTATACATACATATATATATATATATATATGTGTATTTAAAAATATAAATACACACACACATAATTTTAATTAATTTTGATTAAATTTAATGTGGATATGGTTTAGCCATGTCATCACACAGCCTCATCTTGAGGCAATATCACGCATGTGACTCTCTGAGTGCAAGCCTTGCCATCGCCTAGCCACCTCAGTGCTTGTTTGTCGCTGTGTTGGAACCGCTTTCAACCCGTCTACCTCCCTCCTTCTCTCTCTCCACGACCTTGTCCTCTCGTTATCCTCCCCCACTGCTCCGCTCCCACCTCGTCTCCATAGAGCGAGAAGTACTTCTGATCGCACCTTAGCCTTTCGTCCTCGACCTCCTTCCGTTTTCGTGACTCCCCTTCAGCACCCTTCCTTGTTTCCATCTGTCACCTGCCTCCACACCTGTTTTTCGCTCTGTCCACGCTTTCATCGGCTCCCCTGCATTTTCTGTGCCTACCGCTTTCGTAATCCTAGCTCATGTCAACCCATTCGTGTTCCCACCTCCTTCCAATTCCCTTCGCCCTCCCTTTGTGGGCTTCTATCAACCCTTCCGTCTCCATGACCTCCCCCACATGCCTTTTCCTCATACACCGTGACCCGGGGCTACCACTCCACCTAGCCCTCCATCGTGTCTCCTTTTTCTCCATCTTAGTTGTCTCGGCATCTCCCACCGCCACCTATGAAGTGGACCGTATAATAAAACTCTTCATCTCATCAAGAACTTGTATCGCTGTAATACCAAAGGATAGCTTGCCATGTTCTAGGATTTCTCTTTTCTCTCCTCTCCTTGTCCGCCGAAAGTTGTCCATGGTTAATATGTAATAGATTTCTAATTTTAACACAGATAAACACACACACACACACACACACACACACACACACACATATACATATATAATAGTAATGTAATAATAATAAGCATATTACTCTACATATATTATTGTGTATATAAGTATATTAATATACATATGAAATAAACATATTACTATACATGTATCAATGCACATATATGTGTAACTTAAAAATATGTATCTATTTTCCAAAGCATGTATGTATAAGATTTTAGTACTATGAAATTGTAATTTTTGTATTATGAAAAGGTACTTAATTAGTGTGTTTTTTTTATATGTTGATACTAGATTCTCATTGCCCCTCTCTATCACACTACCTCTCAAGTTTAAAGAGGAACTGGTGAAAAAAGATTCATCAACAGTTTGCTTTTAAGTGCTTTAACAAGGCGGTGTGTAATTGGAGTTAAACAGTGTGATGTGTGATGTGTGATGATTTAAAATGTCAAAAATAATAAAGTGCACACTGGAAATTGCAAAGTACACTACGCACACACACTAAATGCCATCCCTTGTACAGGGCGAGGGAGATTTGAACACCACCTAAATTGCTCTAGTGTAGTGGTAAGGAAAACGTTTGTCCATAATGTGCACTTTGATTAAGTACAATCATACATGTGGGTGTGGTGTGTCTAGTGTGTGCACATGTGAGTGCCACAAGAGGCAGACAAATGATGGAGAATTACTAAGCATGAGTGTTTAAGCATGGGCAAAGGAAACAAAGGGATAATCAACAAGAGATAGACGACTCCCAATGCAGTGATAAAAAATGCGCTCTCTCTACTCTCCTCTCAAAGCTCATTTTGTATACGTGCAATGCTAATGACAAGGTTTGAGCTAAAGGCGTAAGGTGCATCATGCCATCAAAGCAAGGAGGAATTTGAGGATAAGAGAACTAGTTGTTGGAAGCTAGCTAGGGGGTATAATTAACCAGGACAAGGTGGGTGGGCCCTAATTTTAAATTAATAGGTCATCACATGAAAAGGAACTTATGGCACAATTGGAATAAAACTAGGTAAGGTGAAGTGACAATGACTACATCTTCACTTTTTATTTTTTTAAGTTGCAACTATCATGATACAGGCTTGAGCAAGCCACCTTGAGTTAGCTTCTCCATATGACAATCAATGATTGTGGACAAATGGAAGTGCTCCCTACGACTAGGTTGAAACTATGAGAGATATTGATGTCTTTTTTGGACTACTCTGTCATCAATGTAAGGATTTAACTTGAAAAGTTCTTGAGCTTTCATGCACTGAGTGTGAATTTGGAGTTCAAGTACGTTGCCTACATTCAAACCAAAGTCAGACTGTGGATTTGATGGTCACAGTATGAGGAAACAAGCATTACAACATTTAGCAATCTTTTCATATGCTTTTAGTGTGATGTAATACTCCTCACACTCTTACCACGATCTTCAAACTCCATCACTTGAATTTACGTTGATAAATGGCATCACCTCATCTTGCAAGACCTTGTCTCCTTTCATTTTCTTAGTTTTGTCTCCCATTTCGAAGTTATCAATGTATGCTTTGTTCTTCACCAATAAAGTCTTTCCATCAAGGATCACTTTGGATCCCTCTAACTTGCTCCTCATGCAACCCATTGTAAGCATTGAAACATCGTACTAATTGGTTTCCTTCCACCTTCATTTGAGTACCAGTTGAACTTCTTTGTGTAGGGAGGTTTCCAATTATGTAGGCCTCTATTATGATGATCTAATTTTTGAACACATCATCAGAAGAAGTAATCATGTATGAGTCTTTTGTAGCAAAGACTAACCACCAAAAGCCACCCTTCCTGTCTCAAAAAATCTCTATTACAAAAAATCATGCATCTATCATAAATATTAGTTATTTACAAATTATGTTTGCAAATGATGCATCTATTATAAATATTGGATTTTTACAAATGATATATGTTATTTTATCCAATTTTCTATGCATTGATGGAATGAGTCTAAATCTCCCATAATGCTTAGAGATTCAGACTTAAGTCTAAGTATCCCTCCTTGCATATAGATGTGGACTCAAAATCTCCCTTAGTGCCTAGATATTTTACCTTCAAGTCTCAACTCACTCAATGCCTATAGATTTGGACTTAAGACTAAATCTCTAGGCCATTACAACTATACTTACAAAACAAGATAAGACATGGTAAATTTTTAATTTGGTCTACTATGCAAATATGTTTATTATACTAAGTAGCATATGTCAAATTCACTCCAACAAAAATGCTCAATCATACACCTCCCTCACAAACCCTTCTTTAGTCTCTTAGGAAGAGAAAAGTATATTACACATCGAGTAAGAAAGAGAAATTTGAGATATGTTTTTTGGTCCTCCCTTGAGGCTTTAACTATCTTGGTTAAGATAGCACTCTAGCAATAAGCCTGGAGATAGTAGGGCAAGGATTTGCGATGTACTACCATAAATTTGCTCAACAGGAACTTGATCACGTTATTGATGAAGTGAGTCCCCCTATCGCTTATGAGTTTGAGTGGACAACCAAATCTAGAAATTATACTCTCACAAAGGAATTCGATTATTAGCATCAGCCTTTGTGGTAGCATGGGCCTCAATCCATTTGGCACAATACTGTAGTCTGGTAGCAATGATATAACGTGCTTGAGTTTCTCGATCTGCTAGACTAATTCATTTGACAAAGTCAATACTCCATTTCTCAAATGGCTATAGGGAAACTACAAGATGTAGAGGAATTCCGTCATGGTTGTGAACCCCAACGAAACATTGACATTCATCGCAACCTCTTACAAATGTCATTGTATCTCTAAATAAGGTAGGCCACTAGAAGCTTGCTATAATAGGATTTTATTCATGGTGCATTTGGTGCTACTGTGCTATGAAATGTCCACCAGCCACACCGGAGGGGCTTGCTTAAGGACATCAACATATTTGAATTCTTGAGGAAATCTCCTCATTATTCCATCTTAGCCTAGCTTATACAGTTGCCCCACAATCACTGATAGGGGGTTGCCTTTTTAATAAGGCATCGAGGGGTCTTTCTCAAGGAAGAACATTAGTCAAATAATGGACTAACTCTTCAGCCATTCTAGAACAATGTAGATCTTGAATAGTGGGGCATCAGTTTATCCGCCACTCCAATTGACAGTTCATTTGGCATGCACATGCTGCGATCCCTTCTCCATAATCATAGTGAGCACCAAATGGTCTATTAAAAACCAAAATTTAGTCACTAAAAGATAATGGAAGTACTTCTTTACATCATAGACCATAGAAAACCCTCCTCGCTCTCTGCTAAGGGCGGGGGTGAGGCCCATGTGCTTCCAAAAAAGGTGGGGGAATGGGCGGTTGTGGGGTTGTGGCGAGCTCGCCACAACCTTCCCTGCCGTTGGGGGGGGGGACTTGCTCCCAAAATAGGCAAACCTGACGCCCCCTTATAAAGGGGGTTTAGGGTTACCACCCTCCCCTCATCCCCTTGAGCACTTTAGACTCCCCTCCCTTTCCTTGCCCTCTTGCTCCCCTTGGAGAGAGAGAAGAACAAGGATATACGGAGGGGGGAGAGAGCGTGTGTGTGTGTTGAAGGAGGGAGAGGGTTTCACAGAGAGAGAGAGAGAGAGAGAGAGAGAGAGAGAGAGAGAGAATGTGGGCGTGGAAGAGGGTTGCTCCATTATGGAGAGCATCTTGTCTAGAGGTGTAAGGGTCTTACTGACTTGCACCTTACCCTCTCTTCTAAAGAGGGTTTCTCTCTTTTATGGAGAGCTAGGATCCTCAACCTTGCCTTCCTCTCATTGGCATCATAAGGAAGCCTTACAAAATGGGTGGGGAGAAAGAGGGAGAGAGCTATGGAAAGCTCAACCTCTATCTCAATGCCTTGGTGATGAGAGCATGGGGGAGAAGGGGAGAGAAAGAGAGAGGGAGAGGAGAGCTAGCATCATCACACTATCACTCACACACACAATCTTTAAGTAAGCATGAAGAGAGCACAACACACAAACTTTAAGCAAGCATGCATGAAGACTCAAACTCAATTGTGAGAATGGGATTATGTCTTTTCTCAATAGTCCAAATGTCTTATATATAAGACTTATATTTATAATATCTAGCCACTCAAGTAATGTCCTAGGGCCTAAAAGCTAGTCTAGGCTAATTTTCTAGTCTAAGTATATACTATCAATATTACACGTCATAAGCTCGGAGATTTCCCATAATCATTTACATGAAGTGATTTGCATGGTGCAAAATGTATGGCTCAAGAAGTGTTGTTATGTGTTTGGAGTAATGCTAACCAATTTGGTTTAACAACATCAATCACATATGATTACTAGAGTGGACTAGCATCAATCATATGTGCTTAGTGGTGGACTAGCATCAATCATATGTGCTTAGTGGTGGACCAAGAGAGGCCACAAGTAGTGGCTCCATTGTAAGACCTTGGTCAAGAAGGTTGAGACACAATGCCAAGAATTTTCATGTGCTAAAAGTTTAGCAAATTCACATGTATAACATAATGGAAAGAGAAGGCATATCATTAACCTTTCATAATGCCCGATGTTTCAATATTGTCATTCCTTATAATATGTTAATTAAGTGGGTGTTTTACATTGAACGATCTTAAGAAAATAACATTTATTTCATATGAAGCATACATAACCTCTTGTGTTATTTTCCATTTGTGTGCTAGAGACCTCCCTCTCTTATGAGACGTAAGCTCAACAACGATGAGGGTTTCCATATAAGGATGGGATTATTTAAAGAGATACATTGGTGTGATAGCATGGTTTACCTAATTGGTTGCAATGTGTTAAGAGATGCATTCGTGTGATGATGTAGGTTACTTATAATGTGTGATGATGTATGGTTATAATGTGTTGACAGATAGTGATGTGATGATGTGGCTTGCTTATCGATTGCAATGTGTTGGAGTCATCGGTGTGATAATATGGCTTATCCATTAGATGCAATGTGTTGAGGATCATTGGTGTGATGACATGGCTTACATATTTGAGTTGATTAAAAGGATATCTTACATTAAAAGTACTTAAGAAGATAGCATAGTTAAAATCTCGTTTCTTTAAGAGAAGCTTGTACATTAATAGAAGTGGTATGTTAAAAAGTGGGTTCTTATTTTTTTTAATTGTAATAATGTTATTAAGGTCTCTAACTTGTGTGCATGGATTCTAACTACCCCCCATTTGTGTCCAACAAGCATGACTAAGCTCAAGGTTACTAACCCCCGTTTTACTATCACGCCACCTACTCTAAGATGAGGTTGGTTCTTTTGATTTAAGTTTAAACCATTTTCTTTATCAAATAAAAGTAGACATGATGAATAAACTTTAGATTTTGGTTTTTGAATTAAATCTAACCCACCAAGATGTTGGGTAAATGGGGGGATCCTAACAAGAAAGACCCCGGCTAAATGAGAACTCCTTGTGAGAAGGGCATGTAAGACCCCGGCTATAAATAGCACCCTTCAAAGTTTTGAAAACCTATATATAACATGTAGAATACCATCCTTCCACATATACAACTCATATATATGACACTCTTCCACGTATATAACTTGTATACATGATGACACCCTTTTACATATACAACCACCATATATGAAACTCAGATATGTAGAATATCACACTTCCACATATACAACACCAAGCATTAAGTCATTTAAGAACATACACCACTTTGTAATATACCACAAAATAATATCCATATATATCAAGTGTAGGATAAACATCCCATAAAGCATTACTATCAAAAAAAGTGATGAAAAAAAGTATCTAGCCCATACATGTCAAAGAGTAGTGAAACCTACTTGGATATCACATGGAACATCTTGAAGGAGAGTGTGAGGCATGTACTCATCTTCTTCAATGCGGAGACAACACGTTAGCATTTCCTTGACACAGAGGCTGATACACAAGTGTATGTGCAGATAATTAATGGAGAAAGAAACTATAGATCCTTGAAATATATATTTCAAAAAAGATAGCAAATCAGCATGTTTATCCGATGGAAAACCCTAGTCAAATCCAACACAAAGATCAACACACGTATACTGAAGACAAAAAGTTATAGTGTGGCTAGCATAATGCCGCTAATTTGGCTCACAAGGAAGGTCTAAGAGGTGAGTCTGGACTATTTTAGCATCCTTCTCAATGTAGAGACAGTGGTGCAATAAATCCCTTGATGCCCATTCCATTCCTCCACAACCTGCAAGACATCGATCAATGAATCCCCTGGCTCAGTGAAGGTGCGTAGTAACCACCTAGCATAGCAAAATACAATATTCATATCTCTCACATGCTACATATCAAGATCATGAGAATGATGTTAAGGTTATAGAAACATTATAGTGGAATCCACTCACCTATGTATGTTCTCGGATCTCTCAGAACCTCCCCGAACATAAGATCTACCTTGAATCATGTGCTGTGTTGTTCCATGATGACTCTCTCAAAACACTACTTTGAGTTAGAAATAATTGTTTGTCTGTCTCTTCTCTCGCTTCTTGCTTCATATTTGGGACTGGGTGTCCCTCTCACCCAAAAGAGAGCCAAAAGAAAACTTCTCACCTGGAACACATATCCATTACAAAATTCCACAACATAGTTTATAGGCAAGAAAGTAATAATGGGAGTTTGCATGTTACCTATTCCCCATCCTCACACACATATCCTCAATCCACCATCGGCATATATGTCCAATGCAAATCAAATCCTAGCTTCTTGGAATGGTAATATATAAGAGGGAATTGGTCTGCTAAGCCACATGTAATGTACCATTCCTCATAGCTAGCGAACTTTGAAACCTATAGAAAAACAATCCTCTTAATGATGACTCTACATAATAGAGTAGCGATTGAAGAAATTCCATGTAAACATTATTCTTACCTGAAAGGAGTTATGCATCTTTCTATGCATAGAAATGAAATTTAATAATTAATATGAGTGATATCCATGCATATTCATAGGTAAATATGTACATGGAGTAATTAGAATATTTCTTTTAGATGCAAAAATGGTGGGAATTACTCTTTTGGAATAACATAAAAACAAACTTTCTTTTTCACAAAATTTTGGAAAATTTTGCCATAACCTTCTTTGTATGGTTGACCATTTCTCATTTTTATCTTTCTTCACTTAACTTAATTAACCCAATTTAGAATTATAGAACTCTAATCTACCCAATTTAGAATTATAGAACTCTAATCTACACAATTTTCTAAATTCAAGAGAGTAAACAATAAGAAGAGTTTAATTAATCACTTAGTTAATCTTTCTAGGATTAAGAAGGGTTGGAATGTAAAGAAGAGAAGGGGGTGGCCTTTTCATCAAAGGCATGAAAACCATAGATTTTTCATTAAACAAAGTAAGAAAATTAACTTACATGGAGCTTGTAAGCTCTCCTTTGGCTTGAGAGATTGAGGGTTCTACTCTTGTTTGAAGCAATAGTGGCCACCAATTCACTTTGGAGAGGATTAGGCCAAAAACAATTGAATTATTAAAAAATTCAATGTAGATGGCTTAGGACAGGAGTAGAGTAACAGTGCATAAACACCATTAATCTTTTACAAAAGGGGGAGGCTTCTATTTATAGGAAAAAGTGAGCCTCTAACAGTGCATAAACACCATTAATCTTTTACAAAAGGGGGAGGCTTCTATTTATAGGAAAAAATGAGCCTCTAACCAAGCAAATTCATTCTAGAATTTTCCAGATCAGTTTGGTCAATTTTTGACCATTTTTGGGTCAGTTCAGCTTACTTTTTGGATCTAGATTTGAAACAGGAGAGAGGAGAGATGAAAATATCTCATTTTATTGATTAAAAATTGGGGGTAATGATGAGAAAAAGGTGCCTATTTCATGAGGGGAGATTCCCACACTGAGGTGTCAAAATTCAGTTTTTTAATTCTTTTCTTTGGTCCTTAGTCCACTCTTCATCTTATGTGAGCATTTACTCATTCTTTGGGGGGTTTTTCTTTTACTCTTCAATTCATCTCCTCCCTACATTTGGATTAATCTCATTGGCCTGTCAAACCTTTGTTTGGACCTTAATCCAAAATTTTCTGAAAACAGGGGCCCTTAGGCTGTGGTCTTTTGTGCACATTATAATTTATTTCTAATGCACCTTAGGAATTTCTTTTTAAACTTCTATTTCGGGGGAATTTATTTTAATAATAAGGAATATTTTTCCATCCAAAAATATCTAAAAATTGAATTATCTCTCTCTAGGCCAAAACAGGTAGAAACAAGATCTTTTATTATTCTGAAAAGGGGATTGATTACAGGGGAAGAAACTGGACATCTTGAGGGGATGGGGAGGAATCTTACATCCTCTCCCACTTGAAAAACGTGAGATGTCCTCATCTTGCAAACTGGGGGTAATCCCGCATCAGTTCGGCTTCTTTCTCCGAGGTGGCGTCTTCAAAAGGATAGAACTTCCATTTGACTAACAATTCTCTCAAAATTCTATCCCTAGAAACCTTATCTTGAACATCAAGGATTTTTTCAGGTTGGAATTCCATCTGCCCTTGGGTTGAAGAAGTTAAGAGTTCATCATCATTAAACACATGATTCGGGCTAGGTACATAATTCTTAAGTAGGCTGACATGAAATACATTATGTACTTTGAGATGAGGAGGCAGAAGAAGTTCATAGGCTAAGTCACCTACTTTCTTTGTAATCAGATATGGCCCACAGTATCTGGGGGGGGATAACTTCTTGTACTTCCCAAGAGATAGAGAACTTCTTTTGGGGCGTACTCGAATGAAGACCATATCTGCTTCTTCGAATTTTCTGCCTGACCTCTTCTTATCTGCATACTGCTTCTGTCTAACCTAGGCAGCTTTTATATCCTTGCGGATTAACTGCATCTTCTGCTCCATGTCGTCAAGCATTTGTCTGGACATCTTGACCCTAATCAATGGGTCGGGGAGACCAAGTTAATGGTGTTAGGTAGTCTTGTCCATACAGAGCTTTGAAAGGGCTCATCCCGATACTTCAATGATAAGAAGCATTGTAGGTGAATTCGACTAGGTGCAGATAACTTAGCCACTTCTTGGGTTCCCTGCCCCACAGCATGACCGAAGTATATCTTTGATTACTTTGACCATCAGTCTTGGGGTGGTAAGCTGTGGTGAGATCCAAGAAAGTTCTTATTTCTTCGAAGAATGCAGTCTAGAATCTTGACATGAATTTGGGATCTCGATTACTTACTGTTCTCCTGGGTAGGCCATGCAATCTAAAGATTTCCTTGAGGAACATGCTGGCCACATCCACTGCAGTGTAGGTTTCTTTTACTGGAATCAGATGGGCAACTTTGGTTAGTCTATCAACTACCACAAAGATGGATTTGTAACCTGTTTGCACTGAAGGTAGTCCAGTAATAAAATCCATACTGATACATTCCCACTTCATCTGGGGGATGTCTAATGGATGTAACTTTCCAGGCATTTCTACTCTCTCGGCTTTGACTTTCTGACATATCAGGCATTGACGTACATGATTAAGTACATCCTTTTTTAGTCCAGGCCAAAAGAAGTTTTTCTTTACAGACATGTAGGTCTTGATGAAACCTTGATGTCCTGCTATAAGGCTATCATGGGCTTCATTCAGAATTTGACCCTTTGTTTCCTCATCATTGGGAATGCATAGCCTGCTATTATAATACATAATTCCTTCATCCATAGCCTCCTTCTCAAGCTCCCTCCCTCTCAATCTCCCTCCCTCTCTCTCTCTCTCTCTCTCAAGCTTCCTCCCTCTCCATTGCTGCCAAAAACTTTATCCCTCTTTAGTCTACTCTAGGTTCAGGAGGCCTATTCTCAAACTCTAACCCTCTTTTAAGCTTTCCATTGCTGCACTAAAAACCGTGAATTTTCTCTCCTCTCCACTCCTCTATTGTAAAACAAGTTTTTTTTCCCTTCTCTTTTCTTACCACCATGGTCTCTTCCAGTAATGTGAGAAGACCTAGGGAGAAGGTGGAAGAGCTCCAACAAGATTCAGGGTTGGGACTTGGGTCTACATGCAGCCAAGCTCTAAGGGACCACATCAAGTGCGTCAACTAGGGAATATGCTACATCATTGGAAGGGGTGGCTACAAGGCTTCAAGCATACTAAGAAGAAAGGACTGGTTGCCATAGTGCAACATGTGTATACCCTTGGAGACCTGTACATTCAAGGCCAACGACCAAGGTTTCCTTCAAATTGTCAATGTAACATAAACACAACAACATGCTAATATTGGATTTTTTGTTTTGAATTTTCTTATGATTCTCCATTTTCTTATGTCTCTTTGCAGATATTTTTCCCCTCTAATTATGTTGAGGAACAACCACTCCAAAGCCTCACTGGAGTTTTCTATGCTATGCATGCATCCATTTGGAGAGGCAATGTTTGTATCTCAAAGCCCAAGTGATCTTGTATAGAACAATATCTTTTTCTTTTCTCACTCATATTTTGAAGATAAAAAACCAGGTTTATTTGGCAAGCTAGAAGAGATCCCCAACCCCTCTCTTAACAATCCCGAATGGCCCAAACCTGATGCTTGGACCATCTTATGCTTAAAGTTTAAGATGGTAAGTGATATCAAGACATCACTCAAGTTTTCAAAGGCATCTAGGTCAGTAGGGCTAAATTGGTTTTGTCCTTTACATGTTTTTGTGCACATGTTCAATTCCATGCTAATGCACCAAACAAAAACAATGTATATTTGTAAAGGAGGTATGGTCTGACCTCATTCAAGTATTACTAGGAGAGGGTTGGGAGGTTAATGAAGGGTCACATCAAGGTGATGTGTACAAGTGCAATGTAGTAGATTCTACAGTGTCTTTCAGGTTCTTGAAGGCACGCTCTATTTTGCACATGTGTCTGCACTACCAAAGATGGATGCAAAAGCACGGGACATGGATCCCACTTCAAGCCTCAGAAGAAGAAATTATGCCTATTGAGGTAGCTGTGATGATGCAAAATGGATGGATTGAGCGAGTGGCAGCAAGCAAGCATTGGAGCCTAGCAGACCTGTGTCAACACTTTAGCATCATGGGCTTTGACAATGTGGAAGAGTCAAGTTTCAAGTTGATGAGAAGAAAGGTATATCTGATTCCACTACATGTCTAGAATTAACCCTTACACTTTCTGGTTATTGTGCCACTTTCTATATTTTTACAGATTGGGAAGCGTAAGGAGGGGACAACCATGGTCTCAGAATCATGGCAAATGGGGGACCTTGAATTTTCAGTAGCAAGGTGCATAGCCCTACCAACACATAGTAGGCATGTGGAAGAGCTTGAAGATGAAATGAGTATATGGGAAAACCTCTGTTTTGATGCACGTGAGGGGCAAGAGTTTTAGGATCGAGGTGAAGGCAATGACAAGCTTTCAAGTCAACAAGGAGATGGAGATCAACATGACGTAAATGTCACAAGAGGGGCAAAAAATGAAGATATTATAACAATTTTAGATTAGATGACATGCTTGTAATTTTGTAGCAGGCTCTTTTTTAACCAATCTTTATTTAATTGAAATCTTAATATTTTTGCAAACTGTAATTTTTTTGTCTAGTGGTCTAGTGTGAAAAGGCCAAACTTTAAATTTTAACTATAAATAGCCAAAGGTGCCTTCTTTCTCATTTTCACGTGATAGAAACCAAGCACGAGCTCATACTATCTCTTTGACATGGCTACCAACTTTGACAACTTCTGTGAGTTCCTCTCCACTACCCCGTGGTTGGGCGGGCAAGAGCGAGCTCTCTGTCATGTTCTCTCGTGAAGTCGACTTTGAAAAGTCGCTCGCCCTTGCGTCCCAACATTATGAGACGCAGATTGCATACATGGAGTAATACTTGGCTCCCCACTCCATCTCCTTTCCCCATTGCCCCAATGATCGATGGGTGCCTGTTGGGCTGCTTAAGTACATTCAACAATATGCCCGCCCCTACATCCAGCGCCTTGAACGCTTCATCGACATCTGCATTCTCGCAAGAGCTTACTGTACCTTCAATAAGCAGGAGGTAAAGACTTGTCCCATTCATCCTCATTATGGTTTTGCTCAGCTTATCACTTTTCAACCAAAATTCAGGAATCATCTTTTTCCAATCAGAATCCAAATCAATTCATCAATTCTCAACTAGAATTTAAAATCATATCAACCACATTCGAATTCATCATCTGGATAGCATTTTTTGCTTATAATTTCAAGGTCTTAGATTTACTCGTATATACTGCCAGTAAAGAGCTATAGTTATACCCTCGGTATATACTAATAGTCACGGTTCTTGGAATTATAAGGTAAATACCATCATGTCTAGGCCTCAAGAGCAAGTCAAGGATTCCATACGATTGCGGTACTTCCATCTGAAGACCCAATTACCAATTTATGAATTTCAGTTCTGAATATCAATTTGTATGAATTTCATCACACAACTCCAACCTTTTACTGTTACTTCAAAAAAATTTGACATTTTTGGCTTCTCAGTTGGTCCACTATAGCCAATTTGCTCTGATACTAGCTAAAAGATCCTTGCGCGCTCCGCGCAACAAATTCGCGGGTGCTAGCAGTGGAAGTAGCACTCCTTGCACGGTGCAGGGTCCTCTCACTCGGGGCCTCGCCCACGGATATCCGGACAGGAGACTAATCCCTTAAGGTTCTTCCAAAACCGAACCCGAAAAACTTCCCTTGCCCAGAAAGCACGGGCGATTCCTCTAGGATATTTTTACTCTAACGTAGTCAAGGTCATTGACCAAATTGATCCGACCGAACCTAAAGTCACTTGGTCAAGATCAAGGAAGAAACTTGCACTTGGATCATTAGAGATCAACGCTTTTTTTCCCATCGAGAGGCATAGCTGTTGATTCCTTTTTCCATAGAACAATTACTATCCAAAATTTACTTCATCTAACATACTACAACATAAATTGAGTCTCATTTTACGGATCCATCAGTCTATCCTAACCCCATCCAGTCCCATGGGTTAGCCAACCGCCCGACCACTGTAGTAGTGATGGGATCCAATTAAGAATTTGGTTAGGTTTTATCATGGGTACTAGGGAAAAGAGTTCCCAGGCCCCCTAGCCAGATGTTCATACAAACTTAAAGCTAGTCATACCACTTACACACCCAATATGAAATTTCTTTCTTCACAGATTATTCAGCTATCTTTAAAACAATCGTTTAATGAAGCCATAGTATCACTGATCACAATCCTCCAAAATATCCGATTGAATCTTAATTTCCAATCATTCCTTCATTGGAGTATATGGCATCATTGGCAACCAACCAGAACGCTCACCACCTGTCCACTCATCAGGGGCCTCTTCGATAGTTCCTAGCTCATAGTACCCAATAATATATTCACTTATAAAAAATTCAAGATGGAATCTCTGTTGAAGATCAGCAAGATCAACCAACAGATCCATATAAAAGACCCATGGACTCATCCGTTGAGGACCAGCAAGGTCAATCAACCAGATCCATGCCCGGTTTCAAAAAACAACTCTTACTCCTTGCTCCAATATCTTCCACGATGCACGTGTGGGTATCTTCGGCGACCCAGAGCCCGAGCATCGTATGGTCAGCACCCTCTAGGATCCTTCGCTCACCTAGCGCTTCACTCATAGGCCACTTCCTTGGTCCCTCATCCACTGTACCGGAAGCTCACCATTTAAATCGAACTGAGGCTGGTCAAGACCTCAGCCGAGACCTTGCTATGCGAGACGTCCTCCGTTGACTCTCTGTCGTCTGTTGTAACTTTATCAATTAGGTCTCCATGACCTTATTCTCACAAGACGGTCAAAATGCTTCCCCAGCATTCTTGACATAAAACAATCATTTACAAATAGGTTACAAATACAGTTTCTATAATGAACTCTCGTCTTTCCACATTGTTCCACATCAATCCATATTACTTATTCCACGTCCAATTCATATGTGTACCCATTCTCATCCAATCACATCATTTTCCATCTCATCACAATAGATTCATTCACATCACATATCATCCATTCACATCCCATATCATTCATTCACATTCTGATACTATGGCTTCATTAAATGATTGTTTTAAAGATAGTTGAATCTGTAAAGAAAGCAATTTCATATTGGGTGTGTAAGTGGTGTGACAAGCTTTAAGTTTGCATGAACATCCGGCTAGGGGGCCTGGGAACTCTTTTCCCTGGTACCCAGGATAAAACCTAACCAAATTCTTAATTGGATCCCATCACTACAGTGGTTGGGTGGTTGGCTAACCCATGGGACTATATGGGGTTAGAGGTTGGACTGATGGATCCATAAAATGAGACTCAATTTCTGTTGTAGTATGTTAGATGAAGTAAATCCCGGATAGTAATTGTTCTATGGAAAAAGGAATCAACGGCTATGCCTCTCTATGGGGAAAAAAGCATTGATCTCTATGATCCACGTGCAAGTTTCTTTCTTGATTTGACCAAGTGACTTTAGGCTCGATCGGATTAGTTTGGTCAGTAAATGACCTTGACTACGTTAGAGTAAAAATATCCTGGAGAAATCGCCCGTGCTTTCCGGGCAAGGGAAGTTTCTGTGGGCGAGGCCCCGAGTGAGAGGAGCCTGCACCGCGCAAGGAGTGCTACTTCCGCTGCTAGCACCCGTGAATCCGTTGCGCGGAGCGGCGGGCAGGGATCTTTCAGCTCATATCAGAGAAAATTGGCTATAGTGGACCAACTGAGAAGCCAAAAATGTCAAAAATTTATGAAGTAACAGTAAAAGGTTGGAATTGTGTGATGAAATTCATACAAATTGATATTCAGACTGAAATTCGTAAATTGGTTTTTGGGTCTTCAAATGGAAGTACCGCAATTGTATGGGATCCCTGACTTGCTTGAGGCCTAGACATGATGGTATTTACCTTATAATTCCAAGGACCATGACTACCAGTATATACCGAGGATATAACTGCAGCTCTTTATTGACAGTATATACGAGTAAATCTAAGACCTTGAAATTATAAGCAAAAATGCTATCCAGATGATGAATTCGAATGTGGTTGATATGATTTTAAAATTCTGGTTGAGAATTGATGAATTGATTTGGATTCAAATTGGAAAAAGATGATTCCTGAATTTTGGTTGAAAAGTGATAAGCTGAGCAAAACCATAATGAGGATGAATGGGACAAGTCCCTGTGATAATGTTCGTAACTGGAATGATGATAATGACCTCAGCAAATCACTATAAGATTAGTGGACTGTGCTGTCAGATTGCTACTATTAACACTTGACCCGGTGGATCAAGTTCATAGGATGACAAATTGAGAACTTGCTTGACTGAAATTCCCATGGAGGAATGTTCAAAAAGAAATTTTTCGGTCTAATGGACCATTATTGTGTTAAAGATATGAATGATATGATCTGAATAAATTGTTATTTAATGATGAGTTCTATGTAAGGGATATTTATCCCAGGATTCTGTTGGGTGTTGACCAGAATATAAGGAACCCCAGAGATCTTAATTTCCAATCATTCCTTCATCAGAGTATCTATGGCATCATTGGCAACCAGAACGCTCAATTCAAGATGGAATATCTGTTGAAGATATCTGTTGAAGATCAGCAAGATCAACCAACAGATCCATATAAAAGAGCCATGGACTCATCCGTTTAGGACTAGCAAGTCAATCAACCAGATCCATGCCCGGTTTCAGAAAACAACTCTTACTCCTTGTTCCAATATCTTCCACGATGCACGTGTGGGTATCTTCGGCGACCCCCAGAGCCCAAGCACTGTATGGTCAACACCCTCTAGGATCCTTCGCAGGAGGTCACCTAGCGCTTCACTCATAGGCCGCTTCCTTGGTCCCTCATCCACCGTACCGGAAGCTCACCATTTAAATCGAACTGAGGTTGGTCAAGACCTCGGCCGACCTTGCAATGCATGAGACGTCCTCTGTTGACTCTCCGTCAGCTGTTGCAACTTTATCAGTTAGGTCTCCCCATGACCTTATTCACAAGACGGTCAAAATGCTTCCCCAGCATTCTTGACATAAAATAGTCATTTACAAACAGGTCACAAATACAGTTTCTATAATGAACTCTCGTCCTTCCACATTGTTCCACATTAATCCATATTACTTAATCCACGTCCAATTCATATGTGTACCCATTCTCATCCAATCACATCATTCTCATCTCATCACATCAGATTCATTCACATCACATATCATCCATTCACATCCCATATCATCCCATATCATTTACAAACAGGTCACAAATACAGTTTCTATAATGAACTCTCGTCTTTCCATATTAATCCATATTACTTACCAATTCATATGTATACCCATTCTCATCCAATCACATCATTTTTTATCATCTCATCACATCAGATTCATTCACATCACATATCATCCATTCACATCCCATATCATTCACATGACATCACATCTCATTCATTCTCATCCTGATTCACTCACATTACATCTTATCCATTCACTCACATCAACATCACATCCTTTCACATACACATCCTCATTCATTCTTCCACATTCACATCCACATTCGTACTTCCACATACACATCCATATCCACTCTTCCACGTACACATTCACATCCACATCCATTCTTCACATACACATCCGCATTCATACATCCATTCTTCACATCCACATCCATTCTTCATATCCACATCCATTCTTCACATACACATCCATATTCATACATCCACATACACATCCACATCCATTCTTCCACATTCATTCTTCCACATACACATTTACATTCATTCTTCCACATACTCATCCACATCCATACATCCACATCCACATCCACATCCACATCCATACATCTACATGCATATCCACATACACATCCACATCCATACATCCACATTCATATCCACATCCATACATCCACATCCACATCCACATCCACATCCACATTGGTCAAAGATTCACTTTGATGACAGATCATCAGAGCTTAAAGTGGATCTTCACTCTCAGAAGGATCTCAACATGCGCCAAAGAAGGTGGATGCAGACCCTGCAGGAATTTGATATTGAAATCAAGTACCGCCCAAGCAAAGAAAATGTGGTAGCAGATGCCCTCAGCAGAAAAGCCTCCTTGCTTGCAATCACAGTGGTGTCAAATCCATTGATTAATGAAGCAAGAGAGAAGATCATTTAGTATAGATTCTTTGGCTCTATTGCTACCCTACTTATGCAGGAAAGCAAAACTCCTCAGGAGTTGAACCGAGTTCAAGGGTACAGCCTGGATGAAGGAATTATGTATTATAATAGCAGGCTATGCATTCCCAACAATGATGAGGGAACTAAGGGTCAAATTCTGAATGAAGCCCATGATAGCCTTATAGCAGGACATCCAGGTTTCATCAAGACCTACATGTCTGTAAAGAAAAGCTTATTTTGGCCTGGACTAAAAAAGGATGTACTTAATCATGTACGTCAATGCCTGATATGTCAAAAAGTCAAAGCTGAGAGAGTAGAAATGCCTGGGAAGTTACATCCATTAGACATCCCCCAGATGAAGTGAGAATGTATCAGTATGGATTTTATTACTGGACTACCTTCAGTGCAAACAAGTTACAACTCCATCTTCGTGGTAGTTGACAGACTAACCAAAGTTGCCCATCTGATTCCAGTAAAAGAAACCTACACTGCAATGGATGTGGGCCAGAGTGTTCCTCAAGGAAATCTTTTGATTGCATGGCCTACCCACCAAGAGAATAGTAAGTGATCGAGATCCCAAATTCACATCAAGAATCTAGATTGCATTCTTCGAAGCAGTAGGAACTTTCTTGGATCTTAGCACAGCTTACCACCCCAAGACCGATGGTCAAACAGAAAGGGTGAACCAAGTAATCGAAGATATACTTTGGTCATGCTGTGTCAAGGAACCCAAGAAATGGCTAAGCTATTTGCACCTAGTCAAATTTGCCTACAATGCTTCTTATCACCGAAGTATCGTGATGAGCCCTTTCAACGCTCTGTATGGAGGACAAGACTGCCTAACACCATTAACTTGGTCCGACAACCCATTGATTAGGGTTGAGATGTCCAGACAGATGCTTGACGACATGAGTAGAAGAAGCAGTATAAAAGCTGCCCACCAGGATAGACAGAAGCAGTATGCAGATAAGAAGAGGTCAGGCAGAAAATTCGAAGAAGCAGATATGGTCTTCATTCGAGTATGCCCCAAAAGAAGTTCTCTATCTCTTGGGAAGTACAAGAAGTTATCCCCCAGATACTATGGGCCATATTTGATTACAAAGAAAGTAGGTGACTTAGCCTATGAACTTCTTCTGCCTCCTCATCTTAAAGTATATAATGTATTTCATGTCAGCCTACTTAAGAAGTATGTACCGAGCCCGAATCATGTGCTTAATGAACTCTTAACTTCTTCAACCCAAGGACAGATGGAACTCCAACCTGAAGAAATCCTTGATGTTCGAGAGAAAATTCTTAGGAACAGAATTCTGAGACAATTGTTAGTCAAATGGAAGTTCTATCCTTTTGAAGATACCACCTGGGAGAAAGAAGCCGAACTGATGCAGGATTATCCCTAGTTTTTGCGAGATGAGGACATCTCGCATTTTTCAAGTGGGAGAGGATGTAAGATTCCTCCCCAGTCCCTCAAGATGTCCAGTTTCTTCCCCTGTAATCAATCCCCTTTTCAGAATAATAAAAGATCTTGTTTCTACCTGTTTTGGCCTAGAGAGAGAAAATATTCTAGAGAGAGGTAATTCAGTTTCTAGATATCTTTGGATGGAAAGATATCAATTGTTTTTGGTCTAATCCTCTCCAAAGTGAATTGGTGGCCACTATTCCTTCAAACAAGAGTAGAACCCTCAATCCCTCAAGCCAAAGGAGAGCTTACAAGCTCCATGTAAGTTAATTTTCTTACTTTGTTTATGAATTTTAACAAAAAATCTATGGTTTTTTTTATTTTTATGTTGTGTAAATGATTGAATTAAATTCAAATGCTATGCCTTTGATGAAAAGGCCACCCCTTCTCTTCTTTACATTCCAGCCTTTCTTAATCCTAGAAAGATTAACTAAGTGATTAATTAAACTCTTCTTATTGGTCAGCCATACAAAGGAGGTTATGGTAAAAATTTTCAAAATTTTATGAAAAAGAAAGTTTATTTTTATGTTATTCCAAAAGAGTAATTCCCACCATTTTTGCATCTAAAAGAAATATTCTAATTACTCCATGTACATATTCACCTATGAATATGCATGGATATCACTGATATTAATTATTAAATTCAATTTCTATGTATAAACAGATGCATAAAGGAAAATTTTTTATTATAAAAGTGTTATTCTTATTAAATTTGATTTTGATGCATAGAAAGATGCATAAAGGAATTTTTTTATTACAAAAGTGTTATTCTTATTAAATTTGATTTTTATGCATAGAAAGATGCATAAAGGAAATTTTTTATTGCAAAAGTGTTATTCTTATAAAATTTGATTTTATGCATAGAAAGATGCATAAAGGAATATTTTTTTTTAATTACAAAAGTGTTATTCTTATTAAATTTGATTTTTATGCATAGAAAGATGCATAAAGGAATTTTTTATTACAAAAGTATTATTCTTATTAAATTTAATTTTTATGCATAGAAAGATGCATAAAGGAAATTTTTTTATTACAAAAGTGTTATTCTTATTAAATTTGATTTTTATGCATAGAAAGATACATAAAGGAAAAAAAATTTATAACAAAAGTGTTATTCTTATTAAATTTGATTTCTATGCATAGAAAGATGCATAAAGGAATTTTTTTATTATAAAAGGGTTATTCTATAAAAGTTGATTTTTATGCATGAATAGATGCATAAAGAAATTCTTTTTATTTTAAAAGTGTTATTCCTATTAAATTTGATTTTATGCATAAAAGGATTTTTTTAAATAAAAGTGTTATTCCCATTGAAGTTGATTTTTATGCATAAATAGATGCATAAAGAATTTTTATATCAAAATTAGAGTTCTCTTAAATTCTATGAGTATTTGATAAATGAATAATTAAATACTCTAAGAGAGAAATTCTATCGTTTTATATTCACACGGATTGTAAAAAAAATTCAGGAAGTCTACTGAGATTAAAATATTCAGATAAATGATTAATTTATTCCTCATTGGAATTCGTTACTAATTTAGAAATCAATAAAGTAAATATTCAAAGAAAGAAATTCAGTAAAATAGTAACTAAATTGAGAAAGATAGTTTATGAAAAATCTTATCCGACTTGAACCTTGAATCAAACTATGACCAAGACCAAACTCTTTTGTCAATTTCGAGGAAAGAAGGTGTGACTAGTTTAGAAAAATACACTCAAAACTCCTGCTAAATCTGAAACTAAGTTTTAAACCCTTCGAATTGATCTTTTAAACCCTTCGAATTGATCTGTGGATCAAGGTTATAGAATTCGAGGAATTTTGGTATGAAATTTAGAATTCCGATCAAGAAGTTTTGGGGATACTGATTCAAGAAATACTCCTTGTATTCAAAAGAAAATCAAACCGAAAACTTGCATAGAAACTCTGTTTTCTTAAAGGGCTGTCTTACACCAAAATGCTGGAGAAAGAATTTGATATATGTTTTTCTAAGGGAAGTTCGGTTGCAATAGCTGGGGAGTGTTCAAAGGATAGCTCACGCGACAAAGCCTTGACCAGCCTCGGTATGGTTGAAAAATGGTGCGCTTCTGGTACGATGGGCGAGGGTCGATGAAGCGGTCCCTGAGTGAAGTGCCAGGACACCTAAGGAGGATCCTGGAGGGTTCTGACCAGAAGATGCGCGGGCTCACGGTGCCTAGGACACCCATGCGTATGTCATGGAAGATATGTATGATGGACGAAATGATTATTGTAATCTGTTTACTGGATCTCGTTGTTGCTGACTAGTTAGTCTCAACGGAGAGTCCAAAGTGATATCATTTTTTGAGAAACAAGGGACTGGATGGAATTTTTGAGTTATGACATCTGTAACCAATAACTGTTTGTCAATGGATTATTTTATATGTTTAAGTTTTAAAGAGGAGTGTGTGCGTATCTGTCTTCGAAAGCAAAAGTTAAGAAAGGCATTCAATTATGGGTGGGTGAGTAATTGTCTGGTTCTACCGATTCCAGTGGTTGGGGGGTGGCGGATGGGGTTAGGCTGGAATCAGTGGAGTTTTAATAATTAAATTGAAATAATAGGAATACACTTAGAATTTGAGTAGTTAAATAAAAACCTGAAGAATTTCTCAAATGAGTAGATCCATGATGACCTCGATCCATGATCCTATCAATACACAAAAATTCTTGTTAAGTCCTTTTATTTACAATTCAAATCAGACTTTAGATCCAACTGTCTAGGGTTCTTTAGATTGGTCAACTCTCCACAGAATCATGGGATAAAGATCCCTTATATAGAACTCATTATCAGATAACAATTCATTCAGAACATATCATTCATATTCTTAATACAATAATGGTCCATCAAACCGAAAATTCTATCTGAACATTCCTCCATGGAAGTTTCAGTTATGCAGGTTTTTAATTTGTCATCCCTTAACTAGATCCACTAGGTCAAGTGTTAACAGTAGCAATCTGTCAGCACAATCCACTAATCTCATAGTGATTTGCTGAAGTCATTATCGTCATTCCAGTTATGAACATCATCACAGGGACTCATCCCGTTCATCGTTATTGTGGCTTTGTTCAACTGATCGCTTTTCAACCAAAATTCAAGAATCATCTTTTTTCAATTAGAATCAACGAGAATTTTAAAATCATATCAACCACATTCAAATTTATCATCTGGATAGCATCTTTGCTTATAATTTTAGGGTCTTAGATTTACTCGTATTATACTACCAATAAAGAGCTACAGTTATACTCTTGGTATATACGGGTAGTCATGGTCCTTGGAATTATAAGGTAAATACCATCATGACTAGGCCTCAAGCAAGTCAGGGATTTCCATACAATTGTGGTACTTCATTTGAAGACCCACTTTCAATTTTATGAATCTTCATTCTGAATATCAATTTGTATGAGTTTTATCACACAATTACAACCTTTTATTGTTACTTCACAAATTCTTGACATTTTTGGCTTTTTAGTTGATCCACTTTAGTCAATTCGCTCTAATACCAGAGCTGAAAGATCCCTGCTCCCTCCACGCAACGAATTCGGGGGTGCTAGGCGGAAGTAGCACTTCTTGCGCGGGGTAGGATCCCTCACTCGAGGCCTCGCCCTCACGGATATCCAGACAAGAGACTAATCCCTTGGTTCTTAAAAAACCAAAATCGGTAAAACTTCCGCCTACCGGAAAGTACGGGCGATTCCTCCTAGGATATTTGTACTCTAACGTAGTCAGGGTCATTACTGGCCAAACTGATCCGACCGAACCTGTGAGTCACTTGGTCAGATCAAGGAAGGAACTTGCACTTGGATCATAGAAACCAACGCTTTTTTCCCCATCGAGAGGCACAGCCGTTGATTCATTTTTCATAGAACAATTACTATCCAGGATTTACTTCATCTATCGTACTATAACAGAATTGAGTCTCATTTTACGAATCTATCAGCCCATCCAGTCCCATGGGTTAGCCAACCGCCCAACCACTGTAGTGATGGGATCCAATTAGGAATTTGGTTAGGTTTTGTCTCGGGTACTAGGGGAAAAGAGTTCCTAGGCCCCCCTAGCCGGATATTCATGCAAGTCACACCACTTACACACCCAATATGAAATTGCCTTATCAAACCACTGTAGTGATGGGATCCAATTAGGAATTTAGTTAGGTTTTGTCCGAGTACCAGGGAAAAGAGTTCCCAGGCCCCCTAGCCGGATATTCATGCAAATTTAATGCCAGTCACACCACTTACACACCTAATATGAAATTACCTTTTTCACAGATTCAGCTATCTGTAAAACAATCATTTAATGAAACCATAGTGTCACTGATCATAATCCTCCAAAATATCCGGTTGAATCCTAATTTGCAATCATTCCTTCATCGGTGTACCTATGGCATCATTGGCAACCAGAACACTCACTACCTGTCCCTCAAGGGCCTTTTCGATAGTTCCTAGCTCATAGTACCCGACAATAAATTCACTTATAAAAATCAAGATGGAATCTCCGTTGAAGATCAGCAAAATCAACCAACAGATCTATATAAAAGAGCCATGGACTCATCCGTTTAGCAATGTCAATCAACCAGATCCATGCCCGGTTTCAAAAAACAACTCTTACTCCTTGTTCCAATATCTTTCTCGATGCACGTGTGGGTATCTTCGGTGACCTAGAGCCTGAGCACCGTATGGTCAGCACCCTCTAGGATCCTTCGCAAGTCACCTAGCGCTTCACTCATAGGCCGCTTCCTTGGTCCCTCATCCACCATAACGGAAGCTCACCATTTAAATCAAACCGAGGCTGGTTCTTGCGCGAGACGTCCTCTGTTGACTCTCCGCGTCAGCTATAACAACTTTATCAATTAGGTCTCCACGACCTCATTCTCAAGACAATCAAAATGCTTCCACAGAATTGTTGACATAAAATAGTCATTTAAAAATAGGCCATAAATACAGTTTCTATAATGAACTCTCGTCTTTCACAATGTTCCACATCTATCCACATTTCTTATTCTCATCCAATCACATCATCTTTCATCTCATCACATCTTTCCTCATTTATCCTCATCACATCTCATCCACTCGCATCTACCCGTATTCACATCCCATATTCGCATCTACCCATATTCACATCCCATCACACCTCATTCATTTACATCACATATCATTCATTTACATCTATCTCAATTTACATCACATTCATTTCACATCTCATCTCATTCATTCTTATCCCGATTCACATATCATTCATTCACATCTATCTCAATTTATATCATATCTCATCCATTCACATCCCATTCATTCATTTACATCCGATTCACATGACATCACATCTCATTTATTCACATGACATCACATCTCATTCATTCACTCACATTGACATCACATCTTTTTGCATACACACACATCCACATTCATTCTTCCGCATACACATCCACATCCATTCTTCCACATACACGTCCATATCCATTCTTCCACATCCACATCCACATTCATTCTTCCACATCCATTCTTTTACATACACATCCACATCCATTCTTCCACATACACATCCACATCCACATCCACATCCACATCCACATCCACATCCACATCCATTCTTCCACATACACATCCACATCTATTCTCTTACATACACATCTACATCCATTCTTTCACATACACATACACATCCATTTCCATTACATCACATCTTATCACATTCTATTTTCATCTTATTACATCCATTCACATCTTATCGCATCCTATTTACATCTTATCACATCCATTTCACATGCTATTCCCATTTAGTAGCTTTTTCTAGTTTGATTCCGATAATGGGACTTTTTCTAAATTTTTACCAATTGCTTGGCCTAATTAAAGGGTATTCAGTATTCCTCTTTTAAATAAAAGAATTCATGGGATTTTTAGAAATCAATTCTACCCATATTTTCACTTTTGGTAGATAATCATAAATTGAATTATACTAAAAATTCCTCTCCTTCCCATTGAATTTCTTAGATCTCAATTACCATGGGAATTCATCTTTTTGGATTTAATTATTTGCATTCCAATGTCATGGGAATTCCTCTTTTATCATCAAATATATCTCATAAAATAAATTCATCTAAAATAAAATATCCATTATTTCAATATGCTAGGAATTTCTCTTTTCCCATCTAAATGATGAAATTCCAAATGTCATAGAAATTCCTCTTTTAACATTTAAATATTTTTCATAGATAAAATAAATTTATCTAAAATTTATCTTTGAATTTAAATAAAATACCCATTAATTTTAATATGCTAAAAATTACACTTTCCTCATTTAAATATTGGAATTCCAATATGGTGGGAATTCCTCTTTCATCATTTAAATTTATCTATGCAAAAAGATAAATTTAACTAAATTTTCTCTTAAAATTTAAATAAAAATCTCCATTAATTCCTTTACACAGGAATTACACTTTCCTCATTTAAATATTTGAATTCCAATATGGTGGGAATTCCTCTTTCATCATTTAAATTTATCTATGCAAAAAGATAAATTAAAAAAATCCTTCTTTAATTTTTAAATAAAATATACATTATTTTAGCATCACAATTTTTCTCGTACCTCATTGGAATATATGGATTTCCATTGTCATGGGGATTACTCTTTTAACATAAAAATGAATTACTAGAAATTCCTCTTTTTCCTAAATTAACTATTTATGCATAAACATAAAAATCAAAATTTCCATGATTATAATGAGAATCATTCAATTAATCTAGGATGATTAATCCTAGAATATGGTAGGAAGTCCTCTTTTCATATTATGAATGAAAATGATTGATGTGTTAATTTTTTAGAAATTTTGCCATAGCTTCGCTGCTATCACTGATAATTCTCAATAATTTTCAAAACATAAAGTTTGGTAATATCATATGATAGAATAACCATTAACTGGATCAATATCCAATTATGGACTTGATTCCTAATTTTTCCATGAATTAAATAGCATCATCAAAGCATTAAAAAGCCACTTATTTGGCCTCAATTTGACAAGCATAGAAATTACTTTTAGATTAGAGAATTGCTTCATGAGAAGCTTCATTTGAATATAGAATAGGTCATAGGAATGACCATTCTTTGGGGGGAGAGAGAGACATGCTTTAAAAAAAACATTTAAATTAAGCATAAATGGAAATCTATGTGTTTTATCACTACAATTCATTAAAGAACTTCAATTGTATTAAAAAGCCATTCAATTGAATGCTTCTCAAGCTTGAGAGGGGTTGAGAAGAGAGAAATATTTGGAGATTTTAAAAAAAAGACCATAAACCACACTTTACCTCCTAGATTGCTTGATTCTTTAATCAATGTAGAGGCCCCCAACCAATCAATTGGTTTGGTATGTTGATGAAGACTCCAAGGAAGATTGAAGAGAGAGAGAAACTCCAATCTCTCCAATTTGTAGAGGATTTTTAGAAAATATCATTATTTCAGTATAATACTGGCATGGTATAGTTCTCATATTTTTTAACAAAGGGCTAAGGATCTATTTATATGTGAGGGGCCTCTAACCAAGTCCAACTAGTTTCTAGAATTTTCTAGGTTCAGTTTGGCTGAATTTGGACAAGATTTCTCCCTTTTGATTTGGTTTGATCTAGGAGAGAGGAGAGATAAAAATATCACAATATTTTTGAGTTTAAAACTCCACCACACATGTGAAATAGGCACCTCCTTGAAGAGCCCTCTTCTCCTTACCAAGGTGTCAAAATTGAATCATTATACCCAAAATATCTCTTTTTTTTTTGTAATATTCATAGTTTTTTACTAATAAACCTTGTCCTTAGTCAACTCTTCATCTTATGTGAGCATTTACTCATTTTTGGGGGGTTTTTCTTTTATTCTTCAATTTATCTCCTCCCTACATTTGGATTAATCTTATTGGTCCATAGGAGCCTTAATTGGAGCATAATTCGAAAATTTCTGAAAATCTGAACCCTTAGGCTAAGGTCCTTTTTACCTATTTTCAATTAATTTCAATTGCACATTGGAAAGTTCTTTTTGAATTTTTGTTTCAAAGGAAACCATTTTAGACACTTGGAGGATTTTTATATCAAAAAATATCTCAATTTTGAATTATCGCTCTCTAGATATTTTCTCTCTCTAGGTCAAAATAGGGTAAAAGAGAATCTTTCTTTTATTTCAAAGAGGGAAATAATTACAAGATCAGAAGGGGAGGTTCTTACACCTGTACACCTCAAAAGCTGGAGGGAGGAATCTTACATTAAAGCTTACCTCAGGAAGAGGTTTTGTCCCCTCCAGGCTTCTTGGAAACCAAAATGAATGAGTTCTTGGAACTGAAGCAGGATAGTCGGACGATTGAAGAATACAATCAAGCATTTGCCCTTCTCCTCAAATATTCTCCACCTTTGGATGAAGAGCAGCTGATGGTGGCCAGATTCATTCGAGGGATGAACAAGCCATTGGACACTTTAGTGAAAAATGCCAAACCAGTGTCAATGGCAGAAGCTGTCATAATGGCAAAGGACTTTGCCAAAGCATTTGTTGTTAAGATCCCGCCAAAGCCTGCACCCTCAAACTTTAAAAGGTTCCAAACCCCAGGAAGTGCTTCAAACATTCCACCCCCAAAGAGGTAGAGCAGGCCCTATTCAGAATCAAGATGCTGGGAAATTCAGAAGTGAAGGAAGACCCTTCCCTCAGAACACTTTCTCAGGAGCCCCACCTCTTTCAAGGATTCAGAGGGATGAGCTTAGAAGTGAGAACAAGTGTTTTGGGTATCAAGGTTTCAGTCACCAGCTTAAAGACTTCTCAACTCTTGCCATGTCGAGGACAGGGAAGTCAAGGACCCAGAGTAGTGCAGAGACCAGCCCCTTCGTATCAGTCACCGTCTCGCCAAAATCAGGGCAATCCCAGGAGGACTCCAGCTCAACCATCTGCCTCTGTTGTTCAAAGTAATTTCAGAACTCCCTCCCAGAACTAGGGTAACCAAAGAGAAAGAGTTCCGCCCCAATCTACACAGCAGCCAGAGCAGTTACGATAGCAGAAGTAATGGAAGAGGAAAGAGGTCAGATTTATGCCATGATTGAAAACCAAGGGCCAAATCATCAATTCTCTGTCATCCATGCTCTAGTTGAGTATAAGGGTAAGCCATTTAAGCTTTTGATTGATTCAGGCAGTACTCATTCATTTATTTCCCCAGGATGCTTGCATAAACTAGTCTTAGAACAGAAATCAGGGAAACCTATGCAAGTTGAATTGGCCAGTGGGAAACCTATGCAAGTTGAATTGGCCAGTGGGAAGATTCTTTTCACTCACCATGAGACAGATCGTATTCAGTTTAATCTAGATGGAAATGTAACTGACTGCCAATTCAGAGTCTTACCTTTGGGAGTCTTCGACGGAATCCTTGGAATGGATTGGCTCCACAAAAATCAAGCTGACATTTACTGTCACAATGGAACCATTTCCTTTCGTGACCTTCACGGGAACAAAGTTCAAGGAACTGGAATTTTCGGATCCCCAGATCTGTAATTAGTAAAAGCTTCTAGGTTACTGAAAGGACTTAGAAAGAAGCAGCTCATTTATGTCGTCGAATCCGGTAGACACAAAGTTAAAGGCTAAAGAACTAGAATGGTTAAGTGAGTATGATGATTTATTCCTAGCAGAGCTAACTGAGATGCCTCCGATTCGGGAAGTAGATCATGAGATAGAATTGACCCTCGGAGCTCAGCCAGTAGCCCAGCGCACGTTCAAAATACCAAACCCTGAAGCCATTGAACTCAAGGAACAGCTTAGGCAGCTATTAGAACAAGGGTTTGAGTAAGACCCAGTGTTTCACCTTGGGGAGCGCCAGTTCTCTTTTTCTTTCAGAAAAAGAAGGATGGAACATTAAGACTCTATGTGGATTATAGAGGTCTCAATCAGTTGACAGTTAAGAATAAGCAAGAAGGTCATGCAATGGCCTATGAATCCCAAAAACTCAGAACGCATGAGAGAAATTATGCTGTCCACGACCTGGAGCTACTTTCAGTAGTCTATGCCCTGAAGTTGTGGTGGTGGAGACATTACCTACTGGGTCAAAGATTCACTTTGATGAACAGATCATCAGAGCTTATAGTGGATCTTCACTCAGAAGGATCTCAACATGTGCCAAAGAGGGTGGATGCAGACCCTACAGGAATTTGATTTTGAAATCAAGTACCGCCTAGGCAAAGAAAATGTGGTAGCAGATGCCCTTAGCAGACATTAGGAATTTTTTGGATCCAAAAAGGCCTCTTAAGGATTTTTAATTTTTAGGGATTAGAGCTTTAAAAGCTAGGCTTAAGGGAGACAAAGGCTATGATGACCCCTATTTTTTGCCTTGCCACATCAGCCATACCCCCCTAGTTTCACTTTTTAAAGGGAATATTCTTATACTCTCTCTCTTACTTTTTGACTTTTCTCATACTTTCTCTCTTACTTTTTGAAATTTTTATCTTCACTCTCTACAAATTGAATCTTTCTTGTCAGTTTGAAATCTCCTTTCTCATTAACTCCCACCATATCTCCCTTCCACATTAGTAAAACATTCTCGTATTTAGGTGGATCCCAAAAAGTGAAAAATTTTTATTTTTTATTTTTTTACATTTTGAGGTTGAAAAAACACCACCCAACCAATATGTATGATGAAAATAATTTTTTTCCTCCAAAAAGCTTGTAATTCAAGAGTCACATTAGAAGCCTGTCTCAGGAGCCATTACATCCATAACTAACTGTCAGGTCTCCACAACCCCATAAACATAACTAACTGCTATCAGGAACCACTACATCCATGAGATCCTAAAATTGTGGGGACCCCAAAAATTATTATTTTTTAATTTTTCTCATAAATGTAATTTATTGATGAAAAACTCTATGTTAGTATATTTGTATATCAAAAATATTATTTTCTATGTAGAAAAACGGATTTGTGTTAAACTTGCAACAACAAAGTTTTAACAGTCTCTCTCTCTCTCTCTCTCTCTCTCTCTCTCTCTCTCTCTCTCTCTCTCTCTCTCTCTCTCTCTCTCTCTCCTTCCCTTTGAGGATCTCTCTGCTTTAGCTTCTTCCTCTACTTAGCTATGGAGCCTTTGCAAGCTGTGTGTGTAGCCCCTTGTGAAGTTAGAAAACGGAAGGTTGATTTACACATTCGTATTCCTGAAGAGTATGGCAACTCTAAAAAAACCCATCCTACTAATGCACAATCTGTCCAAGCTCGTAAGATAGCTAAGGAGAAAAATGTAGATCTTTGGGTTGATGGGCATCTCTATCCAGTTGACCCTCCATTAAGAGCAAACCCTCCTTTCCGTAATTTATCATCTTTTATGTAATTTGTTGGTGAAGGAGAGCTTGGCTTGTTAGGATACTGCAAAGATTGACTACAAGTGGAGCTTGTGTAAGATTCCTCCCTTCGTCTTTTGAGGTGTGCAGGTGTAAGAACCTCCCCTTCCGATCTTATAATTATTCCCCTCTCTGAAATAAAAGAAAGATCCTGTTTTACCCTGTTTTGGCCTATAGAGAGAAAATGTCTAGAGGAAGGTAATTCAAAATTGAGATATTTTTGGATATAAAAATCCTCCTAGTGTCTAAAATGGTTTCCCCTAAAACAGATATTCAAAAAGAAATTTCCAATGTGCAATTGGAATAAATTGAAATCAAGTTTAAAGGACCTTAGCCTAAGGGTCGAGATTTTCTGAAATTTTTGAATTAAGGTTCCTATGGACCAATTAGATTAATCCAAATGTAGGGAGGAGATAAATGAAAGAAAAAATAAATCCCCCAAAAATGAGTAAATGCTCACATAAGATGAAGAGTTGACTAAGGACAAGGTTATTAGATAAAAAAGAAGAGATATTTAGAAGAAATGATGCATTTTTGACACCTCAGTGTGGGGAATTCCCCTCATGAAGGAGGTGCCTATTTCACATGTGTGGTCGAGTTTTAAACTCACAAATAATGAGATATTTTCATCTCTCCTCTCTCCTTCTTCAACTAGATCCAAAAAGCAAGCTAAACTGACCTAAAAATGGTCAAAAATTGACCAAGCTGATTTGGAAAATTCTAGAATTAGTTTGCTTGGTTAGAGGCTCACTTTTTCCTATAGAGGAAGCCTCCCCCTTTGTAAATGGTTAATAGTGTTTTATGCAATGTTACTCTACTCCTCCCTAGAGCCAAAAACAGTGAATTCATTGATAATTCATTTGTTTTTGACCATTTCCTCTTCAAAAGAATTGGTGGCCACTCTTGTTGCAAACAAGAGTAGATCCCTCAAACCATCAAGCCAAAGGAAAGCTCACAAAACTCCTAGTAAGTTAGAAATTCTACTTTTTCTTATTCTATTTTATGGTTTTTTGATTTTTTCTTTGTTTAAAATGAAAACGGATGTTATGGAGGCTTTCCCCCTTCTCTTCATTATTGAATTCAGCCTTTCTTTATCCTAGATGTGTAATCAAATTGATGGAATTAAACTTTTCATATTATTTACTCTTAATAAAGTGAAAATTGATTAGATTAGAATGATTTAAATCATCTTGGATAATTTCTAGTAAATTTTAGAGTGAAAAATTTTAAAAATGGTCAGCCATACAAAGGAGGTTATGATAAAAGTTTCTTAAATTTGGTGAAGTAAGTTTTATCTTTTTATTATTCCAAAAGAGTAATCCCCACCGCTTGTGTATTCTAAAAGTGTTATTTTTATTCTATGCATAGAGAAATATTTTTATTATAAAAGTGTTATTTTCATTAGAATTAATTTCTATGCATAGAAAGATGCATATTGGGAATATTTTGATTATAAAAGTGTTACTTTCATCAAAATTGATTTCTATGCATAAATAGATGCATAAAAGATTTTTTTTATTATAAAAGTGTTACTTTCATTAAAATTGAATTTATGCATAAAAGAAATTTTTTTATTATAAAAGCATTACTTTCATCAAATTTTGATTTTATGCATAGAAAGATGCATAAAGAAATTTATTTTTATTTCAAAAGAGTTATTCTCATCAATTTTGATTTTATGCATAGAAAGATGCATAAAGAAATTTATTTTTATTTCAAAAGAGTTATTCTCATCAATTTTGATTTTATGCATAGAGATAGATACATTCTTTTATTCTCATCAAAAGAGATAGATTTATGCATAAAATCTTTTATGCATAGAGATAGATTTTATGTATCTATTTATGCATAAAAGATTTATTTTTATTTCGAAAGTGTTATTCTCCTTAAAATTGAATTTATGCATGAATAGATACATAAACGGATTTTTATAAAAGTGTTATTTTCCACTGAAGTTGTTCTTATGTATAAATAGATGCGTAAAGAATCTTTGTATCAAAAATGTGGTTTTGACCATTGGTGCCCCTATTGATTATTGGGAATTCTTTCTAGGAGTGGCTATTGTAGATGAGATTTTGCGGTTGATATCTTGTTGCTTCCTTGGTTACACTTATAGAAGAAGCTCTTTAGACATAGTGGTTGTATCCTAGGTAGCATTTCTTTTAAAATATGTGGCCTTTACTTTGAGTTTTGAACAAATGGAATGAGCTAATCTGCATTATGAGGACTCTCAATATGTAGATTTGGGACTAGTTCCTTCTTTGGGGATATAGCTACTTTAGAGCATCCATCACAAAGGATATTTGATGGAGAGGGTGACGTGAATGGATGTATGGATGATGTGGGTTTATGTGTGGGTAATGTGGATTGACATGAATGGATGTATGGATAATGTGGATTGATGTGTGGATAATGTGGATTGATGTGGATGGATGTATGGATGATGTGGATGGATGTATGAAAGATGTGTGGATAATGTGGATTGATGTGGATGGATGTAGGATGATGTGGATTGATGTGGATGATGTGGATGGATGTATGGATGATGTGGATTGATGTGTGGATAATGTGGATTGATGTGGATGGATGTATGGATGATGTGGATTGACGTGTAGATTGATGTGGATGGATGTATGGAAGATGTGGATGGATGTGTGGATAATGTGGATTGATGTGGATGGATGTATGGATGATGTGGATTGATGTGGATGATGTGGATGGATGTATGGATGATGTGGGTTGATGTGGATGATGTGTGTTGATGTGGGATGATGTGGGTTGATGTGTGGATAATGTGGATTGACGTGAATGGATGTATGGATGATGTGGATGATGTATGGATGATGTAGATTGATGTGTGGATGATGCGATTGGATGTGATTTGATGTGGGAATGATGTGATGTGATAGGGATCGATGAAGAAAAAAAATTGTGGGAAGATGAGAAAAGATGGAGACTAATGTGAAAGGATGTGGAGTGATGAGAAAAGATGGAAATATTGTTGGAACTGTATTTGTATGTGAAATCTGTTTTTAAATGATTGTTTTATGTCAAGAATGCTGGGGAAGCATTTTGACCATCTTGTGAATGAGGTCGTGGAGACCTATCTGTTAAAGTTGCAACTGCTTGATTTAAATGGTGAGCTTCCGATACAGTGGATGAGGGACCAAGGAAGCGGCCTATGAGTGAAGCACTAGGTGAACTGCGAAGGATCCTAGAGAGTGCTGACCATACGGACGGTGCTCGGGCTCTGGGTCACTGAAGATACCCACGCATACGTCGGGGAAGATATTGGAACAAGGAGTAAGAGTTGTTTTCTGAATTCGAGCATGGATCTGGTTGATTGACCTTGCTGGTCCTCAACGGATGAGTCCATGGCTCTTTTATATGGATCTGTTGGTTGATCTTCGTAATCTTCAACGGAGACTCCATTTTTGTTAAAGTGAATACTTGCCGGTTACTATGAGCTAGGAACTATCGAAAAGGCCCCTGAGTGGATAGGGGGTGAGCGTTCTGGTTGCCAATGATGCCATAGGTACACCAATGAAGGAATGTTTGGAAATAAGGATTCAACTGGATAATTAGAGGATTATGATCAGTGACACTATGGTTTCATTAAATGATTGTTTTAAAGACTGTTGTATCTATGAAAAAGGCAATTTCATATTGGGTGTGTAAGTGGTGTGACTAGTTTTAAGTTTGCATGAATATCCGGCTAGGGGGCCTAGGAACTCTTTTCCCTGGTACCCGGGACAACCTAACCAAATTCTTAACTAGATCCATCACTACAGTGGTTGGGCGGTTGGCTAACCCATGGGATTGGATGGGATTAGGCTGGACTGATGGATCCCTAAAAATTGAGACTCAATTCTAATCTGGTTCGATAGATGAAGTAAATCCCGGACAAAAATTGTTCTATGGAAAAGAATCAACGGATGTGCCTCTCAATGAGGAAAAAAGCGTTGGTCTCTATGATCCAAGTACAATCTTTTCCCTGATCTGACTATGGGGCTTACGGGTTCAGTCAGATCAGTTCAGTTAGTTACGGCTTTTGACTACGTTAGAGAAAAGTTATCCTGGAGGAATCGCCCGTGCTTTCCGGGCAAGGGAAGTTTTTCCGGGTTCATTTTTGGAAGAACCGATGGATTAGTCTCTTGTCTGGATATCCGTGGGCAAGGCCCCGAGTGTGGGACCCTGCCCCGTGAAGAAGTGCTACTTCCGCTGCTAGCACCCCTGAATTCGTTGCGCGGTGGGGATAGGGACCTCAGCTTGGAAAACCCATATTCTCCAATCTCAATTGCAAGCATCACAATTCAGCCTTTTACAATGTCAAGAAGAACTTAAAACATCATGAGATAAAATGAAAGAGATCCTCGCAGAGAATGTGGAGAAGGATGCAAAGATTCAAAGGCTAGAGGAACTTATCAAAGGCTAGAGGAACTTATCAAACGACTCAAAGCAACACCAAATGGTGCTCGTCGCTTGTGAACGCAAAAAGACATTGGTTGGTATAGAATCTCTTGTGTTTAAAGGTGGAGCACGGAAGAAAAGGATTCGTACAACAAAGTAAGTAACATAAACTTTCATTATGCACTTAGTGATTTAAACAAAATAGTCATGATTTGTGTTCTGCCAGGAATTTTTTGCAAGAGGTGTGTGGTTCTAAATGAAGAGGGATGGAAGGATTTGGTCAAAGCCATTCTGAATACCAAGGATATTCTCTCAATTATTACTGACCCTCATCATCCTAAAATACTTGTAGTGAGCGAGATTACCACCTCCATTGATTCTTCATTAATTCAACATGCTTGTGATGCAGCTGGAATCAGCATGAAAGGGTACCAAGCAATCCGTCAGGTTGTAAAAGATGCATTTCTAAGACAAGGAATCACTGGCACTTTATTTCCTACACTCAAGGTGATTCACAATGTCAAGTGTATCAATAATGATAATGTGCAGCGAGCTATAGGATAGTTTTATCACGTTGAGGGCACACTAACATTAGACATAGGGTCGAGTAGAAAGAAAATCAAGACAATAAGTATAAAATTTTACTATGATGTTTACAATAACATCTTTGTTCATATTGAGAGACTACAACAAGCTATGGTGAAGTTCTATGGTCTTTCACTTGCAATTGCTACTATTCATGTTTTTCAGTAGAAAATAAAGACGATTATTTTGTTTTGAATATTGTAAATTACCGTTTATTTGCAGTTTTGGGGAGCACATTTTCATTTGTGCTCAAGCTAGATGAGTGCCAAATTATGAAAGGTCGAAAGCTGGAACGTATGAGCATTATGCTCAGGAATGAGGCCATGATCTGTGCATGGGAAAAGACTACCAAACCAAGTTTTAGTGTGCAATCTAAGAAAGAGTTCTGGTGGCTTGGTGCATTCGAGGTACCGAAGGAGACACATGAGGTATTGACATGGATGTTTGAAAAGACTCCCTAGATAACAGATGTAATCAAAAAGAAAATTGATGGTCAACTTTTAGATGTAGAAAACATAGGAAATTTCAAGGTGGATTGGCAGCTTGGGAGAGATTTGAAGATAATTAAATGCATGATGGGTTGTGCTCAAGGCACGACATCAAGATTGCCTTGTCCATACTGCAATGCTCAGATTGATATTCCTAGGCAGAAAAAGACAAATGGAAAAGGTATACAGAAGGTTGGTTCTGTTGGGAAGGATGCCTCGAAAGGTCCCAAGAAAGGGAAGAAGCAACAAGAAGATGCAGTAGATCCAACCGAGTCAACTGATGAGATGAAGATGAGGAACAACCAAATGCAAGATAGGTGGAAGGTGTCATGTCTCCTGATATGCTAGGAGAACCAAACAGGAATTCAAATTGGAGCCCCATCATTAATTTTCCACTAAAGAATATTCACTTTTGCACACTTCATGCATTCATGAGAATCTTTGATTGAAGTGCCATATCGATTATGCATCCACAATGCCTACACAAGAGAGGAAAGTTGCAGCCCTTGGTAAATTAGAGCATCTTTTGAATTCTCTGGGCTGCCATGGTGGAATACGAGGTTGCTCAAAAGGTCTCCATGCTGGATCAAAGGCAAGGAGATTTTTGGAGAAGCCAGCAAACATAGAGAATTCAAAGAAGACTTGGGGACTCTGGAGAGACCTGTTTGCAATCACCACAAATGTAGATTGTCCACTAATGCCAGCTCTTGTAAATATGTGCAAATAGCTTTAGATAAATTTCAATAACATGGTTCGCATTATGAATCAAAGTAGGACAACTACCTAAGAACGAGCATCATTCCAACAACATATCATAGAATTCACCAAAAGTGTGCTAGGTGCTTGGGGAGAGAGTAAAGTAACACACTATATGGTAAGTTGTACAATAAAAAAATAAACTAGTATTCTGACTTTTTCTAATTAAATTCTATTATCATGTGTACAACACATAGTTTATGCGCATGGTGCGTATTTCATGAACAAGTATGGATCGCTCGACATGTGGAGTACCCAAGGGATGGAGAAATCACATTATAATGCAAGAGGGGTTTATTTCAAAAATACAAGACATGGAGGTGGAGCTTCTGCAGGAGAAACATGTACAAACTATCTACAAGAGATGTTCAATTGGTTTTATCGCACAACCTTTGGAAGGGTATTGGTTAGGGAGCGGGCCCAACAATCTAAGCTTGCGCAAGAGGCATGCAAGGCTGCAAAAAGTCATACTCGGCTTAAATGGTTGCAAACCAATGCTCCCCATAGGCATGGAGCTTGGCATGCACGAATGAGGAGACAAGGGAGGGGTTGGGTTGTGCACGCACCAGCATAAATCTAGATGTAATAAGGCTAAGAAAATAAGTTTAGTTAGGTTTTTTTAACCCTTAAAAAAACTATTAATAGTTCCTTCTCTCACTTCATTTTCATTTCACTTTTTTAGAGAGCTTGAGCTCAAGATCTACGTAGACACCCATGTAAGGACACCAACACATCACCACATTAGCATAGTCGTACATGGATATGGCACGCACCAAGAACACCGCACGTGTTACCATGCCTTCACAAAACACAGTGCAAGGCACCCAACGACCACATACTGGCAACACCATGGAAGAGAGTGACCGCTTGGATTCTAGGACACGCCCAATGGGATCACCAGAGTCCAACCCTCCTCGCATAGCAACACCAATGCACACACATGCAGGCCCTTCTAGTGGGAGCAAGCGTGTGAAGAAGACCCCACAACGCAGCCACCCCAGAGAGGCCGATGATGAGCAGTTCGACTAGGTTGGTGAAAACATTCCTACATTGCGCAGCACCATGGGTGGCAAGACCCTATTACCAGGACAAGGTCCCCTACCTACCCGAGAGGAACTTGATACATAGGTACCACAGCAATAGGAGGAGGAGGATTCAGACTGTGAGAGAGACCAAGAGGAGGTTCCTGCAAGTGCGCGCAAGCGTAGAAAGGTCAAGCTCTTCAAGCCAAGGAAGTCCCAACCTCGCCAACGCACTAACACAACACATAGAGCTCCAAGGAGAAGGATGCGCCAAGGGCATAGGGCTCTACAAGAAATTAAGTTTTATCAGAGGAACACTGAGTTGCTAATAAGAAGAGCCCCTTTCGCTTGCACAGTGAAGGAGATTCTCCAACGATATAGAACAGAGTTCCGTGTGCAGGGGATTGCCCTTGAAGCATTGCAAGAAGCCTCCGAGGCTTACCTTGTTGGGCTTTTTGAAGACACCAACCTCCTTGCAATACATGCAAAGAGGATTACCATATCTACCAAGGACATGCAACTAACTCGGTGCATTCGAGGCAAGCCAGACACGATCTAGAGATCTTAGATGTTAACCTTTTTTTTAAGCAACTCTTTTGTTTCAAACTCCCCTTTGTAAAACAAGCCTATCTCGCTTTCATTTGTAACCTTCTGATAATTAAAATTTTAAGTTTCTCTTGCAATGTCTCGATGTCATCATGTTTGTTTAACATGGAGTGTCTATCATGTGCCAGTTTATTACCCAAGACAACAGAAATGCTCCTGGAGGATTGAGGAAGCTGTGCCAGAACAGTGCGAATTTGGCCTCTGCAATGGCGATGTAGGCTCAAAATTTGCACTGCTCTGGCACTTCTCCCCTAGCCACTCAGGATCATTTCTGATGCATTTATAATGAAGTTGAGCACACTAATTATGAGAAACAGTAGTTTATAAGATAAAAACACCTTTAATCATGTGTAAAAATATAGTGTTTATCATCATCCAATGCATCAGAATTGCTCTTGGAGGACTGGGGAAGCTATGCTAGAACAGTGCGAATTTAAGCTCTGCAAAACGGCGGTGCAGGCTCAAAATTTGCAACACTATTCTGGCACTGCTCTCCTAGCCACTCAGGATCATTTCTGATGCATTTATAATGAAGTTGAGTACACTAATTGTGAGAAACAATAGTTTATAAGATAAAAATAGCTTTAATCATGTGTAAAATTACATTGTTTGTCATCCAATCCATCAGAATTGCTCCTGGAGGACTGGGGAAGCTATGCTAGAACAGTGCGAATTTAGGCTCTGCAGGCTCAAAATTTGCACTGTTCTGGCACTACTCCCCCAGCCACTCAGGATCATTTTTGATGCATTTATAATGAAGTTGAGTACATTAATTATAAAAATAGTAATTTACAAAATAAAAATACCTTTAATCATTATAAATGCATTTTTGATGCATTTATAATGAAGTTGAGTACATTAATTATAAAAATAGTAATTTACAAAATAAAAATACCTTTAATCATGTGTAAAAATACATTATTTGTCATCCAATGCATCAGAATTTCTCTTGGAGGGCTGGGGAAGCTATGCCAGAACAGTGTGAATTTGGGCTCTACAGCAACGGTCAAGCTCAAAATTTGCACTGTTCCGGCACTTCTCCCCCAGCCACTCAGAATCATTTCTGATGCATTTATAATCAAGTTGAGTACATTGATTATGAGAAACAGAAATTTACAAGATAAAAATACCTTTAATCGTGTGTAAAAATACATTATTTGTCATCCAATGCATCAGAATTGCTCCTAAAGGGTTGGGGAAGCTGTGCCAAAACAGTGCGAATTTGGGCTCTACAGCAGCGGTGTAGGCTCAAAATTTGCACTATTCTGCTCCCCCAGGCTCCCAGGGTCATTTTTGATGCATTCATAAAAACATTGATGGTACAAACTAGAAAAAACAATGATATACTTGATGAAAATAAGTTTGTAAAAATTGTATTGTATTCATAATAATAAGTGATACATCATCTTTACAAAATTGTAAAAATTGTATTCATAATAAGAAGTGATACATCATCTTTACAAAAGCTTTCTTACAATATTGAGCTTCCTTCTCTTGTTATTGGGCAGAGTGTACTCAAGGAGTGATTGGGCTATTTCTTAAGGATCCTCTATGCCTATGCTTTTGGCTATACCTATACGAGCAAGAAGCTTACCCCTAAATCCAGGATCAAAAACATCGAAGGCAAGGGATTTTTTAATCAGAACTATACATTTGGTACTCTGTGCCATAGAGGCTACACAGAGCAGAGCACCTTAGAGAGGGCTTTAAAAAAGAAGAGAGTGAAGGCAGATTATTGAGGGGTGTAGTCCCTGTGGATAATGGCGATGCCATCCACAAGAAGTCGACCAAGATAGTGCGCCAATGCAGCATCATGTCCATGGACTTTGGCTTGGTCTTTGCTGTTGCCACCTCTCCCAACAAATGCGTCAATTTCAACCACCCTCTGCAATCAAAGGAAAAATTAAAATATTTTCCTATACATAATTACAAATGTTTCTAGGTTGTAAAAGGTCGATTATGACCTCTTGCTTAATGTCTTCTTTTGCCAAAGTACTAGTGGGGGCGGAGAGGTCAATCGAGGATATTTTTGGATATACAAATCCTCCTAGTGTCTAAAATGGTTTCCTTTGAAACAGAAATTCAAAAAGAACTTTCCAATGTGCAATTGGAATTAATTGGAGATAGGTAAAAAGAACCTTAGTCTAAGGGTCTAGATTTTCAAAAAAATTTGGATTATGGTCCAATTAAGGTTCCTATGTAGGGAGGCCAACAGGATCAATCCATGTGTGGGAAAGAGATAAATCCAATTTATAAAAGAAAAATACCCAAAAATCAGTAAATGCCCACATAAGATGAAGAGTTGACTGAGTACAAGGTTTATTAGTAAAAAACTATGAGTATTACTAAGAAAAAATGAGATATTTTGGGTATAATGATTCATTTTTGACACATGTGTAAGGAAAAGGGGGCCCTTCAAGGAGGCGCCTATTTCACATGTGTGGTGGAGTTTTAAACTCAAAAATATTGTGATATTTTTATCTCTCCTCTCTCTTAAATCAAACCAAATCAAAAGGGAACCAAACTAGGTCCAAATCTTGTCCAAATTCAACCAAACTGAACCTCAAAAATTCTAGAAATTAGTTAGACTTGGTTAGAGGCCTCCCTCACCTATAAATAGATCCTTAGCCCTTTGTAAAAAAATATGAGAACTATACTATGCCAGTATTATGCTGAAATAATGATATTTTCTATTATCCTCTAAAAACCTCTACAAAATTGAAGAGATTGGAGCTTCTCTCTCTCTCTTCAATCTTCCTTGATGTCTCCTACAACATACCAAACCAATTGATTGGTTGGGGGCCTCTACTACTGTGATCAAAGAATCAAGTAAATTAGAAGGTAAAGTGTGGATTATTGTCTTTTATTAAAACTCCAAATGCTTCTCTTCTCACCCCCTCTCAAGCTTGAGAAGCTTTAATTTGAATGGCTTTTGAATACTATTGAAGTTCTTTCATGAATTGTAATAAAGAAACACATAAATTTCTATTTATGCTTAATTTTAATGATTTTTAAGCATTTCTCTCTCTCCCCCCAAAGAAAGGTCATTCCTATGACCTATTCTCAATCCAAATGAAGCTTCTCATGAAGCATTTCTCTAATCCAAAAGTAATTTCTATGCTTGTCTAATTGGAGGCCAAAATAATGGTTTTTTAATGCTTTTATGATATTTATTTCATGGAGAAATTATGAATCAATCCATAATTGGATAATCATCCAATTAGTGGTCATTCTAATCATATCAATAATATTAAACTTTATTCTTTTAATTAAATTGAGAATTATCAATAAGAGCAGGCGGAGCTATGGTAAAATTTCTGTAAAATAAACACATAAAACATTTTCATTCATAATATGAAAAGAGGACTTCCTACCATATTCTAGGAATTATCAATTTCTCCATGATTCTCATTGAAATCATGGAGAAATTGATTTTTATGTTTATGCTTAATTAATAAATTAGGAAAAAGAGAAATTCTAGTAATTTATTTTTATGTTAAAAGAGTAATCCCCATGATAATGGAAATTCATGTATTCCAAAGAATTAACAAAAAAAATTGGAATACCAATATAATGTATATTTTATGTAAAAATTAAAGAAAGATTTTAGTTAAATTTATCTTTTTGCATAGATAAATTTATATGATGAAAGAGGAATTCCCACCATATTGGAATTCAAATAATTAAATAAGGAAAGTGTAATTCCTAGTGTAAAGGAATTATTGAAGATTTTTATTTAATTTTTAAGAGAAAATTTAGTTAAATTTATCTTTTTGCATAGATAAGTTTAAATGATAAAAGAGGAATTCCCACTACATTTGGAATTCCATCAATTGGATGGGAAAAGAGAAATTCCTATCACATTGGAATTATTGGATAATTCATTTAAATTTAAAGATGAATTTTTAGATAAATTTATTTATCTATGAGAAATAATTAAATGTTAAAAGAGGAATTCCTATTACATTTGGAATTCCATAATTTGGATGGGAAAAGAGAAATTCCTAGTATATTGCAATTATGGGATAATTTATTCAAATTCAAAGATGAATTTTTGATAAATTTATTTATCTATGAGAAATATTTAAATGTCAAAACAGAAATTCTTATGACATTTGGAATTCCATCATTTAGACGGGCAAAGAGAAATTTCTAGCATATCGAAATAATGGATATTTTAATTTAGATAAATTTATTTTATGAGAAATAATTGATGGAAAAAGAGGAATTCCCATGACATTGGAATGTAAATAATTAAATGCAAAAAGAGGAATTCCCATGGTAATTGGGATCCAAGAAATTAAATGGGAAGAAGAGGAATTTTTAGTATAATTCGATTTATGATTATTTACCAAAAGTGGAAATATGGGTAGAATTGATTTCTACAAATCCCATGAATTCTTTTATTCAAAAGAAGAATATTGAATATAATTCAATTGAGGAATTCAGAAGGAATATGGAAATAGTTATTAAAAAAAGAATCTTTAATTAGGCCAAGCAATTGGCAGAAATTTAGAAAAAGTCCTATTATCGGTATCAATATAGAAAAAGCTATTAAATGGGAATAGCATGTGAATGGATGTGATAAGATGTGCAGGGGATGTGATAATATGTAAATGGGATGGGATAAGATGTGTATGGGATGTGATAGGATGAGAACGGATGCGATAAGATGAGTATGGGGATGTGATTGGATGTGAATGCGGATGTATATGTGAAAGAAAGGGGATGCATGTGTATGAGAATGAATAGATGTGGATATGGATGTGGATGTATGGATGTGGATATGGATGTATGGATGTGGATGTATGAATGTGGATGTGTATGTGGATGTGGATGTGGATGTATGGATGTGGACATGAATGTGGATGTATGGATGTGGATGTGTGTGGATATGGATGTAGATGTATGGATGTGGATATGGATGTAGATATATGGATGTGGATATGGATGTGGATGTGGATGTTGGATGTGGATATGGATGTGGATGTATGAATGTGGATGTGTGTGTAGATGTGGATGTGGATTTGGATGTGGATGTATGGATGTGGATATGAATGTGGATGTATGGATGTGGATGTGTATGTGGATATGGATATAGATATATGGATGTGGATGTGGATGTATGGATGTGGATGTATGGATGTGGATGAGTATGTGGAAGAATGAATGTAAATGTGTATGTGGAAGAATGAATGTGGATGTGTATGTGGAAGAATAGATGTGGATGTATAGATGTGGATGTGTATGTGGATGTATGAATGCGGATGTGTATGTGAAGAATGGATATGGATGTGAATGTGAATGTGTACGTGGAAGAGTGGATATGGATGTGTGTGTGGAAGTACGAATGTGGAAGAATGAATGAGGATGTGTATGTGAAAGGATGTGATGTCGATGTGAGTGAATGGATGAGATGTAATGTGATGTGAATCGGGATGAGAATGAATGAGATGTGATGTCATGTGAATGAATGATATGGGATGTGAATGAATGATATGGGATGTGAATGAATGATGTGATGTCATGTGAATCAGAATGTGAATGAATGATATGGGATGTGAATGAATCTGATGTGATGAGATGGAAAATAATGTGATTGGATGAGAATGGGTACACATATGAATTGGACGTGGATTAAGTAATATGGATTGATGTGGAACAATGTGGAAAGACGAGAGTTCATTAAAGAAACTGTATTTGTGACCTGTTTGTAAATGACTGTTTTATGTCAAGAATGCTGGGGAAGCATTTTGACCGTCTTGTGAATAAGGTCGTGGAGACCTAACTGATAAAGTTGCAATAGCTGACATAGAGTCAACGGAGGACGTCTCACACGTAGCAAGGTCGGCTGAGATCTTGACCAGCCTCAATTCGATTTAAATGGTGAGCTTCTGCTACTACGGTGGATGAGGGACCAAGGAAGCGGCCTATGAGTGAAGCACTAGGTGACCTGCGAAGGATCCTAGAGAGTGCTGACCATACGGTGCTCGGGCTCTGGGTCGCCGAAGATACCCACACGTACGTCATGGAAGATATTGGAACAAGGAGTAAGAGTTGTTTTCTGAAACCGGGCATAGATCTGGTTGATTGACCTTGCTGGTCCTCAACGGATGAGTCCATGGCTCTTTTATTTGGATCCCATCACTACAGCGGTTGGCTAACCCATGGGACTGGACTGATGGATCCGTAAAATGAGACTCAATTTCTATTGTAGTACGTTAGATGAAGTAAATCCCAGATAGTAATTGTTCTATGGAAAAAGGAATCAACGGCTGTGCCTCTCGATGGGGAAAAAAGTGTTGATCTCTATGATCCAAGTGCAAGTTTCTTCCTTGATGACCAAGTGACTTTAGGTTCGGTCGCATCAGTTTGGTCAGTAATGACCTTGACTACGTTAGAGTACAAATATCCTGGAGGAATCGCTCGTGCTTTCCGGGCAAGGGAAGTTTTTTCGGGTTCGATTTTGGAAGAACCTTAAGGAATTAGTCTCCTGTCCGGATATCCGTGGGCGAGGTCCCGAGTGAGAGGACCCTGCACCGCGCAAGGAGTGCTACTTCCGCTGCTAGCACCCCCGAATCTATTGCGCGGAGCGGACAGGGATCTTTCAATTCTTGGAATATTTCCTAGGATACCTAAGTTCATTATTAGTTAGGCGGTGGATGGTTGGCCACGTTCTTAATACGTGGGTGGTGAGAATGCATTCATGCAGTGTAACTCACCGCATTGTATACATGTCTACCACACCACTTGTAGCACTATATATGGATATAGTTATCATAAGCTAAGGTATCCAATGATTGTGAGTATCTACACCCTCTACGCTTAGTACTTCCTCTATTAAAATTCTATCTAGATCACCATCTAAGCTCTACTTGAGAGCTCACAAGTGGACAGTACCATAACATTATACATGTATCAGGATTTTTAAATTTTCTATTTATTGCATTTTTTATTGCACTTTGTTTTTCTATTTATCTTTCTGTTGTGCTATATTCTCATTGATGTAGAAATTGGTACTCCCTGATGATGACACGCTCTTGAGGGATACTCACAATATCATCCACATATCCTACTCTGCATGGTGGTAAATATGCACCATGATTGCCACCTATGAGGCAAATGATCATTACTGATATTTCTTAGGTGCACATTTGTAAAGGCCCCCATTATGAGGAGAAGCCATTGGTGCACATGTCTTTGGTGGAAACCCTAGCTTAAATGTCGATGTGGTCGTTATTGTGACCATTGATGTTTAGGATATTGGGACCTAATGGGGGTCAAGTCCCAACAGTGTGGAGATTATTCTTGGAATATTTCCTAGGATACCCGAGTTCATTATTACTTAGGCGGTGGATGGTTGGCCACGTTCTTGATACGCAGGCAGTGAGAACGCATTTATTCAATGTAACTCACTGCATTGTATACGTGCCTACCACACCACTTGTAGCACTATATATGGATATAGTTATCATAACCTAAGGTATCCAATGATTGTGAGTATCCACATGCTTTATGCTTAGTACTTCCTCCATTCAAAGTCTATCTAGATTACCATCTAAGCTCTACTTGAGAGCTCACAAGTGGACAATACCATAACATTATAAGCTAAGGTATCCAATGATTGTGAGTATCCACATGCTCTATGCTTAGTACTTCCTCCATTCAAAGTCTATCTAGATTACCATCTAAGCTCTACTTGAGAGCTCACAAGTGGACAATACCATAACATTATACTTGTGAGCTCTACTTGAGAGCTCACAAGTGGACAATACCATAACATTATACCTGTCTCAGAATTTTTAAATTTTCTATCTATTGCAATTTTTATTGCACTTTATTTTGCTATTTATCTTTCTGTTGTGCTATATTCTTATATGGTATTAGAGCTTAGGTGCTTTTAGCAAAATTTTGCATAAAGTCTAGCCTTTCTTTGCATAGAATATTAGGAGTGATGGCTTCTACCTCTACTACTAGCTAGATGTTGTGTTGTTGCACTAGTCCTATCAATTCATTCCCCAACCTTCACCACAGATAAGGAAAACTATGCTCTTTGGAAATTTAAAATCAACACCATTCTAGTATTTTATGAGCTTCTAGAAACTATTCTTGGAACGGATGCAAAACTAATGGGTACCTTGGACCCCAATAATAATAGCATAGACACACTTCCACTAGATGCTACACTTCTTCGAGCATGAATGGAAGAGGTGCAATGCTGATGCACTGCCATTGTCATCAATGTGAGTGATTCTATTCTTACTCTAATTCAACACACAACTAAGGTATCAGAGGCTTGAACCATACCAAGGAGTCAATATGAGACCTGGAATAAAAAGAGATTTTGAACATGAAGAATCAACTTGCTGCTAAGAAGTTTGTTGAAGTAGAAACTACTTAAGCATTTATCATGCGGATCAAAAATCTACTGAATCAAATGGTTGCTATGGGGATTACAAATACTAGGAAACTAGCTTGGAGGTGCATCCAAATTCTTTCACAAAATTATGATGGCTTGGTTAGGACACTAAACACTCAGGTTAGAGTACCATCTCTATCATTTGAAGAATTTAGCGCTATGTTGCTTGGGAGGAGATGCAACTGAAGACCGGCGATAGCAGTGATGCTGCATTTTTAGCCAATGCTAAAGGAAAAGGCATGGCATCTTGAAGACCTGCAATAATAGTGATGATGCATTTCTAGCCAATGCTAAAGGAAAAGGCACAGCATCCTCTGATGACAAGAAGAAGAAGCCAAAGAAGAAGAAGTTTAAAGGGAGCTACTATTACTGTGACAAGAAGGGTCACACCATCAAAGACTATAGAAAGAAGCAGGGGCTAACGAGAAGAATGGCACCCTGAAGTCTTCATGGAAGGGAAAGGAGTCAATTAACAATGTTGAGACCGAGCTTGAAATTTGGGTCACCGTTGAAGAGATATGGTCATTTTCTCAAGCTCCAATTGTTGATGATTCATGGATTTTGGATATTGGAGCATCGCAACACATGAGGGCTGGTATAGTTCCTAGAAGCCTCTATAGAAACCCATCAGTATTGTTGCTCCTGGTAGTCATGCTAAATGTCCAACTAAAGGATCTGGAACCATCTCTTTTGTGGCAACTAAGGTGAAGAGAAGAAGCTATCAAACGTGCTCTATGTACCTCAAATCAAGAGGAATCTATTGTCGGTTGCTTGCGATGACAGATCGTGGACTTGAAGTATGCTTCAAGAAAATAGAAGCAAAAATTCTAGATGTTGCTGGCAAGGTAGTTGGCAAAGGAGTAAGGTGCAACAATCTGTAAGAGCGGAGTTCCCTTATAGGGGCTACAGATAAAAGCCCGAGTTGGCTTTGGCACGAGCGATTTGGTCGCATCGGATTTGTAATGCTAAAGGAGATGCAAAAAGAGGGAATGATGGCTAATTTACTTATATTTCTAGAATTGTAGGAACCATGTGAGGCTTGCATGATGGGAAAGCAACAATGCAAGACATTTCCACAAGAAAGTAGCAATAGGGCAAAGGCTCCTCTAGAGTTGGCGTGAGACCCCCACCCCCTCCACCGTGCCCCCTCTGAGGGCACTGGCAGTGGAAGTAGCGTCAGCCTCTCGCGCGGGGCAGGGATCCACACTCGGGGCCTCGCCTACGGATATCCGGACAAGAGACTAGTCTAGCAGTTCCTTTGAAATCGAACCCGAAAAAACTTCCCTCGCCCAGAGGGCACGGGCGATTCCGCCAAGAAAAATCATCTAACGGGAGAATTAATCTAACGAGTCAAAGTCTTAACTATTCAAACTGATCTGACCGAACCTAAAGTCACATGGTCAGATCAAAGAAGATATTTGCACTTGGTCCATAGAATCATTGCTTTTTTCCTTCTTTAACGAGGCACAGCCCGCTGATTCCCTCCCACAGAACAAGGGTCTTCCTAGGACTTAATCTAACTAGCATAACTAATCGTAACTTATTTGTATCGCAGGAATCCCCCGATCCAGCCTGGGCCCATGGGTTAGCCAACCGCCCCACCGACCACTACATTGGTGGGATTCCTTTATAAAGATTTGGTTATGTTTTGCCCGGGTACCGAGGAAAAGAGTTCCCAGGCCCCCTAGCCGGCGTTTCATGCAAAAATTAAGGTAGGCATACCACATACACACCCAATATGAAATTGCCATTATAATAGAATCGACTGTCTTTAAACAATCCTTGAATGAAAATCATAGTATTACTGAGCATAATCCTCCAAAATATTGAGTCCATTGTTGTAAGATTCCTCCCCCCAGCTTTTGAGGTGTACAGGTGTAAGAATCTCCCCTTTTGATATTGTAATTATTCCCCCCTCTAAAATAAAAGAAAGATTCTGTTTTATCCTGTTTTGACCTAGAGAGAGAAAATTTCTAGAGGGAGGTAGTCCAAAATTGAGATATTTTTGGATATAAAAATCCTCCTAGTGTCTAAAATAGTTTCCCCTGAAACAGAAATTCAAAAAGAACTTTCCAATGTGCAATTGGAATTAATTAGAAATGGGTATAAAGGACCTTAGCCTAAGGGTCTAGATTTTCAGAAATTTTTGGATTATGATCCAATTAAGAGTCCTATGGGCCAATAGGATCAATCCAAGTGTGGGGAGGAGATAAATCCAATTTATAAAAGAAAAATACCCAAAAATGAGTAAATGCCCACATAAGATGAAGAGTTGACTGAGTACAAGGTTTATTAGTAAAAAACTATGAGTATTACTAAGAAAAAATGAGATATTTTGGGTATAATGATTCATTTTTGACACATGTGTAAGAAAAAGGGGGCCCTTCAAGGAGGTGCCTATTTCACATGTGTGGTGGAGTTTTAAACTCAAAAATATTGTGATATTTTTATCTCTCCTCTCCCTTACCAAATCAAAAGGGAACCAAACTAGGTCCAAATCTTGTCCAAATTCAACCAAACTAAACCTAGAAAATTCTAGAAATTAGTTGGACTTGGTTAGAGGCCTCCCTCACCTATAAATAGATCCTTAGCCCTTTGTAAAAAAAATATGAGAACTATACTATGCCAGTATTATGCTGAAATAATGATATTTTCTATTATCCTCTAAAAACCTCTACAAACTTGAAGAGATTGGAGCTTCTCTCTCTCTCTTCCTTGGTGACTCCTACAACATACCAAACCAATTGATTGATTGGGGGCCTCTACTGTGATCAAAGAATCAAGTAAATTAGAAGGTAAAGTGTGGATTATTATCTTTTTCTTATTAAAACTCCAAATGCTTCTCTTCTCACCCCCTCTCAAGCTTGAGAAGCTTTAATTTGAATGGCTTTTGATTACTATTGAAGTTCTTTTATGAATTGTAATAAAGAAACACATAAATTTCTATTTATGCTTAATTTTTATGGTTTTTAAGCATTTCTCTCTCTCCCCCCAAAGAAAGGTCATTCCTATGACCTATTCTCAATCCAAATGAAGCTTCTCATGAAGCATTTCTCTAATCCAAAAGTAATTTCTATGCTTGTCTAATTGGAGGCCAAAATAATAGCTTTTTAATGCTTTTATGATATTTATTTCATAGAGAAATTATGAATCAATCCATAATTAGATAATGATCCAATTAGTGGTCATTTTAATCATATCAATAATATTAAACTTCATTCTTTCAATTAAATTGAGAATTATGAGTAATAGCAGCGGAGATATGGTAAAATTTTTGTAAAATAAACACATAAAAAATTTTCATTCATAATATGAAAAGAGGACTTCCTACCATATTCTAGGAATTATCATCCTAGATTAATTGAATGATTCTCATTGAAATCATGTAGAAATTGATTTTTATGTTTATGCTTAATTAATAAATTAAAAAAAAAGAGGAATTCTAGTAATTTATTTTTATGTTAAAAGAGTAATCCCCATGATAATGAAAATCTGTGTATTCCAAAGAATTAAGAGAAAAAATTTAGAATACTAATATAATGTATATTTTATGTAAAAATTAAAAAAATATTTTAGTTAAATTTATCTTTTTACATAAATAAATTTATATGATGAAAGAGGAATTCCCACCATATTGGAATTCAAATAATTAAATAAGGAAAGTGTAATTCCTAGTGTAAAGGAATTAATGAAGATTTTTATTTAATTTTCAAGAGAAAATTTAGTTAAATTTATCTTTTTGCATAGATAAGTTTAAATGATAAAAGAGGAATTCCCACTACATTTGGAATTCCATCAATTGGATGGGAAAAGAGAAATTCCTATCACATTGGAATTATTGGATAATTCATTTAAATTTAAAGATAAATTTTTAGATAAATTTATTTATCTATGAGAAATAATTAAATGTTAAAAGAGGAATTCCTATTACATTTGGAATTCCATAATTTGGATGGGAAAAGAGAAATTCCTAGTATATTGGAATTATGGGATAATTTATTTAAATTCAAAGATGAATTTTTAGATAAATTTATTTATCTATGAGAAATATTTAAATGTCAAAAGAGGAATTCTTATGACATTTGGAATTCCATCATTTAGACAAGCAAAGAAAAATTTCTAGCATATCGAAATAATGGATATTTTAATTTAGATAAATTTATTTTATGAGAAATAATTGATGGGAAAAGAGGAATTCCCATGACATTGGAATGTAAATAATTAAATGCAAAAAGAGGAATTCCCATGGTAATTGGGATCCAAGAAATTAAATGGGAAGAAGAGGAATTTTTATTATAATTTGATTTATGATTATTTACGAAAAGTGAAAATATGGGTAGAATTGATTCCTACAAATCCCATGAATTCTTTTATTCAAAAGAAGAATATTGAATATAATTCAATTGAGGAATTGAGAAGGAATATGAAAATAGTTGTCAGAAAAAGAATCTTTAATTAGGCCAAGCAATTGGCAGAAATTTAGAAAAAGTCCTATTATCGGCATCAATCTAGAAAAAGCTATTAAATGGGAATAGCATGTGAATAGATGTGATAAGATGTGTATGGGATGTGATAATATGTAAATGGGATGCGATAAGATGTGTATGGGATGCGATAAGATGTGTATAGGATGTGATAATATGTAAATGGGAATAGCATGTGAATAGATGTGATAAGATGTGTATGGGATGTGATAATATGTAAATGGGAATAGCATGTGAATAGATGTGATAAGATGTGTATGGGATGTGATAATATGTAAATGGGATGCGATAAGATGTGTATGGGATGTGATAGGATAAGAACAGATGCGATAAGATGAGTAGTATGGGATGTGATTGGATGTGAATGCGGATGTTTATGTGAAAGAAAGGGTATGCATGTGTATGAGAATGAATAAATGTGGATATGGATGTAGATGTGTATGTGAATGTATGGATGTGGATATGGATATAGATGTATGGATGTGGATGTGGATGTGGATGTATAGATGTGGATGCGGATGTATGGATGTGGATGTGTATGTGGATATAGATGTGGATGTATGGATGTGGATGTGTATGTGGATATGGATATGGATATGGATGTGGATTATGGATGTGGATATGGATATGGATGTGGATGTATGGATGTGGATGTGGATGTATGGATGTGGATATGGATGTGGATGTGTATGTATGGATGTGGATGTGTATGTGGATATGGATGTAGATGTATGGATGTGGATATGGATGTGGATGTGGATGTGGATATGGATGTGGATGTATGGATGTGGATGTGGATGTGGATGTGGATGTATAGATGTGGATATGGATGTGGAAGAATGAATGTAGATGTGTATGAGGAAGAATGAATGTGGATGTGTATGTGGAAGAATGGATGTGGATGTATAGATGTGGATGTGTATGTGAATGTATGAGTGGGGATGTGTATGTGAAGAATGGATGTGGATGTGAATGTGAATGTGCACGTGGAAGAGTGGATATGGATGTGTATGTGGAAGTAGGAATGTGGATGTGAATGTGGAAGAATGAATGAGAATGTGTATGTGAAAGGATGTGGATGTGAATGTGGAAGAATGAATGAGGATGTGTATGTGAAAGGATGTTTAGGTGTGTTAATCTATCACCACTTAAGATTTGTGAGCTATGGTTGAGACTCATTAAAGTTGATTACTTTGTGAGGAATTGTTGTATGAGAGTATTTATCATTCTTGTTAGTTGAGGGAGTAGAAGAGAGCATTGAGTTGGGGTGATCCTAAGCACCATAAATATATACATTGGGTGGAGAAGCACCAATTCCATCAAGCCATAGAAAGTGTGAGTTGAGTATAGAATTCCATTTCAAATTATGAGGGAGGAGTAAGATGAGAGTGTGAAGATAGACAAGAGAAAACAACCAAGCTCTTCTTGCATTCATGTAGAGGAGAGAAATATTTGAAGTCTATGTGATAAGGAAGAGTGAAGAGAGCTAGTAATAAGGAAGAGTAAAGAGAGTAAGTAAGAAAGAGTGAAGAGAGCAAGAAAGAGTGAAGAGAGTGAAAAGACTGAGTACGGAAGAGTGAAGTGAGTGAGTAAGTATCATAGTAAGTAAGAAAGAGTGAAGAGAGTGAAGCATGTGAGTAAGGAAAAGTGAAGAGAGTTAAAAGAGTGAGTAAGGAAGGGGGAAGAGAGTGAAGCAAGGAAGAGCAAAGCAAGTGAAGTAAGGAAGAGTGAAGAGAGTGAGTAAGGAAGAGTGAAGAGAGTAAGGAAGCATGAAGAGAGTGAAGTAAGTAAAATCAAAGAGTGAAGAGAGTGAAGCATGTGAGTAAGGAAAAGTGAAGAGAGTGAAAAGAGCGAGTAAGGAAGGGGGAAGAGAGTGAAGCAAGGAAGAGCAAAGCGAGTGAAGTAAGGAAGAGTGAAGAGAGTGAGTAAGGAAGAGTGAAGAGAGTAAGGAAGCATGAAGAGAGTGAAGTAAGTAAAATCAAAGAGAGTAATGTTGAGATATCAAGCTCAACTGACATTGATTACCCGCATGGGTGATAGCTTCCACACTTATGCCACTTGCATGGTTGGTGAGATTATGGTTGATATGTCACTAATTGTTAATGGAATAACATACTACCTCACAAGCACAAGAGAGAAAAAGAAGGAAGTGCATGATGCAGCAAAGGTTGAATCCGGTGATTAGCACTTGGCCAATCCTATTAGGGTTAACTCGCCGATGTGAGGCTGCTAGGGGCTCACTCCATACTCTCTTTGTGAGACTGCTAGGGGCTCACTCCGATGTGAGGCTGCTAGGGGCTCACTCCATACTCTCTTTGTGTCACCCAAAAAGAGATCCAAGCAAGCTAGGTATGAGCAAGAGGGAAAGAGCTATGGAGAGCTCACTCCATACTCTCTTTGTGTCACCCAAAAAGAGATCCAAGCAAGCTAGGTATGAGCAAGAGGGAAAGAGCTATGGAGAGCTCAACCTCTACCTCATGCCAATCGTATGCAAGCAAGACAAGGTGGAGAGAATGAGAAGGGAGTGAAGGAGAGAAGGGAGAGCAACACCATTCCTATTCACATACACCAAGCATCACAAGCAAGCAAGCTACCATAACTCAAGAGAGAAAGAGAGGGAGAGAAGGAAAGACTGAGACAAATGGGATTGTCCCCTTTTCGTATTTCATAAAATGTCTTATATACATGAGCTCATATTTAGAATGTCTGGCCACCCAATTACAAATGGGGGCCCAAAACTAGTCTTCCTAGTTTAATTAGCTCTATGTACATCAATTCCTTATGACCAGCATTACACAAGTCATAATCTCGGTCATCCCATGTCTCTTTTGCAACAATAAGCGCTTAGCGCGTTTACAAAAAGATGAGTTACAAAAAGACGTACTAGTTGCGCGAAAGGTCATGTTAACCGCAGTGGTTAACATACCCCCCTCTCGATAGCAGATCGTCCTTAGAACTAGTCGAAGAAGCTATCCGTAGTAGATAGAATAAGTGTGGACGAAGTCCCATCACAAGGCATGAGTAGGAGGAGCACAATGGAAAATGTAAGGTTCCTCCTCAGCCCCAAAAAGATGTATAAGTTCTCCTCTTAGTCCCCTATAATGATCCCCTACTTCAGAATGCAAGAAAACACTATTTTCCTTTGTTTTTGGCCTAGAAAGAGAAAATACTCTAGAGAGAGATAATACAATTTTGAGATATTTTTGGAAATTGAAATGTACATTAGACACCTTAGCCTAAAGGCCAATATGGTTAATCCAAGTGTTGGAATAAGAAAAATGCAAGAATAAAAGAAAATCTCCCAAAAATGGGTAAATTCTCACGTAAGATGAAATAGAGACTAGTACAAGCACTTAATAGTTTAAAAAAATGAGAGTTTATTAGTTAAAAATTAGAATTTTGACACCTCAAGAGCTCATGAAAGAGGCACCTAGAATCTCCATGATTACTCCAATTTGTTAATCAAAAAAATGAGATATTTCATCTCTCTTCTCACCTCTTTCAAACTAGATCAAAAAAGTGGGCCTAAGTCCAAAACTTGTCCAAATTGGATCAAACTAAAGCTGGAAGCCTCTAGATCCCACTTGGACTTGGTTGGTGGCCTCCCCCCTCACCTATAAATAGACCCAATTCCTTTGTATTTTCATATTAGTGTATTTACATGCTAGTGTAATTTTTAATTTAGTGTATTTCCATTATCTCTCTACCTTGCTTCTCCATTGTGAAGCCTTGGAGCTTCACTAATCCTCTTCTTCTCTTGGAGATTACCCTCTTCTACTTGGTGGCCAAGCTTCTTCTTTTTGAGAGCTTCACATCTCCCTAAAGAATCAAGCCAAAAACCAAGGGTAAGCCTAAAACAATGGTGTTTTTCTCTCTTTTTGAATGGTAACCTTCTTCCCAACCTCTCTAATGCTTGGGAAGTATTTTAATCCATGGTTTCTTCTTAAAACCATGCTTTTATTGATTTATGTTGTTTAAATGCATTAATGTTAATCTCTTATGCTTAAAAGTAACATTTTTGAATTGTAAATCTCTCGTTTTGTAAGAATACTCACCTTTATGGATTAATCCTTCTTGGAAGGATAGATCTTAGTCCTAATCTCATTTTCTTACCCAAAACTCTAGGCCTAACAAGCTAGAGCTGGAGATTAGGCATTTTTATGATTTTTAATCTAATTAAAAATGAGGATTAATTCATTTAGGCTTGTTTTATGTTAAGAAAATTTATATTTATTCATTTTAAGTTGAAAGAGAGTTTATGCTAACATTTTTATAATTATTTTCATATGGGAAGTGATAATTGGATATTTTTAAAAATAAACAAGATGCTTAAATGTAATTATGCTTATAATTGTGCTTAGGTTTATGCATAAACTAATCTTTATGCTAAAAGTGTAATTTTAAGCATTTTCATTTCATAGAAAATGCGGGGAAACTATGGCAGAATTTTTATTATTAGAAAATGAATTTTATGCATAGTTAATTTTTATGCTAAAAGTAGAATTTTAAGCATTCTCATTTCATAGAAAATATAGGAAAGTTATGGTTAAATCTTTATCTCATTAGAAAATGAAATTTATGCACAAATAATTTTTATATTAAAAGTGAAATTCTGAGTATTATCATTCATAGAAAATGTGGGGAAGCTTTGGAAAATTTTAAATCATTAGAGAATGAATTTATGCATAATAGATTTTATGCTAAAAGTGAAGTTTTAAGAATTATTCATTTGTTGGAAAAATAAAGAAGGTTATGCACAAATTTACTAGATTCATTCAAATTATGAGAATTATGGAAATGACTAGAAATATAATTCATTTAGATAAAAATGGATTAGTAGGTGTGCATAAATATTTTATTAAATTTTTAATCAGAAAGAGGAACTATGGGTAAAATTGATTTTGTAAATCCCATGAGATCGTATGCATAAATCTTTTATTCAAAAAGAAGAATATTGAGCATATTTTATTTTGGAAAAATTGAGATAAGAAAATGATAAAATATTCATAGGAATGCATTGAGAAATCATGGATAAAATTTTAATTAGAAAGAGGAATCACGAACATATTTAACTTTTGGAAATTGAAGTATGCGTCTAGATTCTCGAGAAATGGAATCTTGGGTACATTCTGAATGGAAAAAGGGGTTTTCCCAGAAAAAAGACATGAAACACGCTTAGTTGGATGAATGTAAATACTTGTGAGACTGACTTATTCCTAGATTCCCTAGGAAATGAATCTAGAATTCTTGAAAAGATCGAGGGTCCAAAAGAGAATGAAATTTAACTGAATTGAGTCGGGAAAAAAGTTACCTTTAACTGAGCCAAGTAATGACCAAGACTTAGAAAGTTCTGTCAGTATAAAAAGTAGAGTAACTGTACTTTTAACCTGAGTGATGTGTGGAAGGATGTGGAATGTGTGGAGTGATGTGGAGTGATATGGGACGATGTGAATGAATGTGGAAATGATGTATGATGATGCGAACGAATGTGGGAATGATGTGGGATTATGTGAATGGATGTGAATTGATGTGGGATAATGTGAATTGTAAGATTCCTCCTCAGCCTGAATAATGAATAAGCTTTACTTTAATCCCCTGTAATCATTTCCTATTTTTGAATATTTTGGATATATAAATTCTACAAATATCAAAAATATATTTTTCTGAAATAAAAAATCAAAATAAATTTTCCAAGGTGCATTAGGATTCAATTAAAAATGATTTAAAAGACCTTAGCCTAAGGGTCAAGATTTTCTAAAAAATTTAGATTCTGGTCCAATTAAGGTTCCTATGGACCAATAAGATTAATCTAAGTGTTGGGATGAGATAAATCCAAAGAATAAAAGAAAATACCCAAAAATGAGTAAATGCCCACATAAGACGAAGAGTTGACTGAGTACAAGATTTATTAGTTAAAAATTATGAAATATTACTAAAAAAATGAGATATTTTAGAGTAATCATACAATTTTGACACCTTGGTAAGGAAAGGGGGAGCCTTCAAGGAGGCACCTATTTCACACATGTGAATGAGTTTTAAACTAAAAAATATTAAGATATTTTTATCTCTCCTCTCTCCTGGATCAAACCAAAAAAAAGGGAGCCAAACTGGTCCAAATCTTGTCCAAATTCAGCCAAACTGAAGCTAGAAAATTCTAGAACTTAATTGGGCTCAGTTAGTGGCCTCCCTCACCTATAAATAGACCCTCATTCTTTTGTATTCTCATCTGTGAACTAGACCATGCCAGTATTACCTTAAAATAAGTATATTTTCTATTATCTCCTAAAAAACCTCTACATTTTGGAGAGATTGGAGCTTCTCTATCTCTTCAACCTTCCTTGGAGCTTTCCTCAACATACTAACCAATTGATTGGCTGGGGCCTCTTCTAAGAATAGAGAATCAAGCAAAACAAGAGGTAAAGTGTGACTTTATGGTTTTTTCTTAATCTTCTAAATGTTTTTCACTTCTCAACCCCTCTCAATCTTGAGAAGTACAATTGAATGGTTTTTCAATGCAAATGAAGCTCTCTAATGAATTTTAATGATTAATCACATAAAGTTTACATTTATGCTTAATTTAGGATATTTTTTTATGTATATCTCTCTCTCTCCCAAAGAATGGTTATTCCTATGACCAATTCTCAATTCAAATGATGCTTCTCATGGAGCAATTCCTGATTCTAAAATCAAACTCTATGCTAGTCAAAAGCTAGAGGCCAAAGAGATGGCTTTTTTTATGCTTTAATGTTACATAAATTACGGTAGACTTAGGAATTAAGTCCATAAATTGGATATTGGTCCAAATGATAGTTACTCTATCATAATCCTATTACTGAGTCTTATTCTTTTAGAAAATATTAAAAATTATCAGTATATAGCAGTGGAGCTATGGTAAAATTTTAAAAAGTTAACACATAAATCATTTTTATGCATAATGTGAAAAGAGGACTTCCTACCATATTCTAGGATTAGTCATCCTATGTTAAATGAATAATTCTCGTCATATCCATGGAAAATTAATTTTTAATGTTTATGTATAAATAGTTAATTAGAGAAAAGAGAAATTTTTAGTAATTTTATTTCCATGATAATGGAGATCCATGTATTCCAATGGAGAAAGAGAAAAAATGGAATATTAAAATAATGGATATTTTTATTTAAAAATTAAAGAAGAATTTTAGATAAATTATTTTATGCATGAATAAATTTAAATGATAAAAGAGGAATTTCCATCATATTTGGAATTCAATCATTTAAATGGAAAAGTGGAATTCTTGTCATATTAGGATTAATGGATATTTTTATTTAATTTTTAAGAGAAATTTTAGTTAAAATTATTTTATGCATGTATAAATTTAAATGATGAAAGAGGAATTTCCATCATATTTGGAATTCAATCATTTAAATGGAAAAAGAGGAATTCTTGGTATATTTGGAATATTGAATATTTTTATTAAAGAAAAGAGAAATTTTAGATAAATTTATTTGATGATAAAAGAGGAATTCCCATGACATTTATATTTCAAGCAATTAAATGTAAAAAGAGGAATTTCCATGATAATTGAGATCCAAGAAATTAAATGGGAAAAAGAGAAATTTTTAGTATAATTCAATTTATGAATATTTATCAAAAGTGAAAATATGGGTAGAATTGATTTTTTGTAAATCCCAATTCAAAAGAGTAATATTGAATATAAATCATTTGAGAAATTGAGAAAGAATATGGAAATAGTCGTTGAGAAAAAGAACCTTTATCTAAGCCAAACAATTGGCAGAATTTTAGAAAAAGTCCCATTATCGATATCGAAGTAGGAAAAGCTACTAAATGGGAATAGGATGTGAACGGATGTGATAAGATGTAAATGAGATGCGATAGGATGTGATAAGATGTAAATGGAATGCGATAGGATGTGAATGGATGTGATAAGATGTAAATGGGATGCGATAGGATGTGAATAGATGTGATAAGATGTAAATGGGATGCGATAGATGTGATAAGATGTAAATGGGATGCGATAGGATGTGAATGGATGTGATAAGATGTAAATGGGATGCGATAGGATGTGAATGGATGTGATGAGATGTAAATGGGATGCGATAGGTTGTGAATGGATGTGATAAGATGTAAATGGGATGTGATAGGATGTGAATAGATGTGATAAGATGAGATGCGATAGGATGTGAATGGATGTGATAAGATGTGAATGGGATGTGATAGGATGTGGTGTGATGAAATGAATGTGGATGAGATGTGAAGTAAATGGATATGGATGTGAATGATGAGATGAGAGGATATGTGAAAGGGTGAGATGGGAAGTAAATAGATGTGGATATGTATTTGAAAGAATGTGATGTGAATATGTGTGGATGTGAAGTGATAGATGTGAATGTATGGATAGATGTGGATAGTCGTGCATGTGAATGATTGGATGGATTTGGATGAATGAGATGGGATGTGTATGAATGAGATATGATGTAGATGTGATGTTGATGGAATGTATGTAAAATGGATATGATGTGGATGTGATGTAAAGTGGATGGAATGAATAAGATATGATGTGGATAGATGTGGACGTGATGTAAGGTGGATAGAATGTATGTGATGGAATGGGGATACAATGAATGTGATGAATGTGAATGGATGTGATGTGATGTGAGTCGGGATAACTGTGAATGGGTGAGATGTGATGTGAAATGGATGTGATGTGATATGATGTGAATTGGGATAGATGTGAATGGATGTAATGTGATGTGATGTGATGTGAATCGGGATAGATGTGAATGAATGAGATGTGATGTGATGTGAATCGGGATAGATGTGAATGAATGAGATGTGATGTGAATGGATGAGATGTGATGGGATGTGAATCAGGATAGATGTGAATGAATGAGATGTGAGGTGAAATGGATGTGATGTGATGTGGATCGGGGTAGATATGAATGGATAAGATGCGAATGAATATGATGTGATGAGATGTGGATATGGGTAGATGCAAGTGGATGAGTATAAATGTGGAAAGATGTGATGAGATGAAAAATGATGTGATTGGATGAGAATGGATGAAGGACGATGGGAATACATATGATTGGACTTGGATTTAGTAATGTGGATTGATGTGGAACAATGTGGAAAGACGAGAGTTCGTTATAGAAACTGTATTTATGACCTGTTTTTCAATGACTGTTTTATGTTAAGAACGCTAGGGAAGCATTTTGACCGTCTTGTAAATGAGGTCGTGGAGACCTAAGTGATAAAGTTACAACAGTTGACGGAGAGTCAATGGAGGACGTCTCACATAGCACGGTCGACCGAGGTCTTGACCAGCCTCGGATTGATTTAAATGGTGAGCTTCCGGTACGGTGGATGAGGGACCAAGGAAGCGGCCTATGAGTGAAGCACTAGGTGACCTACACAAAGGATCCTAGAGGGTGCTGACCATACGCGACTCAGGCTCTGGGTTGCCGAAGATACCCATGCGTGTGTTGAGAAAGATATTGGAACAAGGAGTAAGAGTTGTTTTCTGAATTCGGGCATGGATTTGGTTGATTGACCTTGCTGGTCCTCAACGGATGAGTCTATGGCTCTTTTATATGGATCTGTTGGTTGATCTTGCTAATCTTCAATGGAGAGTCTACTATGATTTCATTAAAAGATTGTTTTAAAGTTAACTGAATCTGTGCAATTTCATATTGGGTGTGTAAGTGGTGTGACTATCTTGAAGTTTGCATGAAGCGCCGGGCGGCTAGGGGGCGTGGGAACTCTTTTCCCTGGTACCCAGGACAAAACATAACCAAATTCCTAAACGGATTCTATCACTACTTTAGTGGTTGGGCAGTTGGCTAACCCATGGGACTGGATGGGGTTAGGCTGGTGGACTGATGGAGTCCTTGTTCTATGGAAAAGAATCAACGGTTGTGCCTCTCGATGAGGAAAAAAGCATTGGTCTCTATGATCCAAGTGCAAGTCTTTTCCTTGATCTGACCATGTGACTTACAGGTTCGGTCGGATCAGTTTGGTTAGTGATGACCTTGACTACGTTCGATCGGATCAGTTTGGTTACGGGTTCGGTCAGATCAGTTTGGTTAGTGATGACCTTGACTACGTTAGAATAAAAATATCCCAATGGAGGAATCGCCCATGCTTTCTGGGCAAGGGAAGTTTTTCCGGGTTTGGTTTTGAAAGAACCGAGGGATTAGTCTCTTGTCCGGATATCCATGGTGGGAGACACCCCGAGTGAGAGGCTCTGTCCTCTGCACGCAACAAGTGCTACTTCCGCTGCTAGCACCCCCAAATTTGTTGCGTGGAGGGGGCAGGGATCTTTTATGAATGGATATGAATTGATGTGGCACGATGTGAATGGATGTGAATTGATGTGGCACGATGTGAATGGATGTGAATTGATGTGGAATGATATGGAATGATGAGAAATGATGTAGAATGATAAGAAACGATGAGGAATGATGTGAATAATGAGTAATGATGTGTTGAATGACGGAAATTTTGCTTGGAAACTGTATTCGTATGAGAAACCTATTTTTTAAGGATTGTTTTACGTTGACAATGCTAGGGGAAGCATTTTGACTATCTTATGGAATGAGGTCATGGTGGGGACATAATTGGAAATGTTGCAACAGCTGACGGAGAGTCAAAGAAGGACATCTCTCATGGCAAGATCGACCAAGATCTTGACCAGCCTCGGTTCGGTTAAAATGGTGAGCTTCCAGTACGGTGGATGAGGGGCCAAGGAAGCGGCCTATCAGTGAAGCGCTAGGTTACCTATGAAGGAACCTAGAGGGTGTTGACCATACGGTGCTCGGGCTCTCAGGCTCTGGGTCGCCCAGGATACCCACGCATATGACAAGGAAGAAAATGAGTTGGAGTTGTTTTCTGAACACGAGTATGGATCTGGTTGATTAGACTTGTTGGTCTTCAAAATGGATGAGTTCATGGCTCTTTTACATGGATCTTGTTGATTGATCTAGCTGATCTTCAACGGAGAGTCCATATGGATTTTATGAGGTTATACTCCTAGGTACTACGGGCTAGGAACTATTGAAAAGGCCCCTGAGTGAGCAGGTGGTGAGCATTCTGGTTGCCAATGATGCCATAGGTACGCCGAGGAAGGAATGACAAAAAATTGGATTTTATGGTTGGAAAGTGGAAAAGTTGGAAATTGGACTTGGAAATGGAATATTGAGGATTATGATGGAAACAATGTGGTTTTATTACAATGCTGTTTTGGAAATAGTTGAGTCTAAGAAAAGGCAATTTCATATTGAGGATTATGATGGAAACAATGCAGTTTTATTGCAATGCTGTTTTGGAAATAGTTGAGTCTAAGAAAAGGCAATTTTATATTGGGTTTGTAAGTGGTGTGTCTATTTAATTTGTGCATGAGAGCCGGCTAGGGGGCCTGGGAACACTTTTCCTTGGTACCCGAGACAAAACATAACCATATTTTTATAATGGATCCTATCAATACACTAGCTGGGCGATTGGCTAACCCATGGGATCGGATGGGGTTAGGCTGGATCGATGGATTCCTATAATAAAATTTAATTATGTGCAAGTTATGATAGTTGAAGTAAGTCACAGGATAATCCTTGTTCTATGGAAAAGAAGAATGAACGGCTGTCCCTCTTTTGATGGGGAAAAAAGTGTTGGTCCCTATAAACCAATTGCAAGTTCCTCCTTTGATTCGGCCATGTGACCCGTGGGTTCGATTGAAATACAAAGGATAGATAAGGCCCTTGACTACATTAGAAGATTTTCCTGGAGGAATCGCCTATGCTTTCTAGGTGAGGGAAGTTTTTTCCAGGTTCTGTTTTGGAATCTTAAACCGCCGAATTAGTCTCTTGTCCAGACATTCGTGGGCGAGGCCCCGAGTGGGAAGCTCTTCCGTACACACAAGGTTGCTACTTCCGCTCTACTAGCAGTCCTCCAGAGTTTGATGCGCAGAGGGGGTACGGATATCACAGTTGGTATCAGAGCGAATTGGTTGAGTTTGATAAACCAAGAAATAAGAAATGTTAAAAATTTATGAGTTACCAGTGAAAGATTGTAATTGTGTGTTAAAACTCGTATGAATTGATATCCAGAATTGGAAGTCATAAATTAAAAATTGGGTTTTTAGATAGAAGTACTACATTTATGTGGAATCCCTGACTTGCTTGAGGCCTAGATATGATGGCATTTACCTTATAGCATTAAGAACCGTGACTACTTGTATATACCGTGGGTATAATTGCAGCTCTATACTAACAATATATACAAGTGAATCTAATACCTTGAAGTTATGAGCAAAAATGCTATCCTAGATGATGATTTTTCGAATGCTGGTTGATATGATTTTAGAATTCTGGTTAAAAATTGATGAATTGAATTGGACGATGATTTTAGTTCTGGTTGAAAGTAGATGAGTTGAATAAGTCATGATGATGTTGAATGGAGAAAATACTAGTAAATGATGTTTGTAACGTGGAAGACAATCAAGACTTTCAGCAGATCACTACTATAAGATTAGTGGATCGTGCTAACAGATTGACCTTTGGCCCAGTGGACCCAATTGTGGAATGACGAATTGAGAACCTGCATAACTGAAATTTTCGTGGGGAATGTTCATATGTTAATTAGAAATTATTGGTCTGATGGACCATTATTGTGTTAAGGATATGAATGATCTATTTTCTGATAAGAGTTCTGTATGTTTCTTTTTATAGAAGGGATCCTTATCCCAGGATTCTGAGAGGGTTGACAAAACTTTAAGGAACCTTAGAATCAGTTGGATCTAAAGTTTAATTCCTTTTGGATTTGAATTATAAATAAAGTGGTCTTTTCACTTGAGATTCTTGAGTGTCTTGGTTAAGTTGGAAAAAGGGACTTGACAAAGACTTTTCGTATTAATAGGATCATGGAGATAGGATCATGGATCGATGTCGTCGTGGTAGAAATGTTAACCCCCAACTCGATGAGGAAGAGCTCGACCCAGATGTTTGCAAAGCTCTTCATAGATCTCAGCCTGGACCTTTCAAAGGTGAAGGGGAGCACTTGGGAGAAACAGTAGAGAAGTGGATCAAAGCTATGGAGGAGTACTTCGATGTCACAAGTTACAAAATGAAAAGAGTAAGGTGGCTCTTGCCAGGCTAAAGATTATAGAGACAGCCAGAGTAGCATGGAGGAACCCACTCTTAGACAAACCACTTGTATCGGAACACCTAGACGTGGGATGATCTCAAAGCATACGTATCTCAGAAAGAGATTCTATCCTCCAGGCTTCTTGGAGACAAAGACGAACGAGTTCTTGGAGCTAACCTAGGGAAGCCAAACTATGGAGGAATATCACCAGGCATTCGCTCTCCTCCTCAAATACTCGCCACTATTGGATGAAGAACAACTGGCTAGGTTCATTCGAGGAATGAACAAACCCTTGGATACCTTGGTGAAAAATGCTAAGCCAGTTTCTATGGGGGCTGAAGCAGTGTAGATGGCAAAGGATTTCGCCAAAGCCTTTGTTGTCAAGGTTTGCCGAAGCCAATACCATCGTCTTTCAAAAGATTCCTAACCCCGGAAGGTGATTCCAACTTTTTGCCTCCTAAGAGACAACAAGGTCCTAGTCAAACCCAGGATACCGGAAGTTCTAGAACAGAAGAAAGGCCTTTTCCTCGAAACACAATCCCTTGGAACTCAACTTCAGAAGTTCCACACTTGAACAAAGGAATTAATTGCTTTAATTGCCAAGGATATGATCATCGTCACATGGATTGCCCAACTCCTTTTGGATCAAGGTTTTCAGGACAAGGAAGTCAAGGACCAAGATTCCAGATGCCAGCTCCTTCCTTTCACAGTAATCACAAGGTTCCTCTCGTCACAAAATCAGGGAAACCCCAGAGGAATATTCCCTAACCAATCCTCAACTTCGATGCAAAGTAACGCAAGACCTCAGTCTCAGAATTGGGAAAGTCAAAGAGAGAGGTTCCCAAATCAGCCATCTACTTCCAAGGCACTATTGTTGGAAGTAATAGAAGAAGAAGAAGAGATGTAGGAGCTTATCCTCCAGCTAGTGGGGTAGGATGTAAGGTTTCTCCTCAGCCCCAAAAAGACGCATAAGTTCTCCTCTCAATCCCCTGTAATCATCCCCTATTTCAGACTGCAAGAAAACACTGTTTTCCTTTATTTTTGGCTTAGAGAGAGAAAATATTCTAGAGAGAGATAATACAGTTTTGAGATATTTTTAGATATAGAGTTATCCCTTTTATTTAAGATGAATTTCCCTGAGACAAAAGTTTAAAAAGTGTTTTCTAATATGCATTAGAAATTAATTGAATATGTGCATTAGACACCTTAGCCTAAGGGTCCACATTTTTAGAAAATTATGGATTAAGGTCCAAAGAGTGTTCTAAAGGGCCAATATGGTTAATCCAAGTGTTGGAATAAGAAAAATGCAAGAATAAAAGAAAATCTCCCAAAAATGGGTAAATTCTCACATAAGATGAAGAGTTAACTAGTACAGGCACTTAATAGTAAAAAAATGAGGGTTTATTAGTTAAAAATTAGAATTTTGACACCTCAAGAGCTCATAAAGAAGGCGCCTAGAATCTCCATGATTACTCCAATTTGTTAATATCAAAAAAATGAGATATTTCATCTCTCCTCTCATCTCTTTCAAACTAGATCAAAAAAGTGGGCCTAACTAGTCCAAAACTTGTCCAAATTGGATCAAACTAAAGCTGGAAGCCTCTAGATCCCACTTGGACTTGGTTGGTGGCCTCCCCCCTCACCTATAAATAGACCCAATTCCTTTGTATTTTCATATTAGTGTATTTACATGCTAGTGTAATTTTTAATTTAGTGTATTTCCATTATCTCTCTACCTTGCTTCTCCATTGTGAAGCCTTGGAGCTTCACTAATCCTCTTCTTCTCTTGGAGATTACCCTCTTCTACTTTGTGGCCAAGCTTCTTCTTTGAGGGCTTCACATCTCCCTAAAGAATCAAGCCAAAAACCAAGGGTAAGCCTAAAACAATGGTATTTTTCTCTCTTTTTGAATGGTAACCTTCTTCCCAACCTCTCTAATTCTTGGAAAGTATTTTAATCCATGGTTTCTTCTTAAAACCATGCTTTTATTGATTTATGTTGTTTAAATGCATTAATGTTAATCTCTTATTATGCTTAAATATAATGTTTTTGAATTGTAAATCTCTCCTTTTGTAAGAATACTCACCTTTATGGATTAATCCTTCTTGGAAGGATAGATCTTAGTCCTAATCTCATTTTCTTACCCAAAACTCTAGGCCTAACAAGCTAGAGATGGAGATTAAGCATTTTTATGATTTTTAATCTAATTAAAATGAGGATTAATTCATTTAAGCTTGTTTTATGTTAAGAAAATTCATATTTATTCATTTTTAAGTTTTAAGAGAGTTTATGCTAACATTCTTGTAATTATTTTCATATGGGAAGTGATAATTAGATATTTTAAAAAATAAACAAGATGCTTAAATGTAATTATGCTTATAATTGTGCTTAGGTTTATGCATAAACTAATCTTTATGCTAAAAGTGTAATTTTAAGCATTTTCATTTCATAGAAAATGTGGGGAAACTATGGCAGAATTTTTATTATTAGAAAATGAATTTTATGCATAGTTGATTTTTATGCTAAAAGTGGAATTTTAAGCATTCTCATTTCATAGAAAATATGGGGAAGTTATGGTAAAACCTTTATAATTAGAAAATAAAATTTATGCATAAATAATTTTTATATTAAAAGTGAACTTTTGAGTATTATCATTCATAAAAAATGTGGGGAAGCTATGGAAAAATTTAAATCATTAGAGAATGAATTTATGCATAATAGATTTTATGCTAAAAGTGGAGTTTTGAGCATTATTCATTTGTCAGAAAAATAAAGAAGGTTATGCACAAATTTTCTAGATTCATTCAAATTATGAGAATTATGGAAATGATTAGAAATATAATTCATTTAGATAAAAATGGATTCGTAGGTGTGCATAAATATTTTATGCTAAAAGAGGGATTTCCATGATATTTTAATTTGGAAAAATAGAGAAAAGAAGGTGAAAATATTCATAGGGGTGCATCGAGAAAACATAGATAAATTTTTAATCAGAAAGAGAAACTATGGGTATAATTGATTTTGTAAATCCCATGAGATCGTATGCATAAATCTTTTATTTAAAAAGAAGAATATTGAGCATATTTTATTTTGGAAAAATTGAGATAAGAATGAGAAAATATTCATAAGAATGCATCGAGAAATCGTGGATAAAATTTTAATCAGAGAAAGAGGAATCGCGAACATATTTAACTTCTGGAAACTGAAGTATATGTCTAGATTCTCAAGAAATGGAATCTTGGGTACATTTTGAACGGGAAAAGAGATTTTCCCAAAAAAAAGACCTGAAACACACTTAGTTGGATGAATGTAAATACTTGTGAGGACTGACTTATTCCTAGATTGAGCCAAGTAATAACCGAGACTTAGAAAGTTTTGTCAGTATAAAAAGTAGAGTAACTGTACTTTTAGCCTGGGTGATGTGTGGAAGGATGTGGAATGTGTGAATTGATGTGGAATGTGTAAATATATGTGGAATGTGTGGATTGATGTAGAGTGATGTGGAGTGATGTGGGAATGATGTGGGATGATGTGAATGAATGTGGAAATGATGTATGATGATGTGAATGAATGTGGAAATGATGTGGGATGATGTGAATGGATGTGAATTGATGTGGGATAATGTGAATAGATATGGGATGATGTGAATGGATGTGAATTGATGTGGGAATGATGTGGAGTGATGTGGGACGATGTGAATGAATGTGAAAATGATGTATGATGATGTGAATGAATGTGGGAATGATGTGAATGGATGTGAATTGATGTGGGATAATGTGAATGGATGTGGGATGATGTGAATGGATGTGAATTGATGTGGGATGATGTGAATGGATGTGAATTGATGTGAATTAATGTGGGATAATGTGAATGGATGTGGGATGATGTGAATGGATGTGAATTGATGTGGGATGATGTGAATGGATGATGTGAATGGATGTGAATTGATGTGGAATGATGTAGAATGATAAAAAATGATGAGTAATGATATCGAATGATGTGGACAGATGAAAATTTTGCTTAGAAAATTTATTTGTATGAGAAACTTGTTTTTTAAGGATTGTTTTACGTCAAGAATGATGAGTCCATATAAAACTTGGAAACATCTAATAAAATCCACCAAAATAAACAGATCAACTAACCCATGATAGAATTTGTCTTAGGCTTAAGAAATTAAGCACAAACCACACTTAAACGAGTGCAAAATAAATTATCATGGAAAAGTGTCAAAGGTGAAACACACTTTGAACGCAAATTATAGCCATCAAAAGAAATTAAGGAACATGTCCAAAAAGAATGGCTAAACAATGGTAAAAAATCATGAAAACATCATTTAGAATTAATCCAAATAGAAATATCTACTAATACGAGGTATAATCGTATTAATAATATGCTAGTAACCCGCATCTATCTGATGTCAGGACGAGAAAACATACTTCAATATTAAACAACCCTAGAAAATATTAAATTCTTGAGAAAAAAAATCATGATTTTTTCCAAATTTTATAGGGCCTCAAAATACAATAATTTTGAATTCCTCCAAACCTATCTTATGGCATTCCAAACCTATATTTTTCCAGAAAATTTTTAGCAATTAATTTTGCCAAAATACCATTGATATTTAAAAATACCAATTTCTAGGATTTCTACAAATAATTGCTAGAATATTCCTAATTTCTCCTGAGAATCCCATCATTCACGAAATTTTCAATTCCGCCCGACAATTCTCAAATCCAATGAAAATTTTTAATTTAAATGGACTTTTCAAATTTTTGGGTCAAAAAATATATTTTAAAGGAATTTGAATGGTCACGGGCTTCCGAATGGACACACCACATGCCAAACACCAACCCCACATTTTCCCAAAATTTAAAATAACCTCTGTCTAGTTTTTCACTAATTTTCAAGAATTTTTTTAAATTTTTAATTAACCCTGAACGCATTTAGAACACAAACGGTCAAAAAATTTCAAAATTCCAATGGTTTTCTCGGAATACGGAAAGCCAAAAGTTTCGAGAAAATGAAAAGACCAAAAAAAAATCGAAATGTGAAAGGTCAAAAGTTTCCAGAATACGGAAGGTCAAAAGATTATCCGGAATTCGGAAAGCCAAAAGGTTTCGGTAAAGCGGAAAGCCAAAAGTTTTCCGGAAGATGAAAAGCCAAAAAATTTTAAGAGGAAAAATTTCAAAAATTTCCTAAGATTTTTTTTTCCCAAATGTCAAAATTTTCTCTATTTTTTAGGCCTTTTTTCAAGATTTTTTGTTGAAAAAATTCCAAAAGCTTTTTTTAATAAAAAACTCATTTAAAAAAACAATATTAATAAGCTTTAAAGAAAAAGGAGGTTGAGGCTATCTAGGGGGAGCTTAGTTAGAGCATATGAATACTGCTATAGCGAGAGAGTGGCTCATCAACATAAATATCATGTTGCAAAAGGTTAAGGCGGATGAGTGTCGTAGTGGAGGAGGAGGCTCCAGGCTGTGAGGGTGGCTTGAAGAGGGTGAATAGGGAGCTCAAAAAAATCATGCGGTTGTTGGAAGGAGAGAAACCCCTGGAAGAAAAAATGGGGAAGGAGGCTGAGGCTATCTAGAGGGAGCTTAGTTAGAGCATATGAATACTGCTAGCGAGAGAATGGCTCATCAACATAAATATCATGTTGCAAAATAAGGCGGATGGCTTGGAACTGTAGATTAAGAAGCTAATTAGGGGTTTGAGGGGGGAATGCCAAAATGGGAAGCTTTGTGTGGCGGTCTCCATGAGTGTATCCACCTTGTGGTGGTCAAGTGAACTGGACAATGGAGCCGATGGGCTGCCTTGGCCTTAGCTTCTCCAAGTTGCTCATGTAGGCGATGGATGGTAGCCTCTGTTAAGTCGCAATGCTTTGCAACATCAGCGGTGGTGTGGGCTAGAACATCCTCTACTATTTGGGCCTGGCTCATGGCCTCCTGATGTAGGCCCTCAATTACTGTAAGCTCCCTATGGGCTCTCTCTCGAGACCACTGCACGGGCCTAGTTGACCTGTTGCTAGAGCTCAGTAACTTTACTGATAGCAGTGCCCAACTTCTCTGTTTGTTGGTCAAACCTTTCTGCAACTCCATGAACTATATGTTAGTTTGGTACAACTCCTCAAACACTGCTCTCTCCTGGGCTTTGACTAACAGCATTTCCCATTGTGAAATTTGTGCTACTTCTTGTTGTCAGGAGATGCAATCTGTCATCTATTGGATTAGTTCTTGTCCAATTTCTTCCCCTGTAATCAATCCCCTTTTCAAAATATTGAAAGATCTTGTTTCTACCTGTTTTGGCCTAAAGAGAGAAAATCTTCTAGAGAGAGGTAATTCAATTTTTAGATATCTTTTGATGGAAAAATATCCCTTCTTATTAAAAGAAATTCCTAAGGTGCATTAGAAATAAATTATATTGTGCACAAAAGACCTTAGCCTAAGGGTCCAGATTTTCTGAAAATTTTGGATTAAGGTTCTTATGGACCAATAAAATTAATCCAAATGTAGGGAGGAGGAGATAAATTGAAGAATAAAAGAAAAACCCTCCCAAAAATGAGTAAATGCTCACATAAGATGAAGAGTGGACTAAGGACCAAAGAAAACAATTAAAAAAACTGAATTTTGACACCTCAGAGTGGGGATCTCCCCTCAAAAAGTAGGCACCTTTTTCTCATCATTACCCCCAATTTTTAATCAATAAAATGAGATATTTTTATCTCTCCTCTCTCCTGTTTCAAAACTAGATCCAAAAAGTAAGCTAAACTGACCCAAAAATGGTCAAAATTGACCAAACTGATCTGGAAAATTCTAGAATCAGTTTGCTTGGTTAAAGGCTCACTTTTTCTTATAAATCGAAGCCTTCCGCTTTGTAAAAGCTTAATGGTGTTTATGCACTGTTACTCTACTCCTGTCCTGAGCCATCTACATTGAATTTCTTAATAATTCAATTGTTTTTGGCCTAATCCTCTCCAAAGTGAATTGGTGGCCACTCTTGCTTCAAACAAGAGTAGAACCCTCAATCCCTCAAGCCAAAGGAGAGCTTACAAGCTCCATGTAAACTAATTAACTTACGTATTTACAAATTTTAAATCTATGGTTTTCTTGATTTTTATGTTTTACAGTTGATTCTATTCAAATACTACGCCTTTGAGGAAAAGGCCACCCCCTTCTTTTCTTTACATTCCGATTAACTAAGGGATTAATTAAACTCTTCTTATTGTTTACTCTTTTGAATTTAGAAAATTGTGTAGATTAGAGTTCTATAAATCTAATTTGGGTTAATTTAAGTCAAATAAAGAATGATAAAAATGAGAAATGGTCAGCCATACAAAGGAGGTTATGGCAAAATTTTCCAGAATTTTGTGGAAAAGAAAGTTTGTTTTTATGTTATTCCAAAAGAGTAACTCCCACCATTTTTGCATTTAAAAGAAATATTCTAATTACTCCACGTACATATTAACCTATGAATATGCATGGATATCATTGATATTAATTATTAAAATTGATTTCTATGCATAGAAAGATGCATAAAGGAATTTTTTATTATAAAAGTGTTATTGTTACTAAATTTAATTTCTATGCATAGAAAGATGCATAATGGAATTTTTTATTATAAAAGTGTTATTCTTATTAAATTTAATTTCTAAGCATAGAAAGATGCATTATGGAAATTTTTTTATTATAAAAGTGTTATTCTTATTAAATTTAATTTCTATGCAAAGAAAGATGCATAATGGAAATTTTTTTATTATAAAAGTGTTGTTCTCGTTAAAATTGATTTTTATGCATAGAAAGATGCATAAAGGAATTTCTTTTATTATAAAAGTGTTATTCTTATTAAAATAGATTTTTATGCATAGAAAAATGCATAAAGGAAATTTTTTAATTACAAAAGTGTTATTCTTATTAAATTTGATTTTTATGCATAGAAAGATGCATAAAGAAATTTTTTTATTATAAAAGTGTTATTCTTATAAAAATTGATTTTTATGCATAAATAGATGCATAAAGAAATTCTTTTTATTTTAAAAGTGTTATTCCTATTAAATTTGATTTTATGCATAAATAGATGCATAAAAGGATTTTTTTTTATAAAAGTGTTATTCCCATTGAAGTTGATTTTTATGCATAAATAGATGCATAAAGAATTTTTATATCAAAATTAGAATTCTCTTAAATTCTATGTTTAAATTCTATGAGTATTTGATAAATGGATAATTAAATACTCTAAGAGAGAAATTTCTATCGTTTTATATTCACACGTATTGTAAAAAAAAATTTCAGGAAATCTATCAAGATCAAAATATTCAGATAAATGATTAATTTATTCCTCATTGGAATTCGTAACTAATTTAGAAATCAATTAAGTGAATATTCAAAGAAAGAAATTCAATAAAATAGTAACTGAATTATCAAGCCTTTTAGAGAAAGATAGTTCAAGAAAAATCTTATCCGACTCGAACCTTGAATCAGAGTATGACCAAGACCATGACCAAGACCAAACTATTTCATCAATTTCGAGGAAAGAAGGTGTGACCAGTTTAGAAAAAAATACTCTCAAAACTCTCGCCAAATCTGAAACTAAGTTTGAGACCCTTCGAATTGATCTGTGGATCAAGGTTATAGAATTTGAGGAATTTTGGTATGAAATTCAGAATTCCGATAAAGAAGTTTTGGGGATACTAATTCAAGAAATACTCCTTGTATTCAAAAGAAAATCAAACTGAAAACCTACATAGAAGCCCTATTTTTTTAAAGGACTGCCTTATGCCAGAATGCTGGAGGGAGCGTTTGGTATATGTTTTTCTAAGGGAAGTTCAATTGCAACAGCTGGCAGGGAGTGTTCAAAGGATGGCTCACGCGACAAAGCCTGACCAGTCTCGGTATGGTTGTACGATGGGCGAGGACCGATGAAGCGGTCCCTAAGTGAAGTGCCAGGACACCTAAGGAGGATTGTGGAGGGCTCTGACTAGGCGATGCATGGGCTCGCGGTGCCTAGGACACCCATGCATATGTCGTGGAAGATATGTATGATGGACGAAATGATTATTGTAATATGTTACTGGATCTCGTTGGCTTACCAGTGGGTCTCAACAGAGAGTCCAGAGTGATACTATTTTTTGAGAAATAAGGGATTGGATGGAAATTTTAAGTTATGATATCTGTAACCAATAACTATTTGCCAATGGATTATTCTATATGTTAAAGTTTTAAAGAGGAGTGTGTGCGTATCTATATTCGAATGTAAAAGTTAAGAAAGGCATTCAATTATGGGTGGGTGAGTAATTGTCTGGTTCTACCGATTCCAGTGGTTGGGTGGTGGCTAACCCATGGATGGGGTTAGGCTGGAATCAGTGGAGTTTTAATAATTAAATTGAAATAATAGGAATACTCTTAGAATTCGAGTAGTTAAAAAAAACCCTGACAAATGAGTAGATCAATGGCTGTGCCTGATTTCGGTTAGGAAAAAGCATTGATTTCTTCAAATTAAGTTAGTGATAGTTTTCCTTCTACCTGGTTTAATCAGGTGAAGGATAGTTTAATCTCTTGAACTCGTTAGAAAATTCGTTAAGAAAATCAAAAAGGTGGAATCGTCCCCATTTTTCGGGCAAGGAAAATTTTCCCGATTTCGGTTGCGAAATGACCACTAGATTAGTCTCGTGTCCGGACATTCAAGGGTGAGGCCCCGAGTGGGAAACCCTGCCCCACGCAAGAGGAAGCTACTTCCGGCGGCGGCAGCGTGAAGGGGGCAGAGGGGTCTCACACCCGACCTGAACATAAGAAGGCATCTCCATGAATCTCTTAGGGGGTGGTGTCACATATAAGCTTCTGTTAAGGAAGTCCTGCCTCTTGCGCTTCTCTTCCTCTTTTGTGGCCTTCTTGGTGGCTTCTGTAGCTACAGCTACCCGCGAGATCTTCTTGTGTGGGCTTGGGGCTTGGGGGTTGCTGAGCCTATTCTGTAGTAGGTGCGGGTTCATGGTGTGGCCCTCTTAGCTGGTGGGTACTTAGGAGAGGTGGAGGAAGAGGGCATAGAGGTAACGGTTGCATCCAACCCGCTCAGCTGTGTAGCCTTGGGCAATTCTTCCCACCCAAGAGCATAATAAAGCACCCTCGTGAGTAGGGTGGTAGCTGCCAGTTTTCCTTGCGGGTTGGAGCAAACTATGTGCAGCCCACGGAAGATGTAATCAGCCCAATTAACCATTTGGCCCTGGTGGACTCGTGTGAGGGTGGTCAGGCTATACTTGTTGAAGCAGTTTGTCCACCTTGTTGTGAGGAGAAACTTCAGAGCTCTTGCTGGCATCACGAGGTCTTCCTGGGCAAAGTTTCCCCACTCAACTCCATCTTTATTAGTATTGCCTCTGTAAAGACCGCGGGTGAGCTTTGTGGCGTTGGCTAGGCATACATATGGCCACTCCATATGGGGGAGTGCCAGAGCACCTCTTACCAGCTCCGCACACTGAGTTGAATTTTGTGCCTCCGCCCTTCGTTGTCCAAGACTTTGTGAGTGTGTTGATTGGCATCATAAGCCTATGTGAAAAATAGTGACATGTAGAGGTTCGGGCCCCAAGGCTCTAGGGTGGGTAGTCTCCCCCAATCCGAGCAGCTCTAACTTCTACACCACCGTGGGGTCAGCGACAATGGCTCTATAGCAAGGACCTGGGTAGTAAAGGAGCTTGTGCTGCTCAACTTTATGGTTGTTCTTCATCAAAGAATGGACCGTGTGTCCATTGACCTTCTTCATCAATGCCTCACCCAAACAGGAAAGCTAGGTTGGGTGCTTGGCATATTCTTCAAAGCGGTTGCTCTGGCAGGTCTCTTCCTCTCCTCAAAGAAGTGTTGTGGAACACTTCCAGGGATGAGTCGTAAGGTTCTCACATATTGTTGTGTGGCTAGTAGCTGAAGGTAAGAGCTCGGGAGAAAATTCTGTAATAGTTTGGCTAGGGTGAAAGTGAAAAGTGAGGAAATGGAAGGAGGGGGGGCATATTTATAACCCTTTGAGGAAGACTTAGCCGTGGGGCAAGTTCAAGGAATGGGCATGCGATTATAAGCGTACGGGCATGCGAAGTCAGACTGCAAGCAAACAGCCATGGGAACTTGAGTGAACGGCCATACAAAGTTTAACAGTGTGAGTGAACAGGCGTGGCAACTTTAGCGAACGGTCGTGCAAGGTCAAATTGTGAGCAAATGGCCACGGGCTCGTGAAAATTGGTTGGAATGGCCAGGGGCTTTGAATAGAGAGTCAGCACGGCCGTGGCAGTGGGGGCGGGAGAAGAAACGGCCATTCTAAACTGGGAACATCCACAGCAATCCAGAATCTAAGAAGGGAACGGCCGTGCAAAACTTGGAACAGCTGGGGGTTTTGTGGTTGATGAAGGAACACCCATGGCACTTAGAATCTGAGAAAGGAACGGCCGTCTCGGAAGTTGTTTTTTTTTGTGCACCTTGTAACAGGTTGTACACAGAGACTATGCCGCCAGCACCCCATTGTGGGCTTTTGTACTAACCGTATGCCTAGTTCGGCAATGAGAGGAGTCAATTCCAATTAGGTAATGGGTAGGGGGTGGCACTTCCTGGAAGAGATTTCGATGAGGGTGGCAAGGAAGTAATTGGGGTTGAGGGAGTTGATGGAGGTTTTGCAGTCCTGTCGAGCCTCTAAATGATAGGCAGAGAAATTGCTAACGTTGAAGGTATATCTATAAGAAGGTGTGTCAGCAGTAGCATGGGGGTGGGTGTGTCACATTGGACCTCCCGCTTTCCTTTTCTTTTTAGTAATGTTCACTGCATATGTGACCTTAGTTACCCATGTGGAAGTGTTGGTGACTATGGTGAGACACGAGGTAGGGGCTTTAGTTGGAGAGGTTTGGGGATCCATATGGTATGATTCCCTTCATAGAAATGTTGGGTGCGGAGGAGAGGTTTTGGGATCCACCAAAAAGTTGAGTGTAAGATTCCTCTCTCCAGCTTTTGAGATATAAGAACCTTCCCTTCAGTCTCTTGTAATCATTTCCCCTTTAGAATGGATGTAAGGTTCCTCCTCAGCCCCTAAAAGATGTATAAGTTTCTCCTTTTAGTCCCCTGTAATCATCCCCTATTTCAGAATGCAAGAAAACATTGTTTTCCTTTGTTTTTGGCCTAGAGAGAGTTAATACAATTTTGAGATATTTTTGGATATAAAGTTATCCATTTTATTTAAGATGAATTCCCCTGAAACAGAAGTTTAAAAAGAGTTTTCTAATCTGCATTAGAAATTAATTGAATATGTGCATTAGACACCTTAGCCTAAGGGTACCCATTTAAAAAAGTTATGGATTAAGGTCCAAATAGTGTTCTAAAGGGACAATGGGGTTAATCCAAGTATTGGAATAAGAAAAATGCAAGAATAAAAGAAAATCCCCCAAAAAGGAGTAAATTCTCACATAAGAAAGAATTGAATAGTACAGGCACTTAATAGTAAAAAATTAAGATTTATTAGTATAAAAAATGAAATTTTGACACCTCACGAGGGTGAATGGAGCTCATGAAGGAGGTGCCTAGAATCTCATCATTACTCCCAATTTTTTAATCAAAAAAATGAGATATTTCATTTCTCTTCTCACCTCTTTCAAACTAGATCAGAAAAGTGGGCCTAACTGGTCCAAAACTTGTCTAAATTGGATCAAAATGAAGCTGGAAGCCTCGAGATCCCAGCTGGGCTTGGTTGGTGGCCTCCCTCACCTATAAATAGACCCCCATTCCTTTGTATTTTCATCTTAGAGCAATTCTATGCTAGTGTAATTTTCAGTTTAGTGTATTTCTATTATTCCTCTACCTTGCCCCTCCATTGTGAAGCTTTGGTGCTTCACTAAACCTCTTCTTCTCTTGGAGATTACCCTCTTCCCTTCCTTGGTGGCCAAACCTCTTCCTTGAGGGCTACAAAACTTTTGCAAGGTAAAGAATCAAGCAAACCAAGGGTAAGCCTAAACGAAGAATTTTATTCTCTCTTTTTAATGTTAATCTTCTTCCTAACCTCCCTCATGCTTGGGAAGCATTTTATTTTGTGGTTTTTCTCTAAACCATGCTTTTCTTGATTTATGATGAATTAATGTTTATTTTTAAGCTTAGGTTTATGCATAAACTAATTTTTATGTTAAAAGTGTAATTTTGAGCATTTTCAGGTCATAGAAAATGCAGGGGAACTATGGCGAAAATTTCATCATTAGAGAATGAGTTTATGCATAGAATAAATTTTATTCTAAAAGTGTAATTTTGAGCATTTTCAATTCATAGAAAATGTGGGGAAACTATGGCAAAATTTTATCATTAGAAAATGAAGGTTTATGCATAAATTTTATTCTAAAAGTGTAATTTTAAGCATTCTCATTTCATAGAAAATATGGGGAAGTTATGGTAATTTTTTATCATTAGAAAATGAGGGTTTATTCATTAATTAAATTTTATGCTAAAAGAGAAACTTTGAGATTTATCATTTCATAGAAAATGCGGAAAAACTATGGCAAAATTCTTATCATTAGAAAATGAATTTTATGCATAATTAATTTTTATGCTAAAAGTGAAATTTTAAGCATTCCCATTTTCATAGAAAATATGGGGAAGTTATGGTAAAATATTTATCATTAGAAAATGACATTTATGAGAATAAATAATTTTTATATTAAAAGGAAAATTTTGAGTATTATGATTTCCTATAAAATGTGGGGAAGCTATGGAAAAACTTATATCATTAGAAAATGAATTTATGCATAATAGATTTTATGCTAAAATTGGAGTTTTGAGCATTATTCATTTGTCAGAAAAATAAAGAAGGTTATGCACAAATTTCTAGATTCATTCAATTTAAGAGAATTACAAAAATGATTATGAGTATAATTCATTTAGATAAAAATGAATTAGTATGTGTGCATAAATGTTTTATGCTAAAAAGAGGAAATATGGGTATAATTGATTTTGTAAATCCCATGAGGTTGTATGCATAAATCTTTTATTTAAAAAGAGGAATATTGAGCATATTTTATTTTGGAAAATTTGAGATAAGAATGTGGAAAATATTCATAGGAATACATCGAGAAAGCATGGAAAATTTTAAATAGAAAGAGGAATCACGAACACGTTTAACTTTTGGAATTATGAAGTATGCATCTAGAATCTTGAAAAATAGAATCTTGGGTACATTCTGAATGGGAAAAGGGATTTCCCCAAAAAAGACCAGAAACACGCTTAGTTGGATGAATGTAAATACTTGTGAGACTGACTTATTCCTAGATTCCCTAGGAAAGGAATCTGGAATTCTTAAAAGGATCGAGGATCCAAAAAAGTGAACGAAAATTTAGATTTAATTGAGTCAAGAAAAAGTTACCTTTAACTAAGCCAAGTAATGGCTAAGACTTAGAAAGTTCTGGCAGTATGAAAAGTAGAGTAACTGTACTTTTAATCTGGTTGATAGTGGAACAAAAATTTTGATAACTAGATCAAGGAAAGTTGATAATCAAACCTGATTCATTCAAAGCGAAAAGAGACCATCTTGTTTGTGGAAATTGGATTGAGGGTAGAATGATGCAGAGTAATGTGGAGTGATGTGTGCGATGTGTGGATTGATGTGGTTAATGTGCATTGATGTGGATTGATGTATGGATTGATGTGGTTGATGTGGATTGATGTGGGATGATGTGAATGAATGTGGAAATGATGTGGGATGATGTGAATAAATGTGGAAATGATGTGGGATAATGTGAATGGATGTGAAATGATGTGGGATGATGTGAATGAATGTGGGAATGATGTGGGATGATGTGAATGGATGTGAAATGATGTGGGATGATGTGAATGAATGTGGGAATGATGTGGGATGATATGAATGGATGTGAAATGATGTGGGATGATGTGAATGAATATGGGAATGATGTGGAAATGATGTGAATGGATGTGAAATGATGTGGGATGATGTGAATGGATGTGAATGGATGTGAATGGATGTGGGATGATGTGAATGGATGTGAATTGATGTGGAATGATGTGATGTAAATTGATGTGAAAAAATGTGGAATAATGGGAAATGACGTGTAATGATATGGAATGATGAGAAATGATGTGGAATAATGATAAATGATGAGGAATGATGTGAAAGGATGTGGAATGATGAGGAAAGATGGGAATTTTGCTTGGAAACTGTATTTGTATGTGAAACCTCTTTTTAAAGATTGTTTTATGTCAAGAATGATGGGGGAAACATTTTGACTATATCTTATGGAATGAGGTCATGGGGACCTAAGCGAAAAATGTTGCAATAGCTGACAGAGAGTTAATGAAGGATGTCTCACGTTACAAGGTCGGCCGAGGTCTTGACCAGCCTCGGTTCGATTAAAATTGTGAGCTTCCGGTACGGTGGATGAGGGGCCAAGGAAGCGGCCTATGAGTGAAGCGCTAGGTCACCTGCTGCGTGCTGACCATACAGTGCTCGGGCTCTGGGTTGCCCAGGATACCCATGCGTGGTGCGACGAGGAAGAAAATGAGTTGGAGTTGTTTTCTGAACACGGGCATGGATCTGGTTGATTAGCCTTACTGCTCTTCAAACGAATGAGTTCATGGCTCTTTTACATGGATCTTGTTGGTTGATCTGGTTGATCTTCAACAAAGAGTCCATATGGATTTTATGAGATTATACTCCTTGGTACTATGGGCTAGGAACTATTGAAAAGGCCCCTGAGTGAGCAGGTGGTGAGCATTCTGGTTACCAATGATGCCATAGGTACGCCGAGGACGGAATGATTGGAAAATGGACTTGGAAATGGAATATTGAGGATGGTGATGGAACACTGTGGTTTTATTGCAATGTTGTTTTGGAAATAGTTGAATCTAAGAAAAAGGCAATTTCATATTGGTTGCATAAGTGGTGTGTCTATTTAATTTTTGCATGAGAGTCGGCTAGGGGGCCTGGGAACTCTTTTCCATGGTACTCGGGACAAAACATAACCAAATTTTTATAATGGATCCTATCAATACAGTGGTTGGGCGGTTGGCTAAAGGATCAATGGATTCCTATAATAAAATTCAATTCTGTTCACGCTATGATAGTTGAAGTAAGTCACAGGATAATCCTTGTTCTATGGAAAAGAATCAACGGTTGTGCCTCTTTTGATGGGGAAAAAAGCGTTGGTCTCTATGAACCAAGTGCAAGTTCCTCCTTTGATTCGGCCATGTGACCCATGGGTTTGGTCAGAATACAAAGGATAGTAAAGGCTTTTGACTACGTTAGAAGATTTTCCTGGAGGAATCACCTATGCTTTCTGGATGAGGAAAGTTTTTTTCTTCTTGGTTCGGTTTTGGAAAAGCCGCCGGACTAGTCCCTTGCTCGGACATTCATGGGCGAGACCCCAAGTGGGAAGCTTTGCCCTACACGTGAGGCTGCTACTTCCGCTGCCAACATTCCAGAGTTCGATGTGCAGAGAGGGCAGGGATCTCACATTGAGTACATGGGTTTAGGGTTCGATCGAGCACCGAATGTAGATGTGGTCGATATCCCAATCATGGATTATCTTGGATTCTCGCATAAAGGGTCTGCCAAGGATGTAGTCATATGAAATTGGCTGACGTCCAAAATTCATCTTCACCACAAAAGTGTGGCGATAGGTGGTTCCCAGAATCTTAATTTTAAGATTCCTTAGTAGACCAATGGATCTAGCGGTGGCTCCATCAGCAAGTTTAACTAGCAATCGGGTGTTATCCAAGACACGTGCTCCCCATTTTTCCCAGCATTGTTTGGTCACAATGCTCACTCAGGCTCTTCCATCCAAGATTGCAGTACCTTGGTGGCCGTCAAAAGTTATTGGCAAGACCGCATTAAGTTCATCACCTTCAAAGTATTGTCCAAGCTTGTTGACGCGAATGGTAAGAATCCCTTCTACCTTAAGAGGTATGTGGAATTCTTCTTCCTCAAATTCATCAGAGCTATTGGGCTCCATGGTTTTGTGCATGCCTGCCTTGAGATGTCCCTCCATCCAATCTTTCAAGTCATTCCATAGGCTTGGGCTACCTTGGAGCAAGGTGCCAATAGGGATTTGGACCTAAGAAGAAAGGAAAGAAGAGAGACTTGCAATGTCTCTTGGAATGGAGGTTGTCCTTTGAGGAAGGTTGGGTCTGCTTTGTCTCAAGATTTTTGAGGTGTATGGGATGGGAACAAGGATTTTTGCATGGGTTTCCCTATGATGTTCATCTCCCAAGTCTCTAAAATATTCCACCACCCTGTCTCCCTATTGGGGGTAGCTTCTACTTCTGTTAACTCTTGTAGGAGGGGTTGGTCTGGAAGCTCGCCAAGGATAAAGCTAAGCATCATGTGTAGGTCTCTGGTTTGAGACAGACAAGCATGGTTCAAGGTAGGCAGTACGAGGATCAACTTCCAACTGAGCTTGGCACTCCACAAACTAACTCTTGGGCGGCTAGGAGTCTTTCTTTTTCCTCAATAGGATTTGGATATTCCATAAGTTTTTTGGGTAGTTGACGGTGTCAATGGGTTCTTGGGCTCAAGCGGTAGCACGTAGCCTCAGATGAAGAAGTCAAAGGATGAGTTGTTGTGACAGAGTCAAAACCGTTTATGATAATCACTTGGCTTTCTCCCTTTCCACCCTTGGTGACTTTCTTTCACGAGCACCAAGTTGCTCGTGCTTGTTCAGGGGCTCTTGCCTGACCCTAATTTTGTGAGGCATATGCCTCTATTGAGCATGTGCCACAGTCCTTTGCCTGTTTTATAGCCTAATCATTGCGTTGAGAGGGACTACTCAAATGAAACCATCTCTAACACAGCAGGTTAAGGCTGGTGCTAGGATTGGCTTCATGAACCTTTCCTATTGTTCTTGGTCTTAGCGGACAATCCTTATAAAGGTGATCGATACCACACCCTAGACACAATGGAGCTAGGGTGGGAGCACCCATAGGGGCACTCACCATACCCTTCCGGTTGGGACACTCAGCCACTTGGTGAGGTCTGCCACAATCATAGCACTATATAGGTGGTCTTTCAGTTGTCCGGTTCATGTCTCAAGCCCGCGGTATCGAGGCTGCTAAGTACACAGGGTACATTTGATCTCTCTCTTATAACATAGTGACTTAGGATTTGTGAAGGTTGGCTTGTTGGCTCTTTGGTTTCATGAGTGGCAGTCTCCAAGATTTCTCCCTCATTCCCATCCTCGAAGAGTTTTGTCAAGGTTATCTGATGAGTGGTGCGACTCTGGGTAATGGGGGCTGAGGTGGGAGAATTGGGGGTGGCAAGGGAATTTATGGTACCCTAAGAATTCCTCTTTGGGCCACTTCTTGGCCAGGTTGAGGTGCGTTATGATGCGCTAGAGCTGGCAAAGCCAACGATTACCTGGGGTAGGCAAGAAGTGCATGAGGCAAGGCTCAAACTAGAGCCACCTTGTGGTGGTAGCAGTTGGAGATTTCATGATTGCCCCAATTTACACAACATGTACAATAGAGGCTTGGTTAGGGTCTCAGATGAGGACACTCGGTGCCAGTATGGTTTTCTCGACAGGTCGGTCACCATACGAGTTCCCTTCTAGGATAGAGATGTGGATGGCCCACTCGGCCCCCGACCTTGGTTGGTTCTCCATTGTTGGGTCATTTGTTGCATTAGGGCAGCGAACTAATTGCTCGACGCTTTGTCCAAACGTAGACTCTTTTTCCTTATCATTAGGCTTTGTAGTGGTGGTCTTGAAGGAGGCTTCTAATGCACCTTCATGGAGTTGTTGGGAATGTATTCTCTTGAAATTATCCTCAAACTTCAAAGCATTCCTGCAACATTGTTCAAAGGAAGTATGGTCTAAGGCAAGCAAGGAGTTATGCAAGGGAATGTCATCGAGTCCCTCCAAAAATCTCCCAAGTAACCTCTCATCAGAGAACTTATCTCCGATTCTACAATGGAGTGGAGATATTTGACTCTATGAATGTAGTCTCTGATGGTTTCACCCTCATTTTTCTTGACGTTATTCAGCTGCTCGACGGGGCTCCATTGGGTTCCCTGACGAGACTATCCCACTTTGAAAGCTTCTTTTAGAGGCTCAAAGGAAGCTTTATCTTCCGCTCTCAAAGATCTGAACCATTGGCGAGCTTTGCTATCCAAGGTAAGGCCAAAGGCACTTATCTTAGTCTGATTGTCTATATGGCCAAATGCTTCGTAGATCTGATTATACATCTCCAAGTGAGTAATGGGGTCACATGTCGCGTCAAACTTCATGATCAACTTTGAGATGTTTGCTAGTTTGGTTTGTTCTTGCCTAGGTTGTGAACTGGTGCAAGGTGAGCAATGCAATCGGCTACCCCCTCCAAATTCCATGGCAATCCTTAACATTTCATGTGTCAACCCTATCATGGTGGGAGCAAGTGGTGCAGGTTAGGGAATAGTGTGTGGAGGAGTGGGACCGAGCAGATAGTAGACCAGTGGAGGTCTTTGCCCTCTGGGAGGACCAGGTTTTGGCCCACGTGGTCCTGTTTGGTACATTGGTGGGTGTTCCCCTTGAGGTGGGTACTACTAATAGACCAACGGGTCCTCTTGTGGAGATGGTACTTGGTAGACCCCTTTTCTTTTTATATGATGTCTCAGGCATTTGGGAAGATGAACTTGGTTCTTGGTCCGGTATGGTTTCGTGAGCCCTGAATGAATTAGCCACCCCTGAAACCAGTATGGCTCTCCAGATTGGTGATTGAGTCTGGATTTGATGGCTCTCACTTTGGCCAACTTCCACTCTAGGATGTAGAGAAGGAGTGGGCCCACTTTCTTGAGGTTGATCCATATCTCACCCTGGGCTGCGGTTCTACGGACTATGTGTTTCCCAGGATAAAATTGTGAAGCCTTGATGCAAGGCTTTGCTAAGAATGAGTTGGAGAGATAGGAGTTGGTTCCTGGAGAGATGGTATGTCCATACACTGTTGTTCGGGCTCTCTTGCTTCAGGGACTGGAGTCCCTCGTCCACTACTAGGGAGGTCCTCGCTCTCTTGCTTCAGGGACTGGAGTCCCTTGTCCACTACTAGTGAGGTCCTCGCTCTCGTTTGGTACTGTCAAAGACAAGCATCCTTTGACTCCACACAGTATTTACCGATGGGTCCAATCTAATTTACAAAGGGGCATCTAAAGAGCTCACCTCGTCGAAGAGAGGGTTATTTCTCACCAACCTACCCGAAAATGGCAAACGACACCAAAGATGATAATGGAATAACATACTGCCTCATAAGCATGAGAGAAGAAGAAGGAAGCGCATGGGTTTAGGGCTCGGTTGAGGGTCAGAACGCTTTGAAGAGCGTTTAGGTTTGTGTTGATCTTGTACCCTGTAGGCTTGAGGTTGGCGGACGGGGAGCCTATGCTAGGGACGAGAAGCTCTGGATGCGTGGTGGTGAGGGGGATGGTGGGACCTTTTGGGGATCCACAATTGAGATGCTCCCTCATAACAGCCTTGTCCTATAAAAACATTGCTTGGGCACCCAGTGGTGATGAGATATCGAACTTTGGGGAGATTTGTTAGTATGGTTAGATGTGTTAGTGGGGTTAGTGTGACTTGGTGGGGTAGTAGCTAGTGAGTTGGCAATGTAGAAGTGAACTGTCATTGTGCCTGGTGGTAGTGTGGGTGTGAGAGGCATTGATGTAGTTGGCATGATGAGTGGCCTCTTTTTTAGGGTGTGAGGTCTCTATCCCCACCGCGCAATGAATTCAGGGGTGCTAGCAACGGAAGTAGCACTTCTTGCACGGGGCAGGGTCCCACACTCGAGACCTCGTCCACAGATATCCGGACAAGAGACTAATCCATCGGTTCTTCCAAAACGAACCCGAAAAAACTTCCCTTGCTCAGAAAGCACGGGCGATTCCTCTAGGATAACTTTTCTTTAACGTAGTCAAAAGCCTTAACTAACTAAACTGATCTGACCGAACCCGTAAGTCCCATAGTCAGATCAGGGAAAAGATTGTACTTGGATCATAGAGACCAATGCTTTTTTCCTCATTGAGAGGCACAGCCATTGATTCTCTTCCATTGAACAATTTTTGTCCGGGATTTACTTCATCTATCGAACCAGAACAGAATTGATTCTTAATTTAGGGATCCATCAGTCCGGCCTAACCCCATCTAGTCCCATGGGTTAGCCAATCGCCCAACCACTGTAGTGATGGGATCTAATCAAGAATTTGGTTAGGTTGTCCCGGGTACCAGGGAAAGGAGTTCCCAGGCCCCCTAGCCGGATATTCATGCAAACTTAAAACTAGTCACACCACTTACACACCCAATATGAAATTGCCTTTTTCACAGATTCAACAATCTTTAAAACAATCATTTAATGAAACCATAGTGTCACTGATCATAATCCTCTAATTATCCAGTTGAATCCTTATTTTCAAACATTCCTTCATCGGTGTACCTATGGCATCATTGGCAACCAAAATGCTCACCCCCTTTTCGATAGTTCCTAGCTCATAGTAATCGGCAAGTATTCACTTTAACAAAAATGGAGTCTCCATTGAAGATCAGCAAGATCAACCAACAGATCCATATAAAAGATCCATAGAAAAGAGTTCCCAGGCCCCCTAGCCGGATATTCATGCAAACTTAAAACTAGTCACACCACTTACACACCCAATATGAAATTGCCTTTTTCACAGATTCAACAGTCTTTAAAACAATCATTTAATGAAACCATAGTGTCACTGATCATAATCCTCTAATTATCTAGTTGAATCCTTATTTCCAAACATTCCTTCATCGGTGTACCTATGGCATCATTGGCACAACCAGAATACTCGCCCCTTGTCCACTCAGGGGCCTTTTCGATAGTTCCTAGCTCATAGTAACCGGCAAGTATTCACTTTAACAAAAATGGAGTCTCCGTTGAAGATCAGCAAGATCAACCAACAGATCCATATAAAAGAGCCATGGACTCCTCCGTTGCGGACCAACAAGGTCAATCAACCAAATCCATGCCCGAATTCAGAAAACAACTCTTACTCCTTGTTCCAATATCTTCCCCGACGTACGTGTGGGTATCTTCGGTGACCCAGAGCCCGAGCACCGTATGGTTAGCACCCTCTAGGATCCTTTCGCAGGTCACCTAGCGCTTCACTCATAGGCCACTTCCTTGGTCCCTCATCCACTGTACCGGAAGCTCACCATTTAAATCAAACCGAGGCTGGTCAAGCGACCTTGCTACACGAGACGTCCTCCATTGACTCTCTGCCTGCAGTTGCAATTTTAACAGATAGGTCTCCACGATCGCATTCACAAGATGGTCAAAATGCTTCCCCAGCATTCTTGACATAAAACAGTCATTTAAAAACAGATTTCACATACAAAATACAGTTCCAACAATATTTCCATCTTTTCTCATCACTCCACATCCTTTCACATTAGTCCCCATCTTTTCTCATCTTCCCACAATTTTTTTTTCTTCATCGATCCCTATCACATCACATTATTCCCACATCAAATCACATCCAATCGCATCATCCACACATCAATCCACATCATCTATACATCCATCCACATCAATCCACATTATCCACACATCCATCCACATCTTCCATACATCCATCCACATCAATCCACATCATCCATACATCCATCCACATCAATCCACATTATCCACACATCAATCCACATCATCCATACATCCATTCACGTCAATCCACATTATCCACACGTCATCCATACATCCATCCACATCAATCCACACGTCAATCCACATCATCCATCTACATCAATCCACATTATCCACACATCAATCCACATCATCCATACATCCATTCACATCAATCCACATTAACCACACATCAATCCACATCATCCATACATCCATCCACATCAATCCACATTATCCAATCTTGATTCACATGCTATCACATTCATTCACATCCCGATTCACATGCTAACACATTCATTCACGTCCTATATCATTCATTTACATCCTAATTCACATGACATCACATCCCTTATCATTCATTCACATCCTATATCATTCATTCACATCCCGATTCACATGCTAACACATTCATTCACATCCTATATCATTCATTTACATCCTATATCATTCATTTACATCCTGATTCACATGACATCACATCTCATCTATTCATTCACATTTATCTGATTTACATCACATCTCATCTATTCATTCGTATTTATCTGATTCACATCACATCTCATCTATTCATTCACATTTATCTGATTCACATCACATCTCATCACATCTATTTACCTCTCATTCTCATCACTTCTATTCTCATCACATCCATTCTCTATTCATTCTCATCTATCTGATTCATATCACATCTTATCACATCTATAGAATGTAAGAGAATTCTTATTTTTGATATAAAGATTCTTTACGCATCTATTTATGCATAAGAACAACTTCAATGGGAAATAACACTTTTATAAAAATCCGTTTATGCATCTATTTATGCATAAATTCAATTTTCAGGAGAATAACACTTTCGAAATAAAAATAAACATTTTATGCATCTTTCTATGCATGAAATCAAAATTGATGAGAATAATTCTTTTGAAATAAAAATAAATTTCTTTGTGCATCTTTCTATGCATAAAATCAAAATTGATGAGAGTAACTCTTTTGAAATAAAAATAAATTTCTTTATGCATCTTTCTATGCACAAAATCAAAATTAATGAGAATAACTCTTTTGAAATAAAAAAAAAATTCTTTATGCATCTTTCTATGCATAAAATAAAAATTTGATGAAAGTAACGCTTTTATAATAAAAAAATTCTTTTATGTATAAATTCAATTTTAATGAAAGTAACACTTTTATAATTAAAAAAATTCTTTTAAGCATCTATTTATGCATAAAAATCAAATTTGATGAAAGTAACACTTTTATAATCAAAATATTCCCAATATGCATCTTTCTATGCATAGAAATTAATTCTAATGAAAAGAACACTTTTATAATAAAAATATTTCTAATATACATTTTTCTATGCATAGAATAAAAATAACACTTTTAGAATACACAAGCGGTGGGGATTACTCTTTTTGAATAATAAAAAGATAAAACTTACTTCACCAAATTTAAGAAAATTTTGCCATAACTTCCTTTGTATGGATGGCTGACCAATTTTCAATTTTTTCACTCTAAAATTTACTAGAAATTATCCACGATGATTTAAATCATTCTAATCTAATCAATTTCTATTTTATTAAGAGTAAACAATATGAAAAGTTTAATTCCATCAATTTGATTACACATCTAGGATAAAGAAAGGCTGAATTCAATAATGAAGAGAAGGGGGAAAGCCTTTCCAGTAAGGCATAACATCCATTTTCATTTTAAAGAAAGCAAAAATAAAAAAACCATAAAATAGAATAAGAAAAAGTAGAATTTCTAACTTACTTGGAGTTTTGTGAGCTTTCCTTTGGCTTGATGGTTTGAAGGATCTACTCTTGTTTTTGCAACAAGAGTGGCCACCAATTCTTTTGAAGAGGAAATGGTCAAAAACAAATGAATTATCAATGAATTCACTGTTTTTGGCTCTGGGGAGGAGTAGAGTAACAGTGCATAAAACACTATTAACCATTTACAAAGGGGGAGGCTTCATTTATAGGAAAAAGTGAGCCTCTAACCAAGCAAACTGATTCTAGAATTTTCTAGAGGTCAATTTTTGACTATTTTTAGGTCAGTTTAGCTTACTTTTTGGATCTAGTTAAAGTAGGAGAGAGGAGAGATGAAAATATCTCATTATTTGTGAGTTTAAAACTCAACCACACATGTGAAATAGGTGCCTCCTTCATGAGGGGAATTCCCCACACTGAGGTGTCAAAATGCATCATTTCTTCTAAATATCTCTTCTTTTTTAACTAATAACCTTGTCCTTAGTCAACTCTTCATCTTATGTGAGCATTTACTCATTTTTGGGAGATTTTCTTTTATTCGTCCATTTATCTTCTCCCTACATTTGGATTAATCTCATTGGTCCATAGGAACCTTAATTCAAAAATTTTAAAAAATCTGGACCCTTAGGCTAAGGTCCTTTTACCTGATTTCTGTTTATTCTAATTTCACATTGGAAATTTCTTTTTGAATATTTGTTTCAAGGGAAACCATTTTAGACACTAGGAGGATTTTTATATCCAAAAATATCTCAATTTTAAATTACCTCCCTCTAGACATTTTCTCTCTCTAGGCCAAAATAGAGTAAAACATGATCTTTCTTTTATTTCAGAGAGGGGAATAATTATAAGATCAAAAGGGGAGGTTCTTACACCTGCACACCTCAAAAGCCGGAGGGAGGAATCTTACATCCTACCCCACTTAAAAAACACGAGATGTCCTCATCTCGCAAAATTAGAGGAGAACTCTTTTCCTTAAATCCAACTGATTCTGGAGTTCCTTATAGTCTGGTGAACCCAACAGAATCCTGGGATAAAGATCCCTTATATAAAACACATCATCATATAATAATTCACTCAGATCGTAACATTCAATCCTTATTACAATAATGGTCCATTAGACCGAAATTTCTATCTGAACAATCCTTCATGGAAATTTTTAATTATACAGATTTTTAATTTGACATCCCTTAACTTGATCCACTGGGTCAAGTGTTAATAGCAGCAATCTGCCAGCATAATCCACTAATCTCATAGTGATTTACTAAAGTCATTAATGTCATTCCAGCTACGAACATCATCACAGGGACTCGTCCCATTCATCCTCATTGTGGTTTTGCTCAGTTTATTACATTTCAACCAAAATTCAAGACTTTTCATTTTTCAATCAGAATCCAAATCAACTCATCAATTCTCAACCAGAATTTAAAATCATATCAACCACATTCGAATTCATCGCCTGGATAGTATTAATGCTTATAATTTCAAGTCTTAGATTTACTCGTATATACTGCTAGTAAAGAGCTACAGTTATACCCTCGGTATATACGGGTAGTCACGATCCTTGGAACTATAAGGTAAATACCATCATGTCTAGGCCTCAAGCAAGTCAAGGATTCCATACAATTACGGTACTTCCATCTGAAGACCCAATTACCAATTTACGAATTTCAGTTTGAATATCAAATTGTATGAATTTTATCACACAATTACAACCTTTTATTGCTTCTTTATAAATTTTTGACATTTTTGGCTTCTCGGTTGATCCTCATTAGCCAATTCGCTCTGATACCAACTGCTGTTGTGAGGTCCCTATCCCCACCACGCAACGAATTCAGGGGTGCTAGCAGTGGAAGTAGCACTTCTTATGCGGGGTAGGGTCCCACACTCGAGGCCTCACCCACGGATATCCGGACAAGAGACTAATCCATCGGTTCTTCCAAAACCAAACCCAAAAAAACTTCCCTTGCTCGGAAAGCACGGGCGATTCCTCCAGGATAACTTTTCTCTAATATAGCCAAAAGCCTTAACTAACTAAACTGATATGACCGAACGCGTAAGTCCCATAGTCAGATCAGGGAAAAGATTGTACTTGGATCATAGAGACCAATGCTTTTTTCCTCATCATTGAGCGGCACAGCCGTTGATTCTTTTCCATAGAACAATTTTTGTCTGGAGGATTTACTTCATCTATCGAACCAGAACAGAATTGAGTCTCAATTTAGGGATTCATTAGTCCAGCCTAACCCCCTCCAATCCCATGGGTTAGCCAACCGCCCAACCACTGTAGTGATGGAATCCAATTAAGAATTTGGTTAGGTTGTCCCGGGTACTAGGGAAAAGAGTTCCCCGACCCCCTAGCCGAATATTCATGCAAACTTAAAACTAGTCACACCACTTACACACCCAATATGAAATTGCCTTTTATAGATTCAACAGTCTTTAATGTAACTAATCACATCTTAGTTGTTTCGTAGGAATCCTCTAATCCAGCCCATCGGGCCCATGGGTTAGCCAGCCACCCGCCGACCACTGTATTGGTGGGATTCCTTTATAAAGATTTGGTTATGTTTTGCTCGGCTACCAAGGAAAAGAGTTCCCAAGCCCCCTAGTCGGAGTTTCATTCAAAAATTAAGATAGGCATACCACGTACACACCCAATATAAGATTGCCATTTATAACAAATTCGGCTAACTTTAAAACAAATTCGGCTGGCTTTAAAACAATCCTCCAATAGAAATCATAATATTACTGATCATCATCCTCCAAAATTTCAAGTCCATTGTATTACAAAATGTATCCTCTGGACTCTCCGTTGAAGACCAGCTGGCCAACCAACAAGATCCAGTATCAAAATTTGATTCACAAAAATCTTTCCTTTTAGTCCATCCAAATCTTCCTCGACGCACGCATGGGTGTCCTAGCAACCATCGCGAGCCTGTGCATCGCCTAGTCAGAACCCTCTAGGATCCTCCTTATGTGTCCTAGCACTTCACTCAGGGACTGCTTTGTCGGTCCTCGCCCATTGTACCAGAAGTGCACCATTTTAACTGTGCCGAGGCTGGTCAAGACCTCGGCAGGCTCTTTGCCCCACGAGCAATGTCCCTCAACGACTCCCCGCCAGCAACGAGCCTCCTCTTAGTAAAACACATGCCAAATGCTTCCTCCAGCATCTTGGCATAAAACAGTCCTTTAAATGAAAACAGAGGTTCTATGCAAGTAAAATTCCCAGTTTGAGATTGGTTCCACAAAAACCCCTTTTTTCTTAATTTCCCAATTTCATAATGAGAATCCTTGATCTCTCATCACGGTAATCTACCCATCATTTGACTGATTGTCCAACTAGATTCTTGGTGATTTCGGTCAAAGGAAAACTAGTTTAATTCAACGGTGGTCTATTCTTTGTATTTGAGAACTGGAATTGGTCTCACGAAGTTTTTCCTTGATTCAGATCAAGAGATGCACAAGTAGGTTTTTTGCTTGATTCAGATCAAGAGATGCACAAGTAGGTTTATTGTCCGTCCCTCTCGTAATCTAATCATTCGGTTTAGTTCTAACAAGGATTTTCTTCATATGAACATCTACTTTTCGGTAAATACCAATTTAGTAATTTAGCCACATAAAATATCTAAAGATAATCTTTCTACCATCTAATTTCTCAACCTTAATTCCCTAGGTAGAATTGTGGTGAAAATTCATCTTTTGACACCTAAAATTAATTCAAATCTTTCTTTTCTTAAATATCATAAGAATTTTCTTTTAACTAAATACCAATATCTATTTTTTTTAATAAGCTTGAAATTCCTCTTTTTCTCATTTAATGAGTGCAATCCAAATGTCATGGGAATTCCTCTTTTTATCATAACTTCAATCTATCTAAAATTCCTCTTTAAATTAAATAAAAATATTTAATATTTTAAATATACCAAGAATTTTTCTTTTTCCATTTAAATGATTGAATTCCAAATATGATGAAAATTCCTCTTTCATCATTTAAATTGATACATGCATAAAATAATTTTAAGTAAAATTTCTCTTAAAAATTAAATAAAAATATCCATTAATTCCATTATACTATGAATTTCACTTTTCTCATTTAAATGATTAAATTTTGATTATGATGGGAATGCCTCTTTCATCATTTAAATTTTTCATACATAAAAATAATTTATCTAAAATTCTTCTTTAATTTTAAATAAAATATCCATTATTTTAGTATTCCAATTTTTCACTTTCTCATTTGGAATACATGGATCTCCATTATCATGGGAATTCCTCTTTTATCATAAAAATGAAAGTACTAGAAATTCCTCTTTTTCTCTAATTAACTATTTATGCATAAACATTAAAAATAAATTTTCCATGGATATGATGAGAACTATTCATTTAATATAGGATGAATAATCCTAGAATATGGTAGGAAGTCCTCTTTTCACATTATGCATAAAGATGATTTATGTGTTAATTTTTAAAATTTTTACCATTGCTATTATTGATAATTTTTAATAATTTTAAAAAACATAAGGTTTAGTAATACAATATGATAGAATAACTATCATTTGGACCAATATCCAATTTATGGACCTGATTTCTAAGTTTATCATAATTTATGTAACATAAAAGCATTAAAAAGCCATTTCTTTGGCCTCTAATTTGACTAGCATAGAGTTTAATTTTAGATTTAAGAATTGCTCCATGAGAAGCATCATTTGAATAGAGAATTGGTCATAGGAATGACCATTCTTTGGGAGGGGAGAGAGAGAGAGAGAGAGAGAGAGAGAGAGAGAGAGAGAGAGAGAGAGATGCTTTAAAAAACATTCTAATTAAGCATAAATGTAAACTTTATGTGATTAATCATTAAAATTATTTAGAGAGCTTCATTTGCATTGAAGAACCATTCAATTGAATACTTCTCAAGCTTGAGAAGGGTTGAGAAGTATATTGAGGAAAGCTCCAAGGAAGGTTGAAGAGAGAGAGAAGCTCCAATCTCTCCAAAATGTAGAGGATTTTTAGGGGATAATAGAAAATATGCTTATTCTAATGTAATATTGGCATGGTCTAGTTCACAGGTGAGAATACAAAATAATGAGGGTCTATTTATAGGTGAGGGAGGCCACTAACTGAGTGCAACTAAGTTCTAAAATTTTCCAGCTTAAGTTTGGCTGGATTTGGACAAGATTTGGACCAGTTTGGCTCCCTTTTTGGTTTGGTTTAATCCAGGAGAGAGGAGAGATAAAAATATCTTAATATTTTTGAGTTTAACTCATTCACATGTGTGAAATAGGTGCCTCCTTGAAGACTCCCCCTTTCCTTACCAAGGTGTCAAAATTGTATGATTACTCCAAAATATCTCATTTTTTAGTAATATTTCATAATTTTTAACTAATAAATCTTGTACTCAGTCAACTCTTCATCGTATGTGGGCATTTACTCATTTTTTGGTATTTTCTTTTATTCATTAGATTTATCTCATTCCAACACTTGGATTAATCTTATTGGTCCATAGGAACCTTAATTGGACCATAATCTAAAAATTTCAGAAAATCTTGACCCTTAGACTGTTTAACTCATTCACATGTGTGAAATAGGTGCCTCCTTGAAGGCTCCCCCTTTGCTTACCAAGGTGTCAAAATTGTATGATTACTCTAAAATATCTCATTTTTTAGTAATATTTTATAATTTTTAACTAATAAATCTTGTACTCAGTCAACTCTTCATCGTATGTGGACATTTACTCATTTTTGGGTATTTTCTTTTATTCATTAGATTTATCTCATCCCAACACTTAGATTAATCTTATTGGTCCATAGGAACCTTAATTGGACCATAATCCAAAAATTTTAGAAAATCTTGACCCTTAGGCTGTCTTTTAAATCATTTTTAATAATTGATTCCTAATGCACCTTGGAAAATTTATTTTGATTTTTTGTTTCAAGGAAATATATTTTTGATATTTGTAGAATTTATATATCTAAAAATATCTCAATATTGAATTTATATATCTAAAAATATCTCAATATTTGTAGAATTTATATATCTAAAAATATCTCAATATTGAATTACCACTCTCTAGAAATTTTCATCTCACTAGGCAAAAACAAGGAAAAATAATATTTTCTTGTATTCAGAAGCAGGGAATGATTACATGGTATTGAGGGAGAAAGGCTTATTTATTATTCAAGCTAAGGAGGAATCTTACAAGCCAGGGTAGTTACTTAGAGATTTTGTGAGAGCGATGATGTTTTTTTATCAAGGGTCAAATTGTGTTCCGAATTTTAGAAATTTTGGCTCTTCAATTTGGCGATATATATGAAATTTCTATTTTTCAAATTTAATACTTCTCTCTTCTATCTCTCAACATGTTTCAACTCTACCTTCCTTTATCTCTCTCTCTCTCTCTCTCTCTCTATATATATATATATATATATATATATATATATATATATATATATATATATATATATATATGTATATGTATATGTATGTATGTATGTATATCTATGTCATTGTCTCTCTCAAGTATTATGTTGTTTGAAGTCAAGAAAAATAGTATTCGTAATTTTGTGTTTCGAAGGAAATTAAAGATGGCTAGGAGCTGTATATACTTGAGCTTGAACCAAGTTCGTCGGCTTTGAATTTTGGATGCAACATGCATGACTCACCGTAAACGGTTGCAGACAAGGACTTGTATTCGAAAACAAAATGGTGTTAATTTTATGGATTACTTTGCCATAGCTCGAATTGAAACATTTTGAAGGGTTGAAAATGAGGAGCATAGCGAACCCCATGGCGGAATCCACTTGGATTCAAGAAATAGAACTATTCTCAATGCTATGGTTCTTCAAGAACCTATCAATGAACCTCACAATGCTCAGACACATAGAGATTTGGCACGGGGCCCTTTCTCATTTGATTTAGATGAGCTACTTATGGATGATAATTTACATTCTATAACATTTGATGTTGGTGATGTGAAAAATATTAAATCTAAATGTCACTCTATAAGGCGGGTGTTTTCTTTGCCTCGGAATGTCAAGCACCTACTAGCAACTATGGTGGTATATTCTGGAGATTGTACTCTAGCCCTCTCTTGTTGCGCATGTGTCATTTTTGTGGTGCAATGATTTGGAAGTGTGAGGCGACAAGAAAGCTTGGAGAATATGTGGGCAAACACTGTTGTGGAATGGGAAGGTCTCTTTATTGCCATTGGAAAATCCACCTCCTGCATTGGTCGAGTTGTTGCTTGGTAATGATAATGCAAGTAAGGAATACAGAAAGAATATACGCTCTTATAATAATGCCTTGACATTTGTTTCACTGGGTGCTCACTTGGATAGTCAATCAGTTCACAAGGGGAGGAGGAGTATTCAATTTTCAAATCCATGGTACCACCTATCATCGTGTTGGTTCTGTCATACCTGATGGAGCCTGAGATTTGGCTCCTCGATTTGCTCAGCTTTATGTGTATGATACAAAGCATGAATTAGAGAGAATAGACTTCATGGGATGCCATCTTTAAATCACAACATTGTTGAAAGCTTGCAACAAACAATGATGCATGTACATAATCCATACGCCCGTGCACTTCGTTCAATGAGAGAAATGTTGCTGTCAAGTCCACATGCAGATTTGAGAATGGTCATCTTCACTGAAGCTCGATCAACCTCATGGCAATACTTGGTTCCTATACAGGAAGTGAGGTTGCAGCTATCATGCCGGGTCAAGGAGACGATTTTCATGTGGGGCATAGAGACATTCAAATAATGTCATGCACAGGTGCTATAAAAAAATATCTAACTTGCATCGCTCATAAATGCCTCTATTATATGTTCTTATATTTCCTCAACAAGGAGAGGATGGTTGGCATGTTGGACTTCCACTCAATAGAGAAGGCTCAAATGAGGATACAAAGACCGTAACTCAATGACAATATTATGCTTATAGACTACATATTAGGGAAGATACAAATGCATGCCTTCTACGCGATGGTCGTCTTTTGCAACAGTACATTGTTGATGCATTTAGTAGCATGGAAGAATCTAGATTAGTATGGATCTATAATAACCAGAAAGCATTGCATACAGAAGTATACCAGGGTCTTGTAGATATGGTTAATTGAAGTGATGGAGTTAATAGAGTCTCTGCAGGCATTGCTAGACGCAGGGTGGTACTGCCATCTACATATACTGGGAGGCCTAGATATTGTTGAAATATACAAGTGAATAGGGTGTGTGTGGGAACAAGCTCTTGGATAGAGGCTGTAAAAGAGGAGATGTAATTGTGAAAGAACCTGTGAAAAGGTTAGAAGAATCTACTGGGAGAGTAATGGGTAGCATGAGGGAATTTAGGAGTGTGGAGATATTCTGGGAGATATTCAGGGAAAAGAGAAGAGGTGGAGAGAATCAGGCAAAAGGTGGAGATATTTTGGGAGTGAATCATGGAGAAATCAATGGGATTTGATGCTTGATGTAAACTCTATAAATTGAGGCATAGCCCTAATGAGAATTTGCTGGTTTTTGAGTATCCATGCCTACATTAATCTATTTGCTAATTATTCACTAATTACGTCTTAATCATTTGCTAATCACTTTATTAATGATGTTGATTCTAGTGTATGATCCACCATAGCTCATCATTATGCTCAAATTTCAACATGGTATCAGAGCCATGCCTAGAATCAATTAGGTTTATGAGCCCATTAGTTAATTAATTAGGATTAGTAGATAATTAGCAAAAAAATAATTTTTAGTGAGTTTTTCACCTTCCCCTTCACCCCCAGCCAGTGGAGGATCTCTAGCACCTTGCACACTCACAATTAGGCACAAGCTTCTAGCATATCATAGCTAACCTCCTTGGCTTCAAGCCCATGAAGAAAACGCAGCAAACTGCCAAACGGACGAAGGAGAATTTGACGTTTTTTCCAGCGCATTTTTTCTGAAGGGAACTGCAGATCTCTCCTTGCTCAAATCAAATTCTTCTAATTCCTCTTAGCCCAAGGGGTAATCAAGCATGCTCTACAAGCTGGTGAAGACAGAAATCAATTTCATCAAGTCTACAGTGAGATCCAAGCTCTTCATCAAATCTACAGGTGACTTTGGTAAAACAGAGATTAAGCTTTCATTATTTGGTCAAATATTGTGTTTCTTGGCTTAATCCTCTACTAGACTCATTGCTATTGATGCCTTTGAAAGCATTTGAGCTCATTTGAAGTGGAAGGCACCAGATCTAGACTCCCCGCATACTCTGTTTTTTGCACACAAAACAGAGCATTAATTTGCTAATCAATGATTAATCAGTGCTAATCACTATACTTTGGTGCAATTGAGGGTTCAAATTAACCATTAGGTATCTGATACAGATCCCTATAACTTCAGATTGCAAATCGGAGTTGGTTTGATACTCCAACCATCCCGTACAAATTGGTTACCCTTAATTTAATGTAATTTCTCAGAAAATTGTGCTGATAAAAATTGTGAAAATCATCATTTTGCATTTAACCCTTGGTTAATGCCTGTAAATCTCACTCAAATTCAAGATTATTCACAGCCAGAGTTGCATTTGGAATGTGCATGAGAATGAATGCTATACGCATTATGTATTGGACACATTGCATCAGTGTAAAAATGGGAACAGACACTGCCCTTGTCCAGAATAAGGCAAGAGGTAAGACCTCCCGCATAGATTTGGGTTTGCATTGCATAATGATACAAGATAAACATAAAAATCCCAAAGGAACTGTCAGCAAAACATTGAAACATGTTGCTCACATGGAGCAAAATGACCTGACGGACGAGCTCATGGCCCTAGCCATGAAAGAAGAAGAATATCTCTTCCCAAACAAGAAGAGGATCCACACCGAGAAGAAGATCTGAAGGAAGACATGGACACGAGAAGAGAAGCTGCCACAAGAAGAGAAGCTGCCACGAGAAGAGAAGCTGCCCCGAGAAGGCTGAAAGAAGAGACGGACGAGTGGAGAGAAGCTGCCACGACAAGAAGACTAAAGAGAAGAGAAGATGTGAGGCTCCAAAGAGTGAGGAGCCATGTGAAAATCTCTGAGAGAGAGAGAGAGAGAGAGACCCCACAACCCAATGTAACCTGCCCCAATAAAGTAAAACCACCTCTGAGCCACCGATGATGTAGGCCACGTGGTAGATGTATGTGTGAGCACTTTAGTCAAGGTCGCGGGCACTTATAGTAGCCTTGGACACATAGAGAGAGAGAGTGTCAAGGACTATGGAGTTTAGGGACTTGAGGCACTGGTCGCGGACTGTCAAGTAAGAAAGAAACTTGATACAGGGTCCAGGTGTGCTGAGATAACTTGAGGGGAGGAGTAGACACTGGTCGCGGACTATCAAGTAAGGGGAGGCAAACTTGGTATAGGGTCTAGGTGTACTAGGAGTATTCACTTGAGGGGAGGTGTTGAAATATACAAGTGAATAGGGCGTGTGTGGGAACAAGCTCTTGGATAGAGGCTGTAAAAGAGGAGATGTAATTGTGAAAGAACCTGTGAAAAGGTTAGAAGAATCTACTGGGAGAGAATAATGGGTAGCATGAGGGAATTTAGGAGTGTGGAGATATTCTGGGAGATATTCAGGGAAAAGAGAAGAGGTGGAGAGAATCAGGCAAAAGGTGGAGATATTCTGGGAGTGAATCATGGAGAAATCAATGGGATTTGATGCTTGATGTAAACTCTATAAATTGAGGCATAGCCCTAATGAGAATTTGCTGGTTTTTGAGTATCCATGCCTACATTAATCTATTTGCTAATTATTCACTAATTACATCTTAATCATTTGCTAATCACTTTGTTAATGATGTTGATTCTAGTGTATGATCCACCATAGCTCATTATTATGCTCAAATTTCAACAGATATATGCATCAATTGTACCAAGATTCAATGGCTATTGTTAGAAAGATGGGTAAACCTGACCTATTTATCACCTTTACTTGCAATCCTAATAGGATGAAATAACCAATGCTTTATTGCCGGGTCAGGTTGCCCAAGATCGAGACCTGACTTGACTGCATGGGTCTTTTATGAGAAGCATAAGGACATGATGCACTTATTGGTGAAAAAATCAATATTTGGAATGGTATTGGGATTTGTTTTTGTCATTGAATTTCAAAAAAGAGGCTTGCCACATGTACATATATTATTGATTTTGGAAAGTGGATGTAAACCGATCGAGATCCCTCACTATGATATGTGGTGTGTGTTGAACTTCCTGACAAGGTGATGTTTCCAGAGTTGCACAACATAATTAGTCATTGCAATGTCCATGGACCATATGGTGATTTGAATATGCGCTCTCCTTGCATGGTTAATGGGAGTTGCAAACATCGGTATCCATGGAATTCTTGCGAGTGACAGTACTAGAGTTGATGACAATGGGTATCCAACTTATATGCAACGAGATGATGGTAGTTTTATCCAGGTAAAGGATTATAGGTTGGATAGTCGATGGGTTGTTCCAGATAACCCTTTTCTCTCTTTGAGGTACAAAGCCCATATTAACATAGAAGTATGCTCTACCATTATAGCTGTAAAATATTTGTATAAGTATGTATACAAAGGACATAATAGAGCTACTATAGAGTTGCAAGACAGAAATGGGGTTATTGATGAGGTTAGTCAATATCTGGATGCACGGTACGTTTCTGCTTCAGAGGCATGTTGGCGTATATATCAATATGATTTGCACGATGAAAAGCCTGATATACAAAGGTTACATGTTCATCTGCCAATGTACAATAATATGCTTTTCAATGACCAAGATGACTTACGTGATGTGATTAGTTGTGAGAGAAACCAAAGAACATCTCTCAGTGAATGGTTCAAAGCCAATCAATTGTATGCGGATACAAATAACATACTATATGTTGATTTCCCTTGCAAGTGGGTGTGGAATTCGGCTCTTCGCTCATGGACTAAAAGAAAAAAGGAAAATATGATTGGACGTATGTATAATGTTAGTCCGAGTGCAGGTGGGCAATATTACTTACGGATGCTACTCACAGTGTGCAAATGGTGCAAATCTTTTGAGGATTTGCGAATAGTGAATGGACATTTGTATCCATGTTTTAAAGCTGCATGTGAAGCCAGAGGGATGCTAGAGAGTGATGAGGAGTGGTGCATGTGTCTCTATGAAGCTGCAATTCAAAATACAAGATTTCAGTTGCGTCAATTGTTTGTCATTATAATGGTTTTTTGTGAGCCTATATACCCTAGGTAGCTTTGGGACAAATTCTCCGCTAAACTTTTGGAAGATTTTTTGCATTCATTACAAAGAGGGTGTGTCGATGTTGGTGTTTATCATTCAATAGCAAAGAATCAGGCTTTGTTGCACATGCAAGATATCTTACACCAATATGGAAAGCGGTTAACTAATTTTGAAGGGTTGCCTATTCCAGATAGATTAAGTTTTGCCACTGTCAACAATGGTTTGCTGATGGAAGAGATGATGTTTGATTCTGTTCAGCAGGCTGATTTGTCTGTTTACATGGAAAGAAGTCTTAATAGTTGTCAATCAAGAGCATTTGATACTATCCTTAGAGCTGTCTCTTTGAACCAGGGTGGTGTTTTTTTTCTTGATGGACCAGGTGGATCAGGCAAAACTTATCTTTACAATGCCTTGTTATCTCGATTGTGTGGAGAGAAACACGTTGCCTTGGCATGTGCATCGTCTGGAATAGTTGCATTATTACTCTAGAGGAATGGTCATACAGCTCACTCACGTTTCAAAATTCCATTGGTACTTAATGCTTCTAGCACATGTGGAATCAAAGTCAATAGCCCATTGGCCGAGGTGTTGAAGCTTGCAAGGTTAATCATTTGGGACGAGGCTCCAATGATGCATAGGTACGCATATGAAGCATTGGACAGGACATTAATGAAGATTATACAAAGTGATACAGTGTTTGGTGGAAAAGTTATGCTTTTTGGTGGTCACTTTAGGCAAATCTTACCAGTTGTGCCAAAGGGATTGCGCAAAGACATTGTTGATGCAATGTTATGCCGGTCACATATTTGGAGATATGTGAGTGTTTTAAAGCTCACCCAAAACATGCGGGTTAGATAGAGTGCTTACTGTGGTATAGAACACGAATTTGTCAAATGGACATTACAAATTGGGGATGGCACTATAGGTCAGCCAAACAATGAAGGCAAAGTAGTAATTTCATCGCAAATGTTGATCCATGGCAACTCTATTTTGAGTTTGGTAGAATGGGTATACAAAGATCTTCATAGAGTTGAGGATTATGCATGCTTCTTCAAAGACCGTGCTATTCTTGCACCACGAAGTTTAGAGGTTGATGAGATCAATGAACTAGCCTTAAGTTCGTTGCCTGGTCTTGAAAGAGAATACCTTAGTGCAGATTCTATTGTTTCTTGCGAGAATGATGCAATACTGTATCCAATTGAGTACTTGAACAGTTTGAACTTAGGTGGTGGTTACCCTCCTCATTGCTTACTTCTAAAGATTAATATGCCCATCATTTTGCTCCGCAATTTGGACCCTCGACGGGGACTTTGTAATGGTACTACTAGATTAATATGCAAGCAATTCAACTCAAAGGTGATAGAACCAGAAATCATTACAGGTACAAACATTGGAGACAGAGTCTTTATTAGTAGGATAACATGTGCCTACTAAGGAGGCAATTTCCTGTCAGGTTAGCTTTTGGTATGTCAATAAATAAGTCCCAAGGACAAACATTGAGTGTATTGGGACTTTATCTGGCCACACAAGTATTCACACATGGACAACTGTACGTCGCTATGTCACGTGTTAGATCATCCAATGTAGTGAAAGTGTGTGTAAAGCATATTGTGGAATATGAAAGTGGCACAATAGGTTCAAATGAACTCTTCACAACCAATGTTATCTACAAGGAGGTTTTGCAAATGGCATGTCGAAGAATTTAAATGTAAATGACAGTTTGCAAATGTAAGAGACTACATTTATACCTATTTTTGTGCAATGAAGGAAGCATTTGATTGGTGGAGAATGTTTCTGAATATGTGCAAGTGCAGTCTTTGTTTGCTTTTATATACAATGCCCTTATATTGTGTGTGTGTGTGTGTGTGTGTGTGTGTGTGTGTGTGTGTGTGTGTATGTATATATATATATATATATATAGAGAGAGAGAGAGAGAGAGAGAGTGTGTGTGTGTGTGTTATATTTGATATCAGGGATATATTGCTTAGGATGGATGTGGCAAGGAGATCATTTTCGTTTGTTTATAGTGATGGACAAGATATTGAAGGTAAATGTTTTAGACATTTGCTATAATTCAGGTATTATTGTTTTCCAAGATTTATTTAATATTCATGGCTGAATTGTAGACCCTCCATTTTGGGAAGGCCAAGCAACAGCTTCTCTAATTATTGAACTGTTAGAGAGCACTAGTGTTTTACGGTATATATACAAACTTTCTTTTTATGTAGCTTTTGTGTTTTGTTTGATTAATTTATATTGTTTTTGAAACATTCATTTGCAATAGGGAATATCTTCACTTTTTAAAACCCAGATTATTGTTGGGTTTGTATGGTCAAGACAGCTATGTGTGACTAGAGCTTTCAGCTCCTAGGAATTTACAATCTACGATTGTATGTGTGTGACGAGAGTTTTCAGCTCCTAGGAATTTACAATCTACGATTGTGGAAGGTTGCAGATCAACTTCATGTACGTGTAATGTTTGTGGATTATAAAAAGCCTGATAAGTTAGATTTTCGGTGCATAGGCACCGGACAATACAAAATTTTCCGATTTGCTGTTTACAAGCCTATTCAAATGCCATTCGCCTCAAATATTGATCCACCAAATGAGTTTTGTAAGCGTTTATCTTTATCCAACTTTTTTCTACGAGAGTTATATTTTCAATGCTAATATTTTTTATGGCATACATTTTGCCAAATGGAGGCACGAGATATAGGCTACCAAGGAGAGAGAATCCTATTGTCCGAATATTGTTTTGAGGTTGTGTTCATGTGTGTTAAGATACTCATCATTTTATGGGTTTGTAATGCTAGAAGCTTCTATATGGATATATATGCAATCACGATGTTTTTATATATTAGTTTGGCAAGTTGAGGGCGATGTATACATATATGTATGAGTGTGACCAGTATCTATGGATATTATGGGTGCGTGTGCATACACAAACACATATTTACATGTGTGATGTGACATGCACACATGCATTCATAGGCGCGCACACACTTACACATATCTTCCAGTTGTGGCATGTATGGTTTCAATGGATTTCACGTATACATACTCATACGTACATGTACATACATATGTACATCTTTATGCGTGTTTGTGTGTAACTCGATGTGCCTAGCTTCTAAAAGGAAAGGAAGAGTGATTTTACACATATATCTTTTGCATGTATCTTTATGCGTGTTTGTGTGTAACTCGATGTGCCTAGCTTCTAAAAGGAAAGGAAGAATGATTTTACACATATATATTTTGCATGTACCTGAAGAGTGATTCTAAAAGGAAAGGAAGAGTTATTTTACACATATATCTTTTGCATGTACCTAAATGCAAAATGCTTCTTGCCCGTCGGAGACGGGTCGTGACACTAGTTATAATAAAAGCGTTTTGCAAGGATTTCTCAACCTGCAACCCATTGCCCAACCAGCGAGCAACGTGATTTTTGGGAGGAAGAAAAAAAAAAGAGACAACCGTCGATGCCACCGCCCCTTATCACGATGAATCACCAAATCGAAGGGAGAATTGAGAAGCTTCCATCGCCACGAAATTGGAGATGAGAGAAGGGATATATATATATATATATATGGCTTTTGTTTTCTCTCTATAGCACTTAGTGCTTTTATTAGTTGAAGAGAAAATTAAAAAAAATTAATCTACCATCGTTGATTGTGGAATTCAGATACTCTTACTGGTTTAGCATTCCTGTTGTGGGTTCTAATGCTCCTCCTCTTGCTGATTCCATCTGTACGGTTGGATTAGGGAGAGGTTGAGAAGAAAACCGCTTTTTGATGAAGAGGTGGATTTTGAGAGTGGTTTTCTATCCTTCTTTGCCCTTTGGTTAATAACTACTAGCCTTCTTTGCCCTTTCGTTATTAATAATTGCTAGTAATTTTCCTATCCATGGATAAAAGAAAAGCAACTTTTCATACCTTAGTGCTTCTTCTTCAATTTTTGAGCTTGACCTTAATTTTTGAGCTTGACCTTGATGTAAGTACCTTTGCAAGCTTTTGATGTAAGTACCTTTGGAGACTTTCTACCAGATTCTCCACCTCCCATGTAAGTATTTTTAATTTGTTGAAAAGTCTTCAAATTTGCTCCAACCAATAGCCTTTGAGGAAAAATCAACTCTCCAACTCTCCATGACCCAAATTCAAATCTTGAATTTGTCGTGCTCTGATACCATCGTTACAGGACCATGGTACCTGGAGATTATGTTATTTCATAAATTAAATAATAAAAGAAATTAACCATAACATCATAGCATAAATCAAGAGCATGAAAAATCAAAGAACACAAGATTGGGTGCAATCTCCCCCCCGACGTGTGTGGCTCCACTCCCACACACGGTATTTAAATCATATTAATAAATTTAGCCCTTGGAGCCATAAATAGCATAGCTTTTCCAAAATTGGGCTTTTACAAAATTGAATCTCAGTGCAATGCTTTTTAAATCATCTCATCAAAAATTAACCTTACCCAACATATGTACAATGGGCCAAACCATACAAAATTAAATATTTAGCACACATGTGCTTGGCTAGATAATCTCGTCCAATGTCCACCTTGGTTGTCCCGAACTCATGATCTATACTCAACATAGTCCACAATGTTAGATCATGATTACTTTGGAATCACTCAGAAAAATTAATTTTAACAAATGGAAATCATTCACTACCATGCTTCACACATGAGCCATGCATCACATATGATCTATACTCAACATAGTCCACAATGTTAGATCATGATTACTTTGGAATCACTCACAAAAATTAATTTTAACAAATGGAAATCATTCACTACCATGCTTCACACATGAGCCATGCATCACACATAATTATTTGGATTCACTTCCATGATAAAATATTCTGAAAAAAGTCACTCCCATGATACTAGGTGCCGGCAATTGTGCTACAGTTTGGAACCTTGGATATCTGTACATGGAGGTGTCATGATTCCCTAATTTTACACAGTGTGCACAATACAGTAATGGCCTTGCTCTTAACTGTGGGCATTCAGTAGTAGTGTGATTCAATCTACACATAGAACACCAAACCAAATCTCTACAAGGGTAAAGATGGGTATGCCCATGCCCAAATGTTTCTCTTCCATCCTTCACCTTCAATCCTTCACCTTCCATCCTTCACCTTCAATTTTTCTAGTATGGCATTCTGAGTTTTGTCCACAGTCATGTTCCCAACTTGCTTGCTCTAAGTTTCAATCTCTTGGTGACTTGAAACTCGCGACATCATTGTTGCCAAAGATATTTTAACATCTTCTAGTTGTGGTAATTCCAGCATATTGTCTTCATATTCAATTGCCACTTACAATATGCATCCAGAGTAGCCGGTTGGGCTAATACTAGATAATCATGCATCTTGTGGTCTCGGACTCCTCTCCGGAAGCATGGCAATAACTGATCAATCATCAATTAGCCTCTCATGTATTTGCATCTTGAATTCAAGTGCTTTAGTCAGGACACATAGTCTCACATCGACTCAATTTCTTTCTGTTTGATGTTATGTAGCTTTGCCACAAGACTTCATTTGTCGCCACTTCTGGCAAATCTTGGCACAAACACATTCTTGAGCTGCGTCGTGAAATTAATCTTATCTTCTAGCTTGGGGGTTTGGAACCATTGATGAGCTTTTCCTTCTAGGGTCAGTGTGAGAAGGCATGAATCATGGTTACATCACTTATTGGCCCATAGGTTTCACATGTGGACTTAAAGATCACTACATGTTGAATGGGATCCCCATCCTAGAGAACTTTTGTATGAGCTTTGAAATGATGTGTGGCTTCATTTGGGATGATCTGGATTCTAGAGCACTGCCTAATTCCTTGACCATTCCTCAGCCCATTTCCACAACCATATTCAACAAATCTATCCTTGTGGCCGCATTAAGATCTATATTTGGATCCGCCCTTGGTCTTTGAGGAGCTACTCCCCCCCTACCTAGACCTCGTCCTCTTCCAACATTGGCTCTTCTAGGCATTTCTGGTCTATAAGACGGTCCAGCCACTTCATTTTGGTTTGGCTCATCATAAGCATCCTCCGTATGCTTTTGTAAAATCAAGAGCTCCATGTCCTATAAGAACATGGGATGATTGATCATTTACTCGATGTCTTTCTTGGTGTACAAGCGGTCTTCTACTTCACCCATTTCCCTCGATAGATTATCCCCTTCATCTTGGGTTACAAACCCTTCCTCCACTCTTAGCTCTTCATTAATGGGCTCTAAGTTTGGAATTTCTCCCTCACTCCTTCCCATGACCATTTCTGGCTCTTTACCATGTGATTGAAATAGGTTCACATTTCCCCATCTCCTTTTGTTCGGCCCTAGCCCTCGGCCCTAGCCCTTCGAGTATCAAGCTCTTGTTTCCTTAAGCTCAATTCTCACAAAGCTGCCATTCTACTTCAATCCTTTTCAGATTTAATTCTACTTCCTCTGAGCTTGGGAAGAATACTTGTGACCTATCCTGGGTGCGCTTTCCGAGTCTCTTCTCATTTTGGGGGTTCCAGTGTTAGACAGCTTGGAATTTGAAGGTTGGATTGGTAATTCTTACCTTGGACCAAGTCCAGCATTGGTTGACGGAGCTTCCTCATCGTTTGCTGGTTTGGAGACCAAAAAATCCCTGGGCTATATCAATGATACCACTGGATCTGGTAGGGGAGGTTGGTTTCTCCTCTTCTCCAAACCCTGAGAATCGTAGCCCTTCTTCCATGGATTCTTCACTACTAGACTCGACGGTGGTTAGACTCCTTAAGACACTCAATTGAGTGCTCACTGAGTGGCTTGAACCAACACTCTTTTGATAGAAAGATCCTGGGTGATTTAATGCACTATCGTCGAGATTGAGGTCGTCTCTGATGAGCTTTTCAGACCTCAAGTGCATGTGAATATGATTTGATAAGCTAATTTGCTACCGTCATTGAATTCTAGCAAGATATTATCGATTTGTTTTCTGAGGCCGTGAGAATGCAGATAAGAGTTTACGGCGTGAGGAGTCAGAGAACTATTCAAGTCATGAAATGGTAAACCGTTCACTTCCTGAACTAACTTTTATACTTTCACGTGCTCCAAATTTTACTTCGGACTCAAAAATCCACCTTACCTTGTTATAATTTTGATTGTCTCAAGCACTTCCCTAACCTTAATCTGACAATACTAGGTTCGTAAGCTAGATCTAGTTAAGTCGTGAAATTGCAGAAATAGTTCACGTCGTGAAGTGAAAATTGTTCAAGTCGTGAGTTCCTATCTAGTTCACACCATGAGATGTAATTTGTTCACGCCGTGAGATGCGCTGAAACAGTTCATGCCATGAAATGTAAATCGTTCAGTCGTGAACTATTTAATGTTTCACATCATGAAGCATTTTCTTCTAGTTCACGGATTACAATTTTGTCAGACCTGTAGTGTCAGAGGTATTAAGATAAGATGACCTATTTTCAGCAAGGTAATCCTGTGAATCACGGCGATGATTTCGGGAGCATTTCACGCCCTGAGATTGCAAGGAGTAGTTCACGTCGTGAATTATTTTCCTAAAGTTTCACGTGGAAAATTTCCACTTCAATAGAGAGGAGTTTCCTATCCAGATGCTTCCAAAATGATTGTGCTAGGCATAAAGAATGTAATATAAGTTCAAGACACAACCAATGGCTCCTTATTTTTATGATTTTTTGTGTATTTTTTCAAAGAAAGAAAAACAAAGTATCACTCTGCTCGTTCATGTTCACAATTTCGGTGGATACAAACATCAAAATTGAAAGGAAAAAACAATGGATCTTTCCTCCAAGATCGCTCCAATACATAACCACACAACAAAAACAACCGATTTCTCACAAACTTTCACTTCCACTCAAATCTTATCCATTCATTCTGCAAGGGCAATGATGAAACTTATGTAATGGGAGTTGAAACTCAAAGAGGATGGAAGAAACAAAGGTGTTTCTTCCATCCTCTCAAATCTTATCCATTCATTCTGCAAGGGCAATGATGAAACTTATGTAATGGGAGTTGAAACTCAAAGAGGATGGAAGAAACAAAGAAACAAGGGCAATGATGAAACTTATGTAATGGGAGTTGAAACTCAAAGAGGATGGAAGAAACAAAGGTGTTTCCCTAGAAGCAGTGCCAAAAATGTTATGGGATACCACACCTCCAAGAAGGAACTCAATGCATTCACCTTTGGAAAGAGTAATAGAACACAACTTTTGTATAGGGCACTTACCAATGCTTTGAGCTTGTGTCCCTTGAGGTCTCCAAGCTCACTTAAGAAGCTCTAATCCTCCAAGCTCCACCTCCATGCTATCACCATAGAGCCGCTCACACCACCACACAAGGAAATCACTCTCTCTCACTCCTCCACACAAGCATACAAGCATACAAGTATAGATAAGGCACATGTGCTAGAGTACTCTCTCTCAATCTCTCTCTCTCAAGACAAAAGCAAGAACTCTCATAGCACAAAGGTGGATTGTGTCCATTCATTAAAATTCTTTATATACAATTGGTCCTTATTCACACTTGGGCGCTAAAAACTTACTTAACTAAGACCTTGGGTGGCCAATATCTCATAATGTACAACTTTTATAGTGCCTTTGCATGACACTTATTAATGTCCTAAAATGGAAGAGCATATTTGTTAATCCAAAATGGGATTAACAATGCATGAATACAACATGCAAAGCTGCCTTCATACATGCATGCCAAATGCAAGCCTACCTACCTGCATGCATGTTACATGCAAGACCATGCAACCATACAAGCAAGACCATACAACCATGCATGTTACATGCAAGACCATGCAACCATACAAGCAATGCAAGCTCATACAACCTCACCTTTTTGCATGTAATCTCATCCACCTTTTTGCATGTAATCTCATCCACTAGCATGTAAAGCGATCTACCCCATCTAATTCTATATCTAAAAGAGCACCTAGTAGCTAAGAGAAGTTCTCATTCCATTTTCCTCATGTCTACTTGATGCCTAGAGCTGGGTGCCCTACTTTAGCCCTCTTGGCACTCTTGTTAGTTACGCATCCTATTTTTCAGTGCCCTTTTGACACCTCATTATTATTTGTACGACTTGATTTCATTCCCCTTCCTAGCATAGCCACTATTATACAACCTATTTTCAGCCCTTTTCAGGCAACCCAAATCTGTGTGGTAGCATTAGAGCTATATAACTAGCAATTCCAACCATTTCTCTACAGATTTGCTATACCTAGGAGCTCTCTGCCAGACTACTACTGAACCTGATTTGTGTCCCTTTCTTGCATGAAACCACAAGAGAAGGGTATTAGCCCAGAGGTGAAAAAGAACAAGTCTTATACCTGTTGTGCTAGTGTTTACTATGAAGAATCAAGCAAGGAGACTCTTGGGAAGTGCTTGCCTAAGGTGGTAAAATTAGCTATTGGATAGTTGGATCTTGGGAAGCTGGGCTTCCATCTCTTGAGGATTGCTAGGAAATCTTTGAGGGTAGTGCTAGGCATCTTGTTGCTTGTGGTTGATGGGCTGCTTACAAGCTAGTTGATTGATTGATTTGTTTTTATTCAAAAAATTTAGGCTACCCATTTAATGTACTTGTATAATAATCCTCCCTTAACGAAATAGAATTTACCTTCAAGGGGGTGGGGGGATCCTATCTTCTAGTCCCTAATGTGATGTGTCATCATTACAATTTACCTTCAAGGGGGGGAGCCCATCTTTTGGTCCCTAATGCTGTGTCATCACTATAATTTTGTGGAGAATTTTCATGTGAATGCCTTGCTATGCTATATCATGGCTATGTATATGGTAAATTAACCTACTTGATGAAGAATTCAATATTCAATTAGTAGCCCACTTTTGTCTTATAACAGTCTCTCTCTCTTTCTAATTGCTTGTTCAAAACCATAGAATATATCCAACTTTCTAGAATACACAAAAAAGAAGAACATTCATGACACCAAAATGGGTTGAATCTCCCCCACTTGCTTGATGGCTCACACTTTCAAGCAAGTGTATTTAGATATCTTTTTGCATTACTTGTGAGCCAAAAATAGTTTTTACACTCCACTTTGGACCTTGCTCTTAAAAATAGAAAAGTCTAAGCTTTTATGCATGAACCTCACTATAACTTTAGATAAATTGGTCCATGGACCTTCTAAGGGTAAATAAACCTTATGAACAAATATGCTTGGCCGTTATTTGCTACAAAATAATGATGGCCATAAATCTACTATAAAAATATAATGTCACATAAATATAATGCTGCCAAAAAATGTGCACACATGTGCAACCCTCATCGAGTCGCCCGCACTAGCCCTACCACCCCACTGATCTGTTATCAAAAACACATGCCAGATATTATATCCAATGACTATCTACCCAACGCAATGCGACCAATACCTTGCAAAGCAAGTAAGTCACTAACCATGTGACAAATAATCAAAAATAAATATCCATGATAAATGAAACACATAATAAAAATATGATTACAATAATTTTAATAATTTTCATTTTCATAACATGCCTCGAGGTTGAAATGCAATTTTCCCCCCAATTGATTATAAACTCAGGAAGATACCTAATTTGGCATGTCTTCTTCCTGGAAATAAACTTGATAGTGTGTTGCCACAATCGGTGAGTTTGCACACAAGGGACCTAATAGTGTGCTACCACAATCAGCGAGTCTCCACATAACGGACCTGATAATGTGCTTCCACAGTTAGCAAGCCTATACACAAGAGTGGATATCTATACACTACCTCAATCGTCAGCAGCAGCGAGCATATGTGTACATAGTATACTACCACAATCGGCGAATCTGTACACTTGTAACTAGAATCAAGGCAACTATGAATGATAAGTAGTAATCATGGCACAGTAGGCAGACAAGGATGGTTTTGGGAGAGCCACTGTGCTTCCTCAATAGAGTGATTGTTGTGGTGTGGTCATGGTCATTGATGACTAATTCAAGGACTAAGATTTCAGAGTCTTCTTATAAAGGGGAAGGTCATCTAAAACAAGGTAAATTGGAAGAGTTCCCTTAAATGAACATAGTAAACTAGTATGAAAAGAGTTGTGTATATGCTGAAAGATCCATGTCCCCACCGCGCAATGAATTCTGGGATACTAGTAGTGGAAGTAGCACTTCTTGCGCGGGGCAGGGTCCCTCACTCGGGGCCTCTCCCATGTATATCCGGACAAAAGACTAATCCCTCGATTTTTCCAAAACCGAACCCGAAAAAACTTCCCTTGCTCGGAAAGCACGGGCGATTCCTCCAGGATATTTTTACTCTAACGTAGTCAAGAGCCTTAACTAACAGAACTAATCTGATCGAACCCGTAATAAGTCCCATAGTCAGATCAAGGAAAAGACTTGCACTTGGATCAAAGAGACCAACGCTTTTTTCCTCATTGAGAGGCACAGCCGTTGATTCTTTTCCATAGAACAATTTTTTATCCGGGATTTACTCATCTATCGTACCATAATAGAATTGAGTCTTATTTTAGGGATCCATCAGTCCACCCTAACCCCATCCAGTCTCGTGGGTTAGCCAACCGCCCAACCACTGTAGTGATGGGATCCATTTAAGAATTTGGTTAGGTTTTGTCCCGGGTACCAGGGAAAAGAGTTTCCCGGCCCCCTAGCCGGATATTCATGCAAACTTAAAACTAGTCACACCATTTACACACCCAATATGAAATTGCCTTTTTCACAGATTTAGTTGTCTTTAAAACAATCTTTTAATGAAACTATAATATCACTGATCATAATCCTCCAAAATATCCGGTTGAATCCTAATCTCCAATTTTTCCTTCATCGGAGTACCTACGGCATCATTGGCAACCAGAACGCTCACCACCTGTCCACTCAAGGGCCTTTTCGATAGTTCCTAGCTCATAGTACCCGGCAATATATTCACTTATAAAAATCAAAATGGAATCTCCGTTGAAGATCAGCAAGATCAACCACCAACAGATCCATATAAAAGAGCCATGGACTCATCCATTGAGGACCAGCAAGGTCAATCAACCAAATCCATGCCCGAATTCAAAAAACAACTCTTACTCCTTGTTCCAATATCTTCCACGATGCATGTGTGGGTATCTTCGGTGACCCAGAGCCCGAGCACTGTATGGTCAGCACCCTCTAGGATCCTTTGCAGGTCACCTAGCGCTTCACTCATAGGCCGCTTCCTCAGTCCCTCATCCACCGTACCGGAAGCTCACCATTTAAATCGAACCGAGGCTGGTCAAGACCTCGCTTGACCTTGCTACACGAGACGTCCTCCATTGACTCTCCGTCAGCTCTGTTGCAACTTTATCAGTTAGGTCTCCACCACGACCTCATTCACAAGACGGTCAAAATGCTTCCCCAGCATTCTTGACATAATACAGTCATTTAAAAACAGGTCATAAATACAGTTTCTATAATGAACTCTCGTCTTTCCACATTGTTCCACATCAATCCACATTATTTAATCCACATCCATTTCATATGTATTCTCATTCTCATCCAATCATCATTTTCATCTCATCACATCTTTCCTCATTTATCCTCATCAAATCTCATCCACTCGCATCTACCCATATCCACATCTCATCCATTCATATCTACCCCGATCCACATCACATCACATCAGATCCAGTTCACATCTCATTCATTCATATCACATTCATTCACATCTCATCCATTCATATCTACCTCGATCCACATCACATCACATCAGAACCATTTCACCTCACATCTCATTCATTCACATCTTTCCCGATTCACCTCACATCACATCAAATCCATTTCACCTCACATCTCATTCACATCTATCTCGATTCACATCACATCACCTCCATCCATTCACATCCATCACATCACATTCATTCATATCCATCACATTCATTCTCATCACCATCCCACCACATACATTCTATCCACATAGCATCACATCACATCTATCCACATCATATCTCATTCATACACATCTCATCTCATTCATCCACATCCATCCAATCGTTCACATCTCATCTCATTCATCCACATCCATCCAATCGTTCACATGTACGACTACCCATATCTATCCATACATTTTTTATCTATCATTTCACATCCACATATATTCATGTCACATCACATCTCTTTACATTACATCACATTCTTTCACATACACATCCACATCCATTCTTTCACATACACATCCGCATCCATTCTTTCACATACATCCACATCCATTCTTTCACATACATATCCACATTCCATTCTTCACATACACATTCACATCCATTCTTCACATACATATTCACATCTATTCTTCACATACACATCCACATCCATTCTTCACATACACATTCATATCCATTTTCATCACGTACACATCCACATCCATTCTTCACATACACATTCACATCCATTCTTCACATACACATTCACATCCATTTTCATCACATACACATTCACATCCATTCTTCACATACACATTCACATCCATTTTCATCACATACACATCCACATCCATTCTTCACATACACATTCACATCCATTTTCATCACATATCATCCATTCACATTCCATATCATTCATTTACATCCCAATTCACATGACATCACATCTCATCCATTCATTCACATCTGTTTGATTCACATGTCATCACATCTATTCACTCAGGGAGACCACTTCGTCGGCCCTCGCCCATCGTATCAGAAGTGCACCATTTTTCAACCATACCGAGGTTAGTCAAGACCTGTGGGCAGGCTTTGCCACGTGAGCCGTCCTTTGAACACTCCTCGCCAGCTAATTGCAAAACTAAACTTCCTGTAGAAAAACATATACCAAATGCTCCCTCCAGCATTCTGGCGTAAGGCAGTCCTTTTAAGAAAACAAGGTTTCTATGCAAGTTTTCAGTTTGATTTTCTTTTGAATACAAAAGTATTTCTTGAATGAGTATCCCCAAAACTTCTTGATCGGAATTTTGAATTTCACACCAAAATTCCTCGAATTCTATAACCTTGATCCACATATCAATTCAAAGGGTCTCAAACTTAATTTTAGATTTGGCGGGAGTTTTGAGTGTATTTTTCTAAATTGGTCACACCTTCTTTCCTTGAAACTGACAAAAGAGTTTGGTCTTGGTCATAGTCTGATTCAAGGTTCGAGTCGGATAAGATTTTTCATGAACTATCTTTCTCGAAAAGGTTTGATAATTAAACAAGTGAATATTTAAAGAAAAATATTCACTTGTTTAATTTCTTTTATTTCAGAGAGGGGAATAATTAAAAGATCAGAAGGGGAGGTTCTTACACCTGCACACCTCAAAAGCTGGAGGGAGGAATCTTACATACACCAATGAGAGGGAATTTCCAATTGGAAGATATTGTCATTAATTTTCTCAAGAATCTTAAATGGCCCATAAAATTGTGGAGAAAGTTTAAGTTTAGGGTGCTTTTCAATTCTCTTGAGTCTGTGTTTCTCAATTCGTAACCATACATAATTATTTTCTTGAAATTGCATAGGTATTTGCTTCAACTTGCTTGGCATATCTGCATTTATACAAGTGTGGCATGTGACATGCATTATTTTGATTAAAGTAGGATATCATCTGTGTGTATAAATTCTCTTGACATTTATAAAACTTCTTTTCGTCTCAATTTGGTCACTATGAATTTCTAGTAATGCCCTTTGGCCTTACAAATTCACCAGCTACATTTGTTTGCATGATGAATAGAATCTTCTTAAATCACGGAGATTTTGTAATTGTCTTTTTTGATGACATTCTTGTTTTTATTCGCTCTTGAAAAAGAACACGAGGATCACTTAAGAACTGTTTTCAAACTTCTAAAAGAGAACCAATTGTATGCAAACCATGACAAAAGTTCTTTCTTTAAAACTAAAATTGAATGTCTTGGACATATTGTTTCTACTGATGGTATCCGTGTTAAACCTAGGAAGATAGCAACTAGCCCATTCCTAAAAATGTCCATGATGTGAGATCCTTTCTAGGACTCTTTCTTTTATGGGAAATTTGTGCAAAATTGTTCCCTCATTGCCTTACATTTGACTTTATTACTCAAAAATCAAATTGTTTTCCAATAAAAGTCTTTTGACCATTCTCAAACATCTTTTGACTCACACCCTAGCCTTATAGCTACCTAATTTTTCTAGACCCTTTTTTATAGCTACCACCATTGATCAGGTATAGGAGTTACTTTAATGTAAGATGGCCATCCCTTGGCATTTGAGTGTAGAAAGTTCAAACCCTCTCAGTTTAATTACAACACCTATGATAAGGAATTTTTGGTCGTAGCACATGCTCTTTAGTCAGCCCCCCTTGATCTCTAACTGTCATATCAAATGGGCCTCATTCATTCAAAGCTTTCACCCTCCTATGATTCAGTATCAATTGAGTTGTGCTAATGTTGCCGGCTAATGCTTTGAGTCATAGACCATCAATAAATAGCATTTTTGTTGTTCACATTTAATCTTGTGTGATGATATGCATGACACTTATGCATATGACCTTGATTTTTCAAATGCTTGTAACACACTTATACATAACAACTACTTGTCTTTCGATAGCTACTCTTGTGCTGATGGTTTCTATTCTTTGAAAAAAGGTTATTTATTACTACACCCTATACAGAACTTATTTTACAATAAATGCTTTCCTCAGCTTATATAGGACATTGTGGCATACTTTCTACTTTGACTACTTGCTAAGAAAACTTCTATTGGCCTAACATGAAAAAGGATGTAGAAAAAATTGTTTCCACTTACATTATTTGTGAACATGTTAAGCGTCATCATGGAAAACCATATGGTCTCTCAATACCCTTGCTAATTCCAAACGGGCCATGGAAACAAATTTCAATGGATTTCATTATGGGATTGCCTACTACTTCATCACATAATGATATGACCTAGACCATAGTAGATAGATTTAGCAAACAAGCATATTTTATTCCATGTAAAAAAACATTGATTGCTCCACTTGCTAATATCATGGATCTTTTGTGATCTTATACTATTAGCACTATCATGGATCTTCTATGATCTTATACTATTACTTCACCATCTAATTGGAATGAGAATTTTCATATCTTGTAATTTTCTTATAACAATGCCCCCCATTCTACCACAAGTAAAGCCCTCTTTGAAATTATCTATGGTAAAAATTTACCTATCCCAGTCTCTAGGATTGGAACATAGGTTCCAACTCAGCTGATAATCTTGCTCATACCCAGAGCTTGGCCAAAGTCACTCACTCACTCTATTCAAAAAGCTGAAGAAATTTATACCAAGCAAGTTAATAAGAATTGAACATCTATGAAATTTCAAGAAAATGATTATGTCTCGTTATGAATTTACAAATTGAGAAATGTAGACTCAAGAGCATTAAAAAGTACCCTAAACTTAAACTCGCTCCCACGATTTTATGGGCTATTATGATTCTTGAGAAAATTAATGACAATGCCTTTTGATTAGAAATTCCCTCTCATGGGCGTATACACAACTTTTTTCATATCAGTTTACCATGCCCATTTAAGGAAACCCTTCCAATTTACCTTATTCTAGATGACCCACACCTTTTACAAGAAGATTTTGAAATCTTAATCCTTGAATCAGTCATTGAACATGACCACACCACAACCCGTATTGGTTTTATTTATCATCTCTACTTGATTAAGTACAAAAATCACTCTATTGAGGAAGCACAGTGGCTCCTGGAATCATTGTTATCCTCCTATCGTGCCTTGAGTACTGCTTATCATTCATAGTGCCTTGATTCCAATTACAAGTGTACAAACTCACCGATTGTGGCACTACACTATGTACATAGACTCGTCAATTGAGGTGGTGTATAGAGCGGAATGTTTTTTGCGATCTTTGGACCGCAAGCTTTTTTGACAATTTTGTGAGATTTTATTGCACTCAAGAAAGAATCTATTATTACGAGACAAATGGAAGCTAATATATCATGTTTGCAACTAGTACAATAACAATGAAAGACTCTCAAAGGTAGAATTTATCAAAAAGAGAAACCTTTTAGATTTTCTAACATGAATATGGCCATAGATTAAGTCTCAAAGGAAGAATTTATCAAAAAGAGAAACCTTTTAGATTTTCTACTATGAATATGGCCATCGAGTTGAGACATAGATTAAGTCCCTTTTGCATTTAACTTATCAAAAGGAGTATCTAACATCATCATGTCTTTGCTTAAGTGTGCAAAAATGATAATCTATTAGGGAACCTAACTCCCCATCACTTCTTTCACATATGTACATGACAATCATCAAAATATAGACAATTGTTTCCAAAAAGTAGAGTCTTTTAAAGCATCCCTATCTTTGTATCCCACCCTCAAGGATGGTTCCTTCTTGACCTCAGAACTCTTGCACGATCTCTGCCATAAATGTTTTCTTGATGCACAAATATATGTTGATCAAGGCCCAAGACAACCAAGAATATAAAATAGATGTGCTTGCAAGCTAGATATGACTTATTCCCTGTTTCTCTCTTTTGAAAATTAGGGCATGTGCAAGAAGGTTGGTCTTTGACATACACATCATATTGCAGACCATCCATGTCAGAGCTTGTTGATATTACATGAAAGATACTCTTCTTCAATGGCACTATAACTATCTCTCCCTTTAAGACAAATGATTCTGACCGAGCTTTGGCAATTCTCTTACTTGCATCCCTAGATATTTTGGATCTCCATCTAGACCTTCATTTCCCTATGAAGGAATCTCTTGGTTCTTCTTGCATAATTGTACCTACATCCTTAAATTCTACATGCTTAGTTGGACATGCCTCTCTTGGTTGTGCTGTGGAGGTGCCCTCAACTTCTGCTTGCATACTTGAATTTCCAGACTATTTATCAAATTCTATTTGAATCCAAAAACTTGCTTGTATAAGGTTTTTTATCTCCTCTTTGGTGATGCTTGTGCCCTCCTCTACTTGGAATGCTTGGAATCTCAAGAACATGCATGATGTTGTGATCAGGATGCCAAGTGTGTGTGACATCATCATTGCAAAAGTACATCATTTGAGCTTTCTTCCCTCTTGGACCTAGGTGTCTTCTCTCAAAGAGAAACAAGGAGCCACTACACCTTTTGTTGAACTTTGGATGTAACTATTACACTTTACCTTACCTTCCACCCAACCCATACATTTTAATTCAGAATTAATTGAAGTCCTGCATATAGCCCAAAAAGTTATGTGCATAGGTTTTTCAACTATGCCCAATGAGGCATCTCTATTTGATTGTTACTGTGGAACTGTTTATTGCTATGGACCTATTCCATGGGTCTGATATCCTCCTGTAGCTCCAAAGTCAAAGCTAATCTTCCTTGGTCGACCCCTTTTCTTTCTATCCCTATTCTCCATCACATAATCAAGTCGATGCGAGCTATTCTTCTATATCCCAACATTTTCAGATGATCATCTCTTTCTTTAAACTGTCTCTCTATCTCCATGAATCTTTGGTGTGTCTTCATACAATGGACTCCCTACAATGGTATTGTGAACAATACGGCTCACCTGTGGTGGGGTTGGTGTACTCCTAGTAGTTGCTCTAGTTATCAAGGCCTCTAAACCAAGACCATCTCCCACATGCTTTCCATTTATATAAGAATATTGTTTTGCACTTTGCAATAAAGCATTTGCCATATCAGATATAGATGCATCATATAAGCGGATCTTTTGCTTGTTTCCCTCTCCAACTAGATTCCATGCATGCTCTCATCTAGATTTGTTCTTGGAGTGTGTGCCTCTTCTAGTGGGCTTTTTTTTGTACCTGAACAAAACAGTAATTAAGAAAATACATGTATATACAAAAAATGAATTTATATCCAATGAAAATCAATAAGATTCTACCCAATGAAAATCATGAAGAATTTACCAAAGATATGAGATTCCCCTAGTGGGGTATCCTCACACCTAGTGGGGTATCCTCACACCCCACCAACATAGCCAACTATCCAGTGCTGAAATGCTTTTTTTGTCTTGAGCTGCTCCTTCTCTCCACCATTTCCTTATCACTTTCATTTGGGCAAGGGCCTCATCTTTGGTTTTGCAAGTTCTCCATTCTTCACACATGGAGATATTTTCTTCATGCAACCCCTTCTTTATGTACTTCTTGGTATGTTGGTGTAGACTTTGTTCCCAATGGAACAAACATGACCTTTTCTCTACCATCCATAATACTTTTAGGGTCTCCATTATATACTAATCTCACTGCTCTCCAATTTGTCAGTGCCTCATCTGCCACCATGAAGTCATAGAAGTTTACACTATTGTAGCCACACTGTTTCATGGTCTTATTAAGCATACCCCAAAACAATATTTGGCTTGTCTCATCTTCCTCCTTCATTTCACATTTTGCAATAGTCATCAGCTCTTGGGCACTACAAAAACACACATACCTAGTCAACTCCATCCAAATATGTTATTTTTTAAACATTCCTCAGACAATAAGTATTTGACCACACTCTTCTAAAGTGGTGTACCTGTGGGAGAATCTCTTATTGTAAGGTCAATAATGACTTCTTTTGGGGTGCTTGTTGTAGTGTTTCTTGACTCTCCTATTATTGGAATAACAAGGTATTATGTTCTTATATCTTTATCAAAGATATAACATGGTTCCTCTTTCCCTCCCACCAACTAAGGGTGACCATTGCTGAAAGATCCCTACCCCCTCCGTGCAACGGATTTGGGGGTGCTAGGCAGCGGAAGTAGCACTTCTTGTGCGGGGCAGGATCCCTCACTAGGGGCCTCGCCCACAAATATCCGGACAAGAGACTAATCCCTTGGTTCTTCAAAAACTGAACCCGGAAAAACTTCCCCCTACCGGAAAGCACGGGCGATTCCTCCAGGATATTTGTACTCTAACATAGTCAGGGTCATTACTGTGACCAAATTGATCCGATCGAACCTGTGATCACTTGGTCAGATCAAGGAAGAAACTTGCACTTGGATCATAGAAACCAATGCTTTCTTCCCCATCGAGAGGCACAGCCGTTGATTCTTTTTCCATAGAACAATTACTATCTGAGATTTACTTCATCTATCGTACTATAACAGAATTGAGTCTCATTTTACGGATCCATCAGTCCAGCTAACCCCATCCAATCCCATGGGTTAGCCAACCGCCCAACCACTGTAGTGATGGGATCCAATTAAGAATTTGGTTAGGTTTGTCCTGGGTACCAGGGAATAGAGTTTCCAGGTCCCCTAGTTGGGAATAGAGTTTCCAGGTCCCCTAGTTGGATATTCATGCAAATTTAATGCCAGTCACACCACTTACACACCCAATATGAAATTGCCTTTTTCACAGATTCAGCTATCTTTAAAACAATCATTTAATGAAACCATAGTGTCACTGATCATAATCCTCCAAAATATCCGGTTGAATCTTAATTTCCAATCATTCCTTCATCGGTGTATCTATGGCATCATTGGCAACCAAAACGCTCACCACCTATCCACTAAGGGGCCTTTTCGATAGTTCCTAGCTCATAGTACCCGTCAATATATTCATTTATAAAAATCAAGATGGAATCTTCGTTGAAGATCAGCAAGATCAACCAACAGATCCATATAAAAGAGCCATGGACTCATCTGTTGAGGACCAGCAAGGTCAATCAACCAGATCCATGCCCGGTTTCAGAAAACAACTCTTACTCCTTGTTCCAATATCTTCCCCGATGCACGTGTGGGTATCTTCCACGACCCAGAGCCCGAGCACCGTATGGTCAGCACCCTTTAGGATCCTTCCCTCGCAGGTCACCTAGCGCTTCACTCATAGGCCGCTTCCTTGGTCCCTCATCCACCGTACCAGAAGCTCACCATTTAAATCAAACCGAGGCCGGTTCGACCGACCTTACTACGCGAGGCGTCCTCCGTTGACTCTCCGTTAGCTGTTGCAACTTTATCAGTTAGGTCTCCATGACCTCATTCACAAGACGATCAAAATGCTTCCCCAACATTATTGACATAAAACAGTCATTTTAAAACAGGTCATAAATACAGTTTCTATAATGAACTCTCCTCTTTCACATTGTTCCACATCTGTCCACATTACTTAATCCATATCCAATTCATATGTATTCCTATTCTCATCCAATCACATCATTTTTCATCTCATCACATCTTTCCTCCTTTATTCTCATCACATCTCATCCACTCGCATCAACCCATATTCACATCCCATCACACCTCATTCATTTCATCTATCTCAATTTACATCACATCTTATCTCATTCATTTCACATCTCATCTCATTCATTCTTATCCCGATTCACATCTCATCCATTCACATCCCATATCATACATTTACATCCGATTCGCATGACATCACATCTCATTCATTCACATCCCGATTCACATCACATCACATCTCATTCATTCACTCACATCGACATCACATCCTTTCACATACACATACACATCCATTCTTCCACATACACATCCACATCATTCTTCCACATACACATCCACATCCATTCTTCCACATACACATCCACATCTATTCTTCCACATACACATCCACATCCATTCTTCCACATACACATCCACATTCATTCTTCCACATACACATCTACATCCATTCTTCCACCTACACATCCACATACATTCTTCCACACATGCATCCACATCCATTCTTCCACACACGCATTCACATCCATTCTTCCACACACGCATCCACATTCATTCTCATTACATCACATCTTATCACATCTTATTTTCATCTTATCACATCCCATACACATCTTATCACATCCATTCACATTCTATCACATCCCATACACCTCTTATCACATCCATTCTCATTCTAACACATCTCATACACCTCTTATCACATCCATTCTCATTCTATCACATTCCATACACCTCTTATCACATCCATTCTCATTCTAACACATCCCATACACCTCTTATCACATCCATTCTCATTCTATCACATCCCATACACCTCTTATCACATCCATTCTCATTCTAACACATCCCATACACCTCTTATTACATCTATTCTCATTCTAACACATCTCATTTACATCTAATCACATCCATTCTCATCTTATCGCATCCCGTTTACATCTTATCACATCCCATACACATCTTATCACATCCCATACACATCTTATCGCATCCTATTTTCACCTTATCCTCATCCATTCACATGCTATTCCCATTTAATAGCTTTTTCTAGGTTGATCCCGATAATGGGACTTTTTCTAAATTTCTATCAATAGCTTGGCTTAATTAAAGGTTCTTTTTCTCGACGACTATTTCCATATTCATTCTCAATTTCTCAAATGAATTATATTCAATATTCCTCTTTTGAATAAAAGAATTCATGGGATTTACAGAAATTAATTCTACCCATATTTCTACTTTTGATAAATAATCATAAATTGAATTATACTAAAAATTCCTCTTCTTCCCATTGAATTTCTTGGATCTCAATTACCATGGGAATTCCTCTTTTTGCATTTAATTATTTGTATTCCAATGTCATGGGAATTCCTCTTTTATCATCAAATATTTCTCATAAAATAAATTTATCTAAAATAAAATATCCATTATTTCAATATGCTAGGAATTTCTCTATTCCCATCTAAATGATGGAATTCCAATTGTCATAGGAATTCCTCTTTTACCATTTAAATGTTTCTCATAGATAAAATAAATTTATATAAAATTCATCTTTGAATTTAAATAAAATACCCATTAATTTCAATATGCTAAAAATTACACTTTTCTCATTTAAATATTTGAATTCCAATATGGTGGAAATTCCTCTTTCATCATTTAAACTTATCTATGCAAAAAGATAAATTTGACTAAATTTTCTCTTAAAATTTAAATAAAAATCTCCATTTATTCCTTTACACTAGGAATTACACTTTTCTCATTTAAATATTTGAATTCTAATATGGTGAAAATTCCTCTTTCAGCATTTAAATTTATCTATGCAAAAAGATAAATTTAACTAAAATCTTTCTTTAATATTTAATTAAAATATACATTATTTTAGCATCCCAAGTTTTCTCTTACTTCATTGGAATACATGGATTTCCATTGTCATGGGGATTACTCTTTTAACATAAAAATGGATTACTAGAAATTCCTCTTTTTCCTAATTAACTATTTATGCATAAACATAAAAATCAAATTTTCCATGATTATAATGAGAATCATTCAATTAATCTAGGATGATTAATCCTAGAATATGGTAGGAAGTCCTCTTTTCATATTATGAATGAAAATGATTTATGTGTTAATTTTTTAAAAATTTTGCCATAGCTCCCTACTATTACTGATAATTCTTAATAATTTTGAAAGCATAAAGTTTAGTAATATCATATGATAGAATAACCATTAATTGGATCACTATCCAATTATGGACTTGATTCCTAATTTTTCCATAAATGAAATAGCATAAAAGCATTAAAAAGCCACTTATTTGGCCTCAATTTGACAAGCATAGAAATTACTTTTAGATTAGAAAATTGCTTCATGAGAAGCATCATTTGAATATAGAATAGGTCATAGGAATGACCATTCTTTGGGGGAGAGAGAGACATGCTTAAAAAAATATTTAATTTAAGCATAAATAGAAATTTATGTGTTTTATCACTACAATTCATTAAAGAACTTCAATTGTATTAAAAAGCCATTCAATTGAATGCTTCTTAAGCTTGAGAGGGGTTGAGAAGAGAGAAACATTTGGAGATTAAAGAAAAAAGACCATAAACCATATTTTACCTCCTAGATTGCTTGATTATTTGATCAAAGTAGAGGCCCCCAACCAATCAATTGGTTTGGTATGTTGATGAAGTCTCCAAGGAAGATTGAAGAGAGAGAGAAGCTCCAATCTCTTCAATTTGTAGAGGATTTTTAGAGGATAATAGAAAATACCATTATTTCAGTATAATACTGGCCTTGTATAGTTCTCATATTTTTTTTACAAAGGCTAAGGATCTATTTATAGGTGAGGGAGGCCTCTAACCAAGTCCAACTAGTTTCTAGAATTTTCTAGGTTCAGTTTGGCTGAATTTGGACAAGATTTGGACCTAGTTTGGCTCCCTTTTGATTTGGTTTGATCCAGGAGAGAGGAGAGATAAAAATATCACAATATTTTTTAGTTTAAAACTCCACCACACATGTGAAATAGGCGCCTCCTTGAAGAGGCCCCTTCTCCTTACCAAGGTGTCAAAATTGAATCATTATACCCAAAATATCTCATTTTTTTTAGTAATGTTCATAGTTTTTTACTAATGAACCTTGTCCTTAGTCAACTCTTCATCTTATGTGAGCATTTACTCAATTTTGGGGGGTTTTTCTTTTATTATTCAATTTATCTCCTCCCTACATTTGGATTAATCTTATTGGTCCATAGGAACCTTAATTGGAGCATAATTCAAATTTTTTTGACAATATGGACCCTTAGGCTAAGGTCCTTTTTACCTATTTTCGATTAATTCCAATTGCACATTGAAAAGTTCTTTTTGAATTTTTGTTTCAAGGAAAACCATTCTAGACACTAGGAGGATTTTTATATCCAAAAATATCTCAATTTTAGATTACCTCTCTCTAGATATTTTCTCTCTCCACATCAAAACAGGATAAAACAGAATCTCTTTTATTTCAAAGAGGGAAATAATTACAAGATCAGAAGGGAAGGTTCTTACACCTGCACACCTCAAAAGCTGGAGGAAGGAATCTTACAATTGCCCTTAGTTAGTGGGAGTATCCCACCCCCCACTAAGGACGACCATTCCCACCCACCCCCCCCATTCCCACCCCCCACTAAGGGCAACCGTCGCCCTTAGTGGGGGGCGCACGCGCCCTCCCCCACCCTCTATTAAATGTGGTAGCCCACTCCCCCCTAAAGCTAAACGCACTCTCCCCCCCCCCCCCCCCCCCAAAAGCAAACTCCCCCCTCTAAGCTAAACACCCTCTCCCCCTCCCCTCCTTGAAAGCAAAACTCTTACCTCTCTCCCATAAAAAGATAGCCCCCTCTCTTTCTCTCTCACAAACTCTCTCCCTCTCAAGGATAGCCCTCTCCCTGTCTCTCTCTTACTGAAAGATCCATGTCCCCTCCGCGCAACGAATTCTGGGGTGCTAGCAGCGAAAGTAGCACTTCTTGCGCGGGGTAGGGTCCCTCACTTGGGGCCTCGCCCACATATATCCAGGCAAGAGACTAATCCCTCGGTTCTTCCAAAAGCAAACCCGGAAAAACTTTCCTCGCCCGGAAAGCACGGGCAATTCCTCAAGGATATTTTTACTCTAACGTGGTCAAGAGCCTTAACTAACTGAACTGATCTGACCGAACTTGTAAGTCCCATAGTCAGATCAAGGAAAAGACTTGCACTTGGATCATGGAGACCAACGCTTTTTTCCTCATTGAGAGACACAGTCGTTGATTCCTTTCCATAGAACAATTTTCATCCAGTATTTATATCATCTATCGTACCATAACAGAATTGAGTCTCATTTTAGGGATCCATCAGTCCAGCCTACCCCATCCAATCCCGTGGGTTAGCCAACCGCCCAACCACTGTAGTGATGGGATTCATTTAAGAATTTAGTTAGGTTTTGTCCCGGGTACCAGGGAAAAGAGTTCCCAGGCCCCCTAGCCCGATATTCATGCAAACTTAAAACTAGTCACACCACTTACACACCCAATATGAAATTGCCTTTTTCACAGATTCAGCTATCTTTAAAACAATCTTTTAATGAAACTATAGTATCATAGATTATAATCCTCCAAAATATCCAGTTGAATCCTAATTTTTAATTTTTCCTTTATCGGTGTACCTATGGCATCATTGGCAACTAGAATGCTCACCACCTGTCCACTTAGGGGCCTTTTCGATAGTTCTTAGCTCATAGTACCCAGCAATATATTCACTTATAATAAAGATCAGCAAGATCAACCAACAGATCCATATAAAAGAGCCATGGACTCATCCGTTGAGGACCAGCAAGGTCAATCAACCAGATCCCTGCTAGAATTCAGAAAACAACTCTTACTCCTTGCTCCAATATCTTCCTCGACGCACGTGTGGGTATCTTCGGCGACCCAGAGCCCGAGCACCGTATTGGTCATCAGCACCCTCTAGGATCCTTTGTAGGTCACCTAACGCTTCACTCATAGGTCGCTTCCTTGGTCCCTCATCCCATTCACATCCCATTTCATTTATATCCCGATTCACATGACATCACATCTTATCCATTCTTGCACATCTATCTGATTCACATCACATCTCATTCCATCTATTCACTCAGGGACTGCTTTGTCGGCCCTCACCCATCATACCAGAAACGCACCATTTTTCAACCATACCGAGGTTGGTCAAGACCTGGGCAGGCTTTGCCGCATGAGCCGTCCTTTGAACACTCCCCTCCCCGTCAGCTCTGATTGCAACCGAACTTCCCTTAGAAAAACATATACCAAATGCTCCCTCCAACATTCTGGCATAAGACAGTCCTTTAAGAAAACAGGGTTTCTATGCAAGATTTTCAGTTTGATTTTCTTTTGAATACAAGGAGTATTTCTTGAATCAGTATCCCCAAAACTTCTTGATCGGAATTCTAAATTTCATACCAGAATTCCTCAAATTCTATAACCTTGATCCACAGATCAATTCGAAGGGTCTCAAACTTAGTTTTAGATTCGGCGAGAGTTTTGAGTGGATTTTTCTAAACTGGTCACACCTTCTTTCCTTGAAACTGATGAAAGAGTTTGGTCTTGGTCATAGTCTGATTCAAGGTTCGAGTCGGATAAGATTTTTCCTGAACTATCTTTCTCGAAAAGGTTTGATAATTCAGTTACTATTTTACTGAATTTCTTTCTTTGAATATTCACTTAACTGATTTCTAAATTAGTTACGAATTCCAATGAGGAATAAATTAATCATTTATCTGAATATTTTAGATCTCGACAGAGTTCTTGAATTTTCTTTTTACAATTTGTGTGAATATAAAACGATAGAAATTTCTCTCTTAGAGTATTTAATTATTCATTTATCAACATAGAATTTAAAAGAATTCTAATTTTGATATAAAAATTCTTTATGCATCTATTTATGCATAAAAATCAACTTCAATGGGAATAACACTTTTATATATAAAAATCCTTTTAATCTATTTATGCATAAAATCAAATTTAATAAGAATAACACTTTTAAAATAAAAAGAATTTCTTTATGCATCTATTTATGCATAAAAATCAGGTTTGGAAAATGGACAGATGGTAAAGTGCCATGGCTGCATCTTGACGAGATCCTGAAGGCCTGAGCATAGGAGATTGATGAGGGGAAAAATCGCTTTTAGGACTCCTATGGGATGCTTGTTTTCGTCGGCAGGAGCAAGGCTAAAGACAGCCCCAGCAGCATGCTCTTGAGCTTCAGGGATGCCATTGTTGAGGGCCTCCACCGGGAAAGGGACAGGCTCTACACGCACAATGATGACCTTGTTTGGATTTTCTAGCGAAAGATTAACGAGAGCAGTAGCACCATTAATCTATACATTAGGGTTATGCGATCTCAGGAGGGGGAGGAGGGCTTGAATGATATCAAGGTGGCATAGAGAGATGCGATTTTCCCACTTGCCATTTCTTCACATGAAACATATTGTTCTTTCTTTTGCTTAAAAAAGATATCTTTGATTCATTTCTAGTGTTCTTTGATTGCACTAGTCTATTTGATTTGCATAGTAGTTGATGTGAATTTTTCATCTATCGCATGCTTTTGTATTGGTTATGATGGGTGGAGGTTGAAATGGCCTTACAGAAGAAGTTAAGTAGCAACCCATGGTATAATGCTCCAGTGTCTATTCTTGCACAAGTCGTATAGAATGTATATGGTGTCTATTGCTATTGATCAATGGGACATTGTTATGTATACTTAAGTACTCTCTTGGTTCATTGAAGAATTTACAACAACTGTGCAAAAAGCCACCACTCATTTGGATAAAGAGCGAATGACACTAGAAGAGTACACAAAATCCTACAACAAAGCTCGGGATGAAGTAGAGACTCAATTCAGCGATCGTGCTTAATAGATGGCCACAATCTCCAATCCAGCAAATGGCACTGGTCTTCAAGTTGCTCTTTTCTTACGATTGGAAAAAGAGTGATGCTCTTATTTCCAAGGACAAGCTACATATATTGTGTACTTCACTTATCTCCCCAGAGAGGTAAGAATGTGTGTTGTTCTGGTTTAGTATGCCTAATTATATGTGATTTTGTATTGAAAAGATCAATCTCTTGATCTCTTAATCAGCAAAAAGGAGGTGCTCCATCTCTTGATCACCACTAAGAAAGATGACAAGAAGAAAAAGGCAAGGGATTAGGCAAGGAAGTGGCCAAGGAGATGTATGAAACGGAGGATCTTGCTCTTTAACTTAGTGATGCTGACAGGTTCCGCTTGTACATGAAGAAAAAGACATATTGGGGATTTATGCTTGATGCAGGAAAGACACTTGTGAAAGAAGAACGTGTGTAACATGATCTTCCATTGCCTGCTACATTTGAGACCTTCTACAAGCAGCAAAAGCAATTACATATGTGTGATGCCTTCCCTGATCTATGGAAGGACATGAGGAGTCTTTGTGGAGTAGACAAGCAACATGAACTAAACAAATCGACACTTCGACTAGTGTATAGGTATTTCTCATATATAAAGAAATTTGTTTTTGATAAAAAAGAATATATTGTGTTACTCATGATCACATTCCTACCTATGGTAGGTGGATGAGGGTGTTGTGCAGGGACAAAATCTTCCATGTGATGCCCCATATTGTGAGAGCTTGGATTAATCTTCACAGTGATGAGAGCATGTACTTGCCTAGATTTAAGGACTTTGGTATTTCTCGATGGGAACTCACTATTTGTTCTTGATGGTTGGATTACCCAATAAGAAAATGGCATCCAACGGAAGATGACTTGCATGCAACTGAGTGTCATATCCGTAGATCTTCTTTATATTTGAACTTTTGTATCAAGACTTCATTGAAAATATGACAGCCCACCAAGAAAATGAACAAGAAGATGTAGATCATGAGCAGATTAATGAGGAGGCTATAATAGGGGAGAACGAGCCCCACCTTCATAAGGAGAGATCTGCAATGAAAAAAAGAGCAGGTAGAAAACTTTATGATTTTAGTTTCCATGCTATTATTTTGTGGTCTCCTACAATTAGTTACTGAGTATTTTTACTTGTATGTAGCTTCATCTTCTTGTAGAGAGCGTCATACAAAAAAATCCCTCAACTTTGCAAGTAAAAGTGGAAAGATTACAAGGTCACTCAACAGCTACGACTACTTGATTTATGAAGTATTAGTAAGGCTTGTTACTTTATCACATTCATGATTTGATTATTTTTTTATTATAAAAGTGTTATTCTTATTAAATTTGATTTCTATGCATAGAAAGATGCATAAAGGAATTTTTTTATTATAAAAGTGTTATTCTTATTAAATTTGATTTTTATGCATAGAAAGATGCATAAAAGAATTTTTTTATTACAAAAGTGTTATTCTTATTAAATCTGATTTTTATACATAAAAAGATATATAAAAGAATTTTTTTAATTACAAAAGTGGTATTCTTATTAAATTTGATTTTTATGCATAGAAAGATTCATAAAGAAATTTATTTTATTACAAAAGTGTTATTCTTATTAAATTTGATTTTTATGCATAGAAAGATGCATAAAGAAATTTTTTTATTACAAAAGTGTTATTCTTATTAAATTTAATTTTTATGCATAGGAAGATGCATAAAGGAATTTTTTTATTACAAAAGTGTTATTCTTATTAAATTTGATTTTTATACATAGAAAGATACATAAAGGAAAAAAATTTATTACAAAAGTGTTATTTTTATTAAATTTGATTTCTATGCATAGAAAGATGCATAAAAGAATTTTTTTATTATAAAAGCGTTATTCTATAAAATTTGATTTTTATGCATAAAGAAAATTTTTTTTAAAAAAAGTGTTATTCTTATTAAATTTGATTTTATACATAAATAGATGCATAAAAGGATTTTTTTTATAAAAGTGTTATTCCCATTGAAGTTAATTTTTATGCATAAATAAATGCATAAAGAATTTTTATATCAAAATTAGAATTCTCTTAAATTTTATGAGTATTTGATAAATTAATAATTAAATACTCTAAGAGAGAAATTTTTATTTTTTTATATTCACACGGATTATAAAAAGAAAATTCAAGAAATCTATCGAGATCAAAGTATTCAGATAAATGATTAATTTATTCCTCTTTAGAATTCGTACCTAATTTAGAAATCAATAAAGTGAATATTCAAAGAAAGAAATTCAATAAAATAGTAACTAAATTATCAAACCTTTTCAAAGTGATTAATTTATTCCTCATTAGAATTCGTACCTAATTTAGAAATCAATAAAGTGAATATTCAAAGAAAAAAATTCAGTAAAATAGTAACTAAATTATCAAACCTTTTCGAGAAAGATAGTTCAAGAAAAATCTTATCCGACTCGAACCTTGAATCAGACTATGATCAAGACCAAACTCTTTCGTCAGTTTCGACCGAGGAAAGAAGGTGTGACCAGTTTAGAAAAATACACTCAAAACTCCTGCCAAATCTGAAACTAAGTTTGAGACCCTTCGAATTGATCTGTGGATCAAGGTTATAGAATTCGAGGAATTCTGGTATGAAATTTAGAATTTCGATCAAAAAGTTTTGGGGATATTGATTTAAAAAATACTCCTTATATTTAAAAGAAAATTAAACTGAAAACTTGCATAGAAACCCTGTTTTCTTAAAGGACTGTCTTACACCAAAATGTTGGAGGGAGCATTTGGTATATGTTTTTCTAAGGGAAGTTCGGTTGCAACAGCTGGCAGGGAGTGTTCAAAGGACAGCTCAAGCGCGGCAAAGCCTGCCCAGGTCTTGACCAGCCTCGGTATGGTTGAAAAATGGTGGGCTTCCAATACGATGGGCGAGTACCGACGAAGCGGTCCCTGAGTGAAGTGCCAGGACACCTAAGGAGGATCCTAGAGGGTTTTGACCAGAAGATGCATGGGCTCGCAATGCCTAGGACACCCATGCATATGTCGTGGAAGATATGTATGATGGACGAAATGATTATTGTAATCTGTTACCTGGATCTCTCGTTGGCTGACCAGTTGATCTCAGCGGAGAGTCCAGAGTGATACTGTTTTTTTAGAAACAAGGGACTGGATGGAATTTTTGAGTTATGACATCTGTAATCAATAACTGTTTGTTAATGGATTATTTTATATGTTTAAGTTTTAAAGAGGAGTGTGCGTATCTATATTCGAAAGCAAAAGTTAAGAAAGGCATTCAATTATGAGTGGGTGAGTAATTGTTTGGTTCTACCGATTCTAGTGGTTGGGTGGTAGCTAACCCATGGGCCGGATGGGGTTAGGTTGGAATCAGTGGAGTTTTAATAATAAAATTAAAATAATAGGAATACGCTTAGAATTCGAGTAGTTAAATAAAAACTTGAAGAATTTCTTAAATGAGTAGATCAATGGCTGTGTCAGAAAAAAGCGTTGATTTCTTCAAACTAAGTCAGTGATAGTTTTCCTTCTATCTAGTTTAATCATGTGAAAGATAGTTTAGTCTCTTGACCCCGTTAGAAAATTCTTTAAGAAAATAAAAAAGGTGGAATCGTCCCCGTTTTTCGAGCAAGGAAAATTTTCTCGGTTTCGCTTTCGGAATGACCACCAGATTAGTCTCGTGTCTGGACATTCGAGGGCGAGGCCCTGAGTGGGAAACCCTGCCCCGCGCAAGAGGAAGCTACTTTCGCTGCTAGCAACTGGGAATCCGGTGTGCGAAGGGGGCAGAGGGGTCTCACACATGCCAAATGCTTCCTCGAGCATCCTGGCGTAAAACAGTCCTTTAAATGAAAACAGAGGTTCTATGTAAGTAAAATTTCCAGTTTGAGATTGGTTCCACAAAAATTCCTTTTTCCTTCATTTCTCAATTTCATAATGAGAATCCTTGATCTCTCATCATCAGGGTAATCTACCCATCATTTGACTGATTTTCCAACTAGATTCTTGGTGATTTCAGTCAAAGGAAAACTAGTTTAATTCAATGGTGGTCTATTCTTTGTATTTAGGAACTGGAATTGGTACGAAAGATCGAGAGATGGACAAGTAGGTTTACTGTCCATTCCTCTCGTAGTCTAATCATTTGGTTTAGTTCTAACAAGGATTTTCTTTAGATAAACATCTACTTTTGGGTAAATACCAATTTAGTGATTTAGCCAGATAAAATATCTAAAGATAATCTTTCTACCATTTAATTTCTCAACCTTAGTTCCCTAGTAGAATTGTGGTGAAAATTCATCTTTTGACATCTAAAATTAATTCAAATCTTTATTTTCTTAAATATCATAAAAATTTTCTTTTAACTTAATACCAATAGCTATTTTTTTGAATAAGCTTGAAATTCCTCTTTTTCTCATTTAATGAGTGCAATCCAAATGTCATGGGAATTCCTCTTTTTCATAACTTAAATCTATCTAAAATTTTTCTTTAAATTAAATAAAAATATTCAATATTTCAAATATACCAAGAATTTTTCTTTTTTCATTTAAATGATTGAATTCCAAATATGATGGAAAATCCTCTTTCATCATTTAAATTTATACATGCATAAAATAATTTTAAGTAAAATTTTTCTTAAAAAATAAATAAAAATATCCATTAATTTCATTATACTAAGAATTTCACTTTTCTCATTTAAATGATTGAATTCCAATTATGATGGAAATTCCTCTTTCATCATTTAAATTTTTCATACATAAAAATAATTTATCTGAAATTTTTCTTTAATTTTAAGTAAAATATCCATTATTTTAGTATTCCAAATTTTCTCTTTCTCATTTGGAATACATGGATCTCCATTATCATGGGAATTTCTCTTTTATCATAAAAATGAAAGTACTAGAAATTCCTCTTTAACTATTTATGCATAAACATTAAAAATTAAATTTTCATGGATATGATGAGAATTATTCATTTAATATAGGATGACTAATCCTAGAATATGGTAGGAAGTCCTCTTTTCACATTATGCATCAAAATGATTTATGTGTTAATTTTTAAAAATTTTACCATAGCTCCGCTATTACTGATAATTTTCAATAATTTTGAAAGGCATAAGGTTTAGTAATACAATATGATAGAATAACTATCATTTGGACTAATATCCAATTTATGGACTTGATTCCTAAGTTTATCATAATTTAAGTAACATAAAAGCATTAAAAAGCTATTTCTTTGGCCTCTAATTTGACTAGCATAGAGTTTACTTTTAGATTTAAGAATTGCTCCATGAGAAGCATCATTTGAATAGAGAATTGGTCATAGGAATAACCATTCTTTGGGGGGGAGAGAGAGATGCTTTAAAAAACATTCTAATTAAGCATAAATGTAAACTTTATGTGATTAATCATTAAAATTCTTTAGAGAGCTTCATTTGCATTGAAGAACCATTCAATTGAATACTTCTCAAGCTTGAGAGGGGTTGAGAAGTGAAAAACATTTAGAAGATTAAGAAAAAAAACCATAAAGTCACATCTTACCTCTTGTTTTGCTTGATTCTCTATTCTTAGGAGAGGCTCCCAACCAATCAATTGGTTAGTATGTTGAGGAAAGCTCCAAGGAAGGTTGAAGAGAGAGAGAAGCTCCAATCTCTCCAAAATGTAGAGGATTTTTAGGGGATAATAGAAAATATGCTTATTCTAATGTAATATTGGCATGGTCTAGTTCACAGATGAGAATACAAAAGAATGAGGGTCTATTTATAGGTGAGGGAGGCCACTAACTGAGTCCAACTAAGTTCTAGAATTTTCGAGCTTAAGTTGGCTAAATTTGGACAAGATTTGGACCAGTTTTTGGCTCCCTTTTTTATTTGGTTTGATCCAAAGAGAGAGGAGAGATAAAAATATCTTAATATTTTTGAATTTAAAACTCATTCACATGTGTGAAATAGGTGCCTCCTTTAAGGCTCCCCCTTTCCTTACCAAGGTGTCAAAATTGTATGATTACTCCAAAATATCTCATTTTTTTTATTAATATTTCATAATTTTTAACTAATAAATCTTGTACTCAATCAACTCTTCATCTTATGTGGGCATTTACTCATTTTTGGGTATTTTCTTTATTCATTGGGTTTATCTCATCCCAACACTTGGATTAATCTTATTGGTCCATAGAAACCTTAATTGGACCAAAATCTAAAAATTTCAGAAAATCTTGACCCTTAGGCTAAGGTCTTTTAAATCATTTTTAATTGATTCCTAATGCACCTTGAAAAATTTATTTTAATTTTTTGTTTTAGAAAAATATATTTTTGATATTTATAGAATTTTTATATCCAAAAATATCTCAATATTGAATTACCACTCTCTAGATATTTTCATCTCACTAGGCAAAAACAAGGAAAAAAAATATTTTCTTGTATTCAAAAACAGGGAATGATTATAGGGTACTGAGGTAAAGTCTTATTTATTATTCAGGCTGAGGAGGAATCTTACATCCTCTCCCACTTGAAAAATGCAAAGATGTCCTAGGGTACTGAGGTAAAGTCTTATTTATTATTCAGGCTAAGGAGGAATCTTACATCCTCTCCCACTTGAAAAATGCAAGATGTCCTCATCTCGCAAAGTGGGGGTAATCTCTCGCCAACTCTTCTTCTTTCTCCCATGTGGCGTCTTCTAGAGGGAAGAACTTGCACTTTACTAAGAATTATTTGAGGACTCTTCTCTTGAGAATCTTCTCCCAAACGTCAAGAATTTCTTCAGGTTAGAGTACCATCCGGCCTTGAGTCGGAGAGATCAATTGTTCATCATCAAGCACATGACTCAGGCTGGGTACATATTTCTTAAGCAAACTGACATGGAATACATCATGTACCTTGAGATGGGGAGGCAGAAGAAGTTTGTAGGCTCGATCGCCCACTTTCTTTATAATAGCATATAGCCCACAGTATCTGTGAGAGAGCTTCTTGTACTTCCCTAAAGATAAGGAACTTCTCTTTGGTCGTACTTGAATGAAGACCATATCTGATTCTTCAAACTCTATCTCTGATCTCTTTTTATCTGCATACTGCTTTTGCCTATCTTGGGCTACCTTTATGTCTTTACGGATTGATTGCATTTGCTGGTCCATGTCATCAAGTATTTGTTTGGACATTTTGACTCTGATCAATGGGTTAGACCAAGTCAATGGTGTAAGGCAATCTTGTCCATACAAAGCTTTAAAAGGACTCATCCCAATGCTTCGATGATAAGAAGCATTGTAAGCAAATTCGACCAGATGCAAATGGCTTAATCACTTTTTGGGTTCGCATGACCGAAGGATATCTTCTATTACCTGGTTCACTCTTTCAGTTTGGCCATCTGTTTCGGGGTGATAGATTGTGCTGAGATCCAAGAAAGTTCCTACTACTGCTTCGAAGAATACAGTCCAGAATTTCGATGTGAATTTGGGATCTCTATCACTCACTATCCTCCTAGGTAAGCCATGCAATCTGAAGATCTCTTTAAGGAAAACTTTGGCAACATCCACTACTGCAGTGTATGTTTCTTTTACTGGAATCAAATGGGCAACTTTGGTTAGTCTGTCAACTACCATAAAAATGGAGTTGTAACTTGATTATTGCACTGAAAGTAATCCAGTGACAAAGTCTATACTGATACATTCCCACTTCATCTGAGGAATTTCTAGAGGTTGTAGCTTCCCTAGCATCTTGACTCTCTCTGCCTTTGTTGACACATTAAGCATTTCCACACATGATCAAGTACATCCTTTTTGAGTCCTGGTGGTCAGAAGAAGCTTTTCTTCACAGACATATAGGTTTTTATAAACCCTGGATGTCCAGCTATCAGGCTATCATAGGTTTCTCTCAGAATTCTTCCCTTTATTCCCTCATCATTGGGGATACATAGCCGATTATTATAATACATGCATCCTTCATCCAATTTGTACCCAAGAACTCGACTCATTTCATGAGGAGTCTTGCTTTCCTGCATCAGAAGGGTAGCAATAGGAGCAAAGAATTTGTTCTGCATGATTTTCTCCTTTGCTTCATTGATCAATGGATTTGACACCATTGTAATTGCAAGCAACGAGGCTTTTCTGCTGAGCGCATCTGCAACCACATTTTCTTTCCCTGACCGATACTTAATTTCAAAATCAAATTCCTGCAAGGTCTGCAGACCTCAGCCGACCTTGCTACGCGAGACGTCCTCCATTGACTCTCCGTCACAGCAGTTACAACTTTATCAGTTAGGTCTCCACGACCTTAATCACAAGACGGTCAAAATGCTTCCCTACCATTCTTGACATAAAACAGTCATTTACAAACAGGTCACAAATATAGTTTCTATATTGAACTCTCGTCTTTCCACATTATCCCTCATCAGTCCACATTACTTATTCCATTCATGTGTACTATTCCACATTACTTATTCCACATTCCATTCATATGTGTACTATTCTCATCCAATCACATCATTTTTCATATCATCACCTCAGATTCATTCATATCACATATCTATTCACATCCCAATATCGAACTCACCAAGAATCTAGTTGGACAAACAGACAAAATGATGGGTAGATTACTCTCATGAGAGATCAAGGATCCTCATTATGAAACCAGGAATTATGCAGAAAGGGATTTTGTCAAACCAATCTCAAATCTGTAAATTTTACTTGCATTGGAACCTCTGTTTTTCATTCAAAGAACTGTTTTTCACCAGAATGCTGGAGGAAGCATTTGGCATATGTTTTACTAAGAGTTGGTTCGTTGGGACATCACTCGCGGGCCAAGCCTACTGAGATCTTGACCAGCCTCGGTACGGTTAAAATGGTGCACTTCCAGTACGATGGGCGAGGACCGACAAAGCGGTCCTTAAGTGAAGTGCTAGGACACCTAAGGAGGATCCTAGAGGGTTCTGACTAGGCGATGCATGGGCTCGCGGTTGCTAGGACACCCATGCATACATCAAGGAAGATTCGGATAGACAAAAAGGAAAGATTTTTGGGAACCAAATTTTGATACTGGATCTCGTTGGTTGACCAGTTGGTCTTCAATGGAGAGTCCAGAGGACACATTTTGTAATACAATGGACTCGGAATTTTGGAAGATGATGATGATCAATAATATTATGATTTCTATTGATTGTTTTAAAGCCAACAGAATCTATTATAAATGGCAATTTCATATTGGGTGTGTACATGGTATGCCTACCTTAAATTTTTGCATGAATCGTCGGCTAGGGGGCTTGGGAACTCTTTTTCTCGATACTCGGACAAAAACACAACCAAATCTTATAAAGGAATCCCACCAATACATGTAACCCATGGGCCGGATGGGCTAGATCGGAGGATTCCCGTGAAACAACTAGATACGATTAGTTACGTTAATTAGATTAAATCTTGTGAAACAACTAGATATGGTTAGTTACGTTAATTAGATTAAATCCTGAGAAGACCTTCTTCTGTGGGAGGGGATCAGCGGGGCGGTGGCTGTGCCTCATAAATGAGGAAAAAAGCGGTGATTCCATGGACCAAGTGCAAGTCTCTTCTTGATCTGACCATGTGACTTCAGGTTTGGTCAGATCAGTTTAACTAGTTAAGACTTTGACTCGTTAGAATTCCCCCGTTAGAAGATTTTCCCATGGACGAATCACCCGTGCCTTTCGGGCGAGGGTAGTCTTTCCGGGACCGGTTTCGGAGGAACCACCCAGGCTAGACTCGTGTCCGGACATCCGTGGGCGAGGCCCCGAGTATGGATCCCCGCCCCGCGCGGGAGGCCGATGCAACTTCCGCCGTCAGGGTACCCTAGAGGGGGCAGGGATCTCACACTAGCCAAGCCCTTTTTCAGCCAAGCTCCCTGCAACCTCCCACCCATTGTGTTGTGGAGGGGATATCCTACACTGCTCTCCCCCCCAGGTGTGAATAGACTGAAGGGGAGAACCCTTCTCCTCCCCCCAACCCTCTGGTTCTGTTTCTAGCTAGACTTGCTCCTAGCTTAAGGACACTCTACTTTTTGCCCCCCATATAAGGAGACTTAAGCAACCACACTTTTGCTCTAAGAGGTGGTTTCACGAGTGAGTCTTTTGCTCATAAAGTGAGCAAACAGATTCCAGATTGTAATCTGTCTAGAGCATTGAGTTCGCGATTGCGTGAGCTATGAGAGAGTGGACAGTATGGCTCCTCCTCAAAGACGCTAAAATCTAAGAAGCAAGCACAACAACAACACAAGAGGGAATACTCTGAACACGGCCCCAACTCTTCCCCCTTGGGAGTCCCTCATGGAGGAAATGGCCAAGTTAGCTTAAAAATCATTTAAAAATAGGTTTTTAGATTAATCCTTGATGTTAGCATTAATTAAGGAAGATAAAGGATACTATATTTTTCCCTCATTTTGCAAATATCAAATTTCTTGTAGAATTGTTACTTTCTCGAAAAGATAATGTGGTTTCTTGTATCTTATGAGATTAGGTTAAACTATTATATTGCTATCTTTCTTAAGTTAAAGTACAAATACATCTTCTTCCCACCTTAATGCTAACCCCGTTCTTGTGCTTGCATAGCTGGGTGGCGACATTAGCGAGGCTTGGAGTTGGCCCAAGGTATGCCTCCTACCATCGGGAAGTTAGATTTAGCGAGAGTTATGGATGCTACCTAGTTATGCGGGCCCAAGCTAGTGTGATAAATAAGCCCACTCTAGCGCATAGACATCCCTCCGAGGAGCAAGGGGATTAAGCGACAGAGCCTAAGAGGGCGACAAGCCAGCTTGAGGTGTACAGTCCTGTAGAAATTGCCTAGTCTATGGAGACTAGAGGCCGAATTCTAGATTATCGATCGAATAAAACATGGAATAAGAGAGCCTGGATCTGGCTATAGTTGGATTTGAACCTTTGTAATTATTTTTTAATTAAGTCCTTTGTTTTCTAGTATTGTTGTATCATTATTTTAAGTTAAGTGGCTGTTTTAATGAACACCATGTAATATCCCTAATTAATGAACTTGTTTATATATGTCACACAATGTGGTGGGATTATTTAGAAAACAAAAATGACGGATGAGTTGCGTGGAAAGTGGGAGGGTGGATCGCCTTGATGGCACCATCCTATGGACGGGTTGACCCGATTAGTCGGGTAGCTTTACAAGAAAACTAATCGATCATACTATGCTATGTAAATAAGTCCCTTGGTAATTCTGTTCTAGAGGACTAGGTCAACGGCGTGCCTCTCGCAAATAGCTATGGTGTTGATAACTAGGAAATTCTTTCAAAGGCTTAGTAGACTACCTTAAGGATTCCCCTTTTTATATTGGGGACCTTACAATTAGTATCAGAGCAAAGTTTTAGTTTTTAGAATTTGTTATTTAGGGTTGTTTTGAAGTATATGTTTTAACTCAATTAGATGTTGCTTGATAAAATACCTTACTAGTACAACTTGATTTGGTTAATGAATGATTGTAGGAGGAGGAAGACGCTTACTCTAGATTCCTAGTCTTCAGATGCATCGTCGAGAGATCTTATTGTTTCTTGAATTTTTAATTCTGCGATACTGAAAGATCCCTGCCTCCTCTGTGCAATGAATTTCGGGATTGCTAGCAGCGGAAGTAGCACTTCTTGCACAAGGCAGAGCCTCTCACTCGAGGCCTCGCCCACGGATATCCAAACAAGAGACTAATCCCTCGGTTCTTCCAAAACCAAACTCGGAAAAACTTCCCTCGCCCAGCAGACATAGGCAATTCCTCCAGGATATTTTTATTCTAACGTAGTCAAGGTCATCACTAACCAAACTGATCCGACTGAACTCGTAAGTCTCATGGTCAGATCAAGGAAAAGACTTGCACTTGGATCATAGAGTCCGACGCTTTTTCCTCATCAAGAGGCACAGCCATTGATTCTTTTCCATAGAACAAGGGTTATCCGGGATTTACTTCAACTATCGTAACTTAAGAGAATTGAGTCTCATTTTAGGGATCCATCAGTCCAGCCTAACCCCATCCAATCCCATGGGTTAGCCAACCGCCCAACCATTATAGTGATAGGATCCATTTAGGAATTTGGTTATGTTTTGCCCCGAGTCCAGGGAAAAGAGTTCCCAGGCCCCCTAGTCGGTGCTTCAAGCAAACTTCAAGATAGTCACACCACTTCACACCTAATATGAAATTGCCTGTTTCATAGATTCAGCTGTCTTTTAAAACAATCTTTTAATGAAACCATAGTATCACTGATCATAATCCTCCAAAATATCTGGTTGAATTCTAATTTCCAATCATTCCTTCATCAGTGTGCCTATGGCATTATTGGCAACCAGAATGCTCACCACCTGTTCACTCAGGGGCCTTTTTAATAGTTCCTAGCTCATAGTACCCGGCAATATAATCACATAAGAAAATCCATATGGACTCTTTGTTGAAGATCGGCAAGATCAACCAACAGATCTATATAAAAGAGCCATAGACTCATCCAGATCCATGCCCGAGTTCAGAAAACAACTCTAACACCTTGTTCCATTTTCTTCCTCGACACATGCGTGGGTATCTTCGACGACCCAGTGCCCGAGCACCGTATGGTCACAGCACCCTCTAGGCTCCTTTGCAGGTCACCTAGCACTTCACTCATAGGCCGCTTCCTTGGTCCCTCATCCACTGTACCGAAAGCTCACCATTTAAAATGAACCGAGGCTGGTCAAGACCTCGGTCAACCTTGCTACGCGAGACATCCTCCGTTGACTCTCCATCAGCTGTTGCAACTTTATCAATTAGGTCTCCACGACCTCATTCACAAGATGGTCAAAATGCTTTCCCAACATTCTTGACATAAAACAGTCATTTAAAAACAAGTCATAAATACAGTTTCTAACAAACTCTCATCTTTCCACATTGTTCCACATCATTTCTTGTTATTCCACATTCTTCTACATCAATTCACATTGCTTATTCCATATCCAGTCATATAATTACATCTCATCATATCTATCCACATCATATTACATCTCATCACATCTATCCACATCATATTACATCTCATCACATCCATTCTCATCCAATCACATCATATTACATCTCATCATATCCATTCTCATCCAATCACATCATATTACATCTCATCCAATCACATCATATTACATCTCATCACATCTATCCTTGTCACATCTCATCCATTCACATCTACCCATATCAACATCACATCACATCACATCCATTCACATCACATCTCATCCATTCACATCTACCTAGATCCACATCACATCACATTCATCCACCTTACATCTCATCCATCCATTCTAATTACATCTCATCCATCCATTCTAATTACATCACATTCATTTATATTCATTCAGATCCACATCTCATCCATCCATTCTAATTACATCACATTCATTTATATTCATTCAGATCCACGTCTCATCCATCCATTCTAATTACATCACATTCATTTATATTCATTCAGATCCACGTCTCATCCATCCATTCTAATTACATCACATTCATTTATATTCATTCAGATCCACATCTCATCCATCCATTCTAATTACATCACATTCATTTATATTCATTCAAATCTACATCTCATCACATCACATCCATCCACATCACATCTCATCCATTCACGTCACATCACATCATACTCACATCCATTTACATCTTATCATATTATATTCACATCGCATCACATCCATTTAGGTATCATCACATCACATTCACATCACATCTCATCCATTCACATCTCATCACATCCACTCACATCCATCACACCCATTCACATCCATCACACCCATTCACATCCATCCCATTCATTGCATCCACATCACATCACATTCATTTCACCCACATTACATCACGTCCACATCTCATTCTCATCCATTTACATCACATCACATCCTTTCACATATCATCACATCTCAATCTTATCTCATCACATTCACATCCACATCCATTTACATCACATCACATTCATTCCACCCACATTACATCACATCCACATCTCATTCTCATCCATTTACATCACATCACATCCTTTCACATATCATCACATCCGCATCTCATTCTCATCCATTTACATCACATCACATCCTTTCACATATCATCACATCTCAATCTCATCTCATCACATTCACATCCACATCCATTTACATCACATCCCATCCCATCCACATCTCTTCACATCCACATCCACATCCATTTACATCACATCCCATCCCATCCACATCTCTTCACATCCACATCCACATCCACATCCATTTACATCACATCACATCCTTTCACATATCATCACATCTCAATCTCATCTCATCACATTCACATCCACATCACATCACATCCCATCCACATCTCTTCACATCCACATCCACATCCATTTACATCACATCACATCCCACCCACATCTCATCACATCCTGTCACATCCCATTTACATCTTATCACATCCACTCACATCCACTCACATCTTATCACATTAATTTCTGCCAATTGCTTGGCCTAGTTAAAGGTACTTTTTCTTGATGGATATTTTCATATTCTTTCTTAAATTTCTCAAGTGAAATATATTCAATATTCTTCTTTTTAGTAAAAGGTTCATGGGATTTACAAAAATCAATTCTACCCATATTTTTCAATAAAATTAATAATGCTCAAAATTTCACTTTTGATAAATAATCATAATTTTAATTATGATTTTAATTATGCTAGAAATTAATAATGCTCAAAATTTCACTTTTGATAAATAATCATAATTTTAATTATGCTAAAAATTTCTCTTTTACCATTTAATTTCTTAGATCTCAATTATCATGAAAATTTCTCTTTTTATGTAAAAATAAATTTATCAAAATTTTCTCTTTTTCCATTTAATTACTTGATTCTCAAATATCATGGGAATTTCTCTTTTTGCATAAAAATAAATTTACCAAAAATTACTCTTTTCTCTTAATGTGCATTAGAAATTTAGTATAACCTGTTCAAGAGGCATTATCCTAGGGGTCCACATTTTTGAAAATTTTTAAATTAAGGTTCCTATGGACCAATAAGATTCATCCAAATGTAGGAAGGAGATAAATAGAAGAATAAAAGGAAAATCCCCCAAAAATGAGTAAATACTCACATAAGATGAAGAGTTGACTAAGGACAAGGTTAATAGTTAAAAAAGAGAGATATTTAGATGAAATGATGCATTTTTGACACCTCAATATGGGGGAATTCCCCTCATGAAGGAGGCACCTATTTCACATGCTTGAATGAGTTTTAAACTCCCAAATAATGAGATATTTTTATCTCTCCTCTCTCCTATTTCAACTAGATCCAAAAAGTGGACTAAACTGACCCAAAAATGGTCAAAAATTGACCAAACTGATCTGGAAAATTCTAGAATCAGTTAGCTTGATTAGAAGCTCACTTTTTTCTATAAATAGAAGCCTTCCCCTTTGTTGAAGCTTAATAGTGTTTTTGCACTGTTACCCTGCCTCTCCCAAGTGCCAAAAACTGTCTCATAATTCATTAGTTTTTGACCTTCCCTCTTCTAAAAGATTGGCGGCCACTCTTGTTTCAAACAAGAGTAGAACCCTCAAACCATCAAGCCAAAGGAAAGCTCTCAAATTATCCATGTAAGTTGGAGATTCTTCTCTTTTCTATTTCTTTTATGGTTTTTTATGATTTTTGTCTTCTCTAAAATGAAATGATGTTATGCCTCATTGAAAAAAGGCATTCCCCTCTCTTCTTTAGTAAATCCAACCATTCTTTATCCTAGATGATTGATTATTGGATAAAATCAAGTTTTTCAAAATGTTCTCTTAAATAAGTAGAATCAAGTTTTTCAAAATGTTCTCTTAAATAAGTAGAAAATGTTTACACTAGAATGATTTAAATACTCTTGGTGAACTTCTAATTAATTTTAGTGAGTTAAAAATTAAAAAATGGTCAGCCATACAAAGGAGGTTATGGCAAAATTTTCTAAAAATTTGTGAGATAGATTTCATCTTTTATTAATCAAAAAGAGTAATCCCCATCGTTAGAGTATTCTAAAAGTGTCATTTTCATTCATGCATAGAAAGATGTATATTGATTAATTTTTATAAAAGAATGATTTTCAATAGAATTAAATTCTATGAAAGATACTTATTGATAAATTTTTTTATGAAAGTGTTACTTTCTTCATTATGGATCTTTATGCATAAAATAATGCATAAAAGTATATTTTTATTACAAAAGAGTTACTTTCATCATATTGATTTTTATGCATAAAAGAATATTTTTTTATTATAAAAGTGTTACTTTTATCATTATTGATTTCTATGCATAAAAGAATATTTTTTATTATAAAAGTGTTACTATTATCATAAATAATTTTTATGCATAAACATATGCATAAAAGATATTTTTTTATATTAAAAGTGTGATTTTCATCATAAATGATTTTTATGCATAAACATATGCATAAAAGATATTTTTTTATATTAAAAGTGTGATTTTCATCATAAATGATTTTTATGCATAAACATATGCATAAAAGATATATATTTTTTTATTAAAAGTGTGATTTTCATCATAAATGATTTTTATGCATAAACATATGCATAAAAGATATTTTTTTATATTAAAAGTGTGATTTTCATCATGAATGATTTTTATGCATAAACATATGCATAAAAGATATTTTTTTATATTAAAAGTGTGATTTTCATCATGAATGATTTTTATGCATAAACATATGCATAAAAGATATTTTTTTATATTAAAAGTGTGATTTTCATCATAAATGATTTTTATGCATAAAAGAAATTCCTTTTTATTAAAAGAATGATTTTCATCATAAATGATTTATATGCATAAACATATGCATAAAAGAAATCCTTTCATGATAAAAGAGTGATTTTCAACATAAATGATTTTTATGATGATAAAAGTGTGACTTTCATCAGAATTGGATTTTATGCATAATTAGATGCATATAGAATCTTTAAAATTAAATAAGGGTTCTCCTTAATTCTCTATTTAATTTTCACAAAAATTAAAAAAATTAATAAGTAAATAATCTGTGAGAAGAAATGCTACCGTTTCATATTCACTAAGATAGTAATGAGAAAATTCAATTAAACTATTGAAATCGGAGATCGAGATAAATGATTATTTTATTCCTCATAAGAAATTCATGTTTTAGAAATCTGTAAGCAAATATTCGTCGAACGAAATTTAGAAAAAGAGAAATTGAAATAGTACCTTTTAAGAAAGATAGTTTAGGAAGAACCTTTTTAGACCCAAAATCTGATTCAGACTATTGACCAAGACCTAATTCCTTCGTCAATTTCAATCAATGACGATGTGCCCAATTGAGAAAAAATATACTAAAATCCCCCACCGAACCTGAAACTAAGCTAAGACTTTTGATTTTCATCTCAGGATCAAGTTAACAGAATTCGAGAAATTCTGTTTGGAATTCAGACTTGGATCTAGAAGTATTGAGATACGGATTTAAGATTATTCATGGTTTTCAAACAAAATCAAAACTGAAAACTTGCATAGAAACCCTGTTTTCTTACAGGACTGTCTTACGCCAGAATGCTGTTGGTGGGAGCATTTGGCATATATGTTTATCTAAGGAAAGTTCGGTTGCAACAACTAGCAGGGAGTGTTCGAGGGACAGCTCACGCGGCAAAAACCTGCCCAGGTCTTGACCAGCCTGGGTATGGTGAAAAATGGTGTGCTTCTGGTACGATGGGCGAGGGCTGACGAAGCGGTCCGTGAGTGAAGTACCAAGACACCTAAGGAGGATCCTGGAGGGTTCTGACCAGGCGATGCACGGGCTCGCGGTGCTTAGGACACCCATACGTATGTCGAGGAAGATATATATATGTATGTTGATGAAATGATTATTGTAATCTATTACTGGATCTCGTTGCTGACCAGTTGGTCCCAACGGAGATTGGTACTGTTTTTGTGAAACAAAGGATTGAATGGAAATTTTGAATTATAAAATCTGTGATCATATCTATTTTGTCAATGGATTATTTTTATATTAAAGTTTTTAAAGAGGAGTGTGTGCGTATCTGTTTTCTAAAGCTAAAGTTAAGAAAGGCATTTCAATTATGGGTGGGTGAGTACTTGCCTGGATCTACCGATTCCAGTGGCAGTGTGGTGGCTAACCCATGGGCCGGATGGGGTTAGGTTGGAATCAGTGGAGTTTTAATAATCAAACTGAAAAATCTTAGGATTATGCTAGGATTCGAGTAGCTAGTTAATTTCTTGATAAATTTCTCAGTTGAGTGGATCAACGGCTGTGCATTAGGAAAAAAGCGTTGAATTTACTCAGATGATCAAATTATATCAGTGATAGTTTCCTTCTATCTGGTTTATTCAGGTGAAGGATAGTTTAGAATTGATCTCGTTAGAAAAATTCGTTAAGAAAATTCAAAAAGTTGGAATCGTCCCCGCTTTCTGGGCATGGGAAATTTTCTCGGTTTCGGTTTTCGGAGTGACCACCAGCCTAGTCTCGTGCCCGGACATTCGTGGGGCGAGGCCCCGAGTGAGAAACCCTGCCCCGTGCATGAGGGTGCTGCTTCCGCTATCAGCTATCGGGAGTCTAGTGCGCGGAGGGGGCAGAGGGATCCCACAGTTGGTATCAGAGCGTTGTTGTAAATTTAAGTAACATAAGCAGAAATTGCCTAAATTTTTAATAGAAATCTGGGAAAGAAATGTTTTTCACTTGTTAACACTATGTGAATGAACTTCAAAAATTGAAAACTTATAAATTGAATTGGAAATTTATAGATGGACACCCCGAACCTATCTGGAATTCCTGGACTCTCTCAGAGTCAGGATATGATAGCTTTTTGCAACCGGAATCTTATTCTAGGAATTGATTGTGGAAAAGTAGAGAATTAATTCAATCATAAAAACCATTGCTTGTAAGCTTCAACTAAATCAAATCAATTGAGATTTAAACACTTAAACAAAATTTAAAAATACTTAGCTCATAGACCATATTGGGTGCAATCTTCCCCCCTCTTGTGCGTGGCCTCTCCCCACACAAGAGTATTTCTTTATTAGCTTTCTTTTTCACCAAAATTAGGCCATAGCCCCCAAAATTCAAGATGTGCTTTTTAGAGAGCACGGCACTCTTCTTTAACAAAAATAGAGTGTCAAATTGGGACTAGGGTAAAGCCATAGGCTTTAATAAATTCCACATAAATAAATGTATCTTTCCTAAAGTTCAAAATGGAAAAATCATTTGATAAGGTTACAAGCTACTATGCTTACCAAAAATGAAATGTGATGAACCAAGACATTTCTTCCAAAGTAAACTCTTCAATTCCCATAGTCTTCATCACTTGAAAATATAAGCCTAATTAATTATTAAATTAATCCCACGAATATTAAACAGGCACAAATCATCACCAACTCATGACTACCAGGCGTAAGTATCCCAGGAATCACCCTGCCATACAAACCTAACTGAAATAATCATAGGTGGCCTCAAACATACGTCATATACCGCACGTATTAATATTTATAGTGGTGTCACCCACGATATTAACCTAGCCGGCATGACGCAAGAGTAATCTAGGCGTCCCCAAATTACTCAAGAGGGGATAAATAATATTTTTCTAGAGGACTTAAAATATATTCTCATGACATCCCTCTTGCTTGAGTTTGCAATTGTCCTCAATTGCGGATTTGCTGGGTTTGAAAAGAATGAAGAATTTCAGGGTAAACTCGGAAAAATTTCTCAGGCATCCATTTAGCATCTTCTTGTAGATGATTCTTAAAAGTCAAAAGATACTTGAAGTATTGATTACCTGTCCTTGTTGTTGTTATCTCTTGGTCAATGATAGCATCAGGAACTAGTACTTCTTCCTCTCCTTCAATAAGAGGTGGTTCCTCGAAAAGGTTTCAAGAGATGGATATGAAAAGAATTGTGGATATTCCAATTAGATGGAAGCTCTAGTCTATAGGCCACATCATTAATCTTTTGAAGGATTTTAAATGGCCCATAATATCTAGGCACTAGCTTCACTGCAGGGAATTTTTCCACACTCTTTAATCGACGCTTTTCAATTCTCAAAAGTACATATTCACCTTCTTGAAATGAAAAATCTTTGCGCTTCCTATTTGCTTGAGATGTATACTTCTCTTGAGCTTTTGCAATACAATCACGCACTTCAGATAAAATGCAATCAAAGTCTCTAACATATTGGTCGGCAGCTTCAATCTTATGAGAGAGTCTAGTAGCCGGAATAGGCAATGCTCTACCAAAGATGATCTCAAATGGTGCTCGACCAGTAGCAGTATGAGGAGTATTATTATAAGCAAATTGGAGTAGGTGTATGTACTTATCCCATGCACTAGGTTGCTAGGAAACATAGGCTCTAAGCATATCTAAGATAGTGCTATTTGTGACTTCGGTTTGTCCATTCGATTCCGGATGGAAAGCCGTGGTGCCTAAGTTTGAGAAAAGAGCAACCCAAAAGTGACTACAAAATTTAGAATCTCTATCAGAAACTATCACTTTGGGTAGACCATGATGAACAAAAATTTGCTTAACAAATATGTTCGTGGCTTGCTGAGAAGTTAGTGTCTTTTTACATGGAATGAAATAGGCTTGCTTACTAAATCTATCCACTATTGTCCAAATCATGTCATGGTGACTGGAAGTAGTAGAGAAGCCAGTAATAAAGTCCATAGACACTTGTTCCCATGGTCTATCAGGAATAGGTAGAGGCATAAGCAATCCTAAAGCTTTGCCTTTGTAGCTTTTGATTGTTTGACAAATGTTACATTCAGCTACATCATTCTTCAAATGAGGCCAATAAAATTCTCGAGAAACTACTTGAAGTGTTGCGGAAACTCCTCTATGTCCCACAAATGGTGGTTGGTGCATCTCTTCCAAGACAAGTTGTCTATAAGGTTGAGTAACACACAATCTTTTCTCAAAGAAAAGATAGCCATCATTATGAGAATAACTTCCTTGAGGTGTCCAATTGTTTTCATGCAATTTGATCCATATTTGAGAAAAATCTGGATCAACTTCATAAGTTTCTTTCATAAGTACAAATGGTTCACTTTCAATTATGGAAATGTTGTTGATATTTGGTCTTCGACTCAAAGCATCGGCAACAACATTTTCTTTTCCAGGTTGATATTGAATCATAGGTTGGAAACTTTGAATGAAAGCTGCCCATTTGATATGCCTATCTGAAATAAGAGGTTGCGTAAGCAAATGCCTAATGCTTTGTTGGTCTGTCTTGATAAGAAATTCAGAGCCCATTAGGTAATGCTTCCAGATTTTCAAAGCATGCACTACTGCTGCTAATTCCTTGTCATAAGTGCTATAATTTTGCTCTGTAGGCTTAAGCTTTCTACTTTGATAAGCAATAGGATGGTTGTCTTGCATAAGAACAGCTCCAAATCCTTTGCCACTAGCATCAGTCACTACTATAAAGAATGGTCTTTGAAAATCAGGTAGTGTTAGAACTGGTGCTTGTGTTAAAGCATTCTTGAGTGTTGCAAAAGATTTATCTTGCTTTTCAGTCCAATTGAAATTTGTAGCTTTCTTAAGGAGTTCGGTCAAAGGATGAGCAATACAAGCAAAATTCTTGACGAACTTCCTATAATAACTACATAAGCCAAGAAAAGATCTAAGATCATGTATGTTTCTAGGCGTAGGCCAAGAAGCAATACACTCAATTTTCTTAGGATCTACATGAATCCCTTCAGCCGACACTATATGACCTAAGTATTCAATCTCCTCTTGAAAGAAAGAACTCTTTTCAGGATTGACATACAATTCATTTTCTCTCAATAGATTAAACACTTGTTCCAAGTGTTGTTCATGCTCTTGTCGATCCTTGCTGAAAACAAGAATGTCATCAAAGAACACTATAACAAAACTTTGAAACTTAAGGAATATGCGATTCATCATACGGCTGAAAGTAGCTGGAGCATTGGTCAAACCAAATGGCATAACCAAAAACTCATAATGACCAGTTTGGGTTCTAAAAGCTGTCTTGAAAATGTCAGATTGAGTCATACAAACTTGATGATACCCAGACTTTAGGTCAATCTTGCTAAAGACCTTTGATCCTCTAAGCTTATCAAGAAGATCATCTACCCTAGGAATAGGATATCTGTTCTTGACAGTAATCTTATTCAATGCACGATAGTCTACACACATTCGGTAAGTTCCATTCTTCTTCTTAACAAGAAGTACTGGAGCTCCAAAAGGTGAACTACTAGGTCGAATAAGGCCTCTCTCTAGTAAGTCTTCTATTTGGCTTTGGATTTCTCTTTGCTCTAAATTGTTGACTCTATAGGGAGCTTTACAAGGCGGGGAATTTCCAGGCAATAAGTCAATACTATGATCCTTAGGCCTAGACTTAGGTAATCCTGGAGGCAGATCTTCCATGAAACAGTCACTAAATTTGGAGATAAAAAGATCAAACTTTGGTCTTTTGGATGTGTCCAACTCAGCATCAAGCTGGTTAACCCATACCATATAAGTCTTGTCTCTTTTTCTTAGAGCTCTCTTTGTTTGAGTGTGACTCAACAAAGGACTCATTTCTCCTTTGACTTGACACTGGAGGATAATATTTTCATTGTCCTTCCTTAGAGAAATATTATGAGTGTCATAGTCTATAATAGGATTGTATTTGTGTCTCCAAGGCATACCCAAAATTATATCTACCCCTTGTAAAGGTGCAACTAAGAAATCCCTCTTTTCTATTAAAGGTTTGATGCATAAATCCAAATCTTTCACCTCTTGCATGCAATTATACTTTGTTCTAGTAAATGCTGCTTTGACTTTATAGTGCGTAGGTGAAGAATGAAGATTTAATGCTCTAAGTACCTTTTCAGAAATGAAATCATGTGTACTACCATCATCATGCAAAATAAGAACTTCATGTCCATTTATTGTTCCTTTTATTTTAAGCAAAGAATGAACATGAGGTTTACCTTCTTGTTCTGAGTAATCTGGATCGAAATTACCCTCTTGCTCGAATGATTATTCTTCATTGTCGTCTTCTTCAATCATGTTGACTCGAGCTGCTGCTGTTGCTAGTGTCGAATTCTTGGTACGCTCCGGACAATTCGGTGCTATGTGACCTTCTTTGTGGCACTTGAAACATTTGATAGGAGATGTCTTCGGTTTGCCACCATTGACTTTCTTATTGGTACTCATGTTGCTTTTAGCCTCGTCCTTGCCTTTGTTATAACCTTGTTTATACATCTTCTTTGAAGCATAAAAAGATTTAGTAAATGGTTTAGAAGAAGTACCCTCATGTGCTTTAATCTCTTTAGGAAAACCATTTTTACGTTCTGAATTAGTTGCCAAAGATATTGCAGAAGATAGTGAATGAGGTCGAAACATATTCACATCGGCCCTAATGGTAGATCTAAGGCCCGATATGAATTTTCTTTTTTGGTCCTTCTCGCTGACTCTATCCACAACCTGCACATGTAATAAAGTATTCCAGAACTTTTCTACATATTGTGACATAGTCTCCTTTTCCAATTGATGCAAAGTGTCCCATTGGTGCCTAACTTTGGACTTGAATTGTGAGGGTAAAAAGTGCTTTTTAACCAGCCGTTGAAATCTTTTCCAAGAATCTGGCTTGTCACGACCTTGCTTTATTACACTCCACCATAAAGCTGCACTGTCTACCAAATGATTGACTACACATTTAATCTTATCACTCTCTGAAAATTTTTCTCCAGAAAAATAGTCATCTAGTTGACTAAGCCAAGCTAAAATGACCCTAGCATCCTTCTTTCCATCATAATTTTGAAATGTGAAAGCTTTCCGACTAATCTTGGATTCTTTTTGTGACCTTTGTGCTTGCAATGTAGCATTTATAGCCCTTTGAATAGTGTCATCTTCGTCATCAAAAGATAGCGAAGAGTCACGCTTGCGTCTACGACTCGAGAGTTGTCTCTCCAATTCAATACGCTTCTCTCTTTCTTCTACAATTTGATGTTGTAAAGAAAGGAATTGCTCTTGAATTGATGGCGAGATAGGCAAATCTGCCATAGTGCTTGTGCAAATGATGTAGATAAATAAAATTTTACTTTATTTGATGTAAATAAATAAAGCAAAAATGAGTACTTATCTTGTTTTTCTCTCGCAATTTGATCTTGGTTGAAGCTGAACAAAGACGTTGTTCAATGGCTGAATTGAATTCTCGTCGCCTCAAACAAATCCCGAACGATTCCGCGTGATTCAAGAGTCTTGGGCTAGTCGAATTGTTGATGAAATAATTTTTCTGCACTTTGAAACCTGCTGAAACAGTCCTGTAAACCTTGCCCAAACTCTGTAATATTTTCTGAAATTTTTTTTAGAATTTTTCAGAAGCGATTTCGGAATTTTCTGGCCTTTTCTAGGCAATTTTCAAGCTTTTTAAAACCTGTAAATCACTTTTCTGCACCCAGAAATTTTCAGAATTGGATTTCTCTTCAAATTTGAAAATAGGGAAAAGTAAAGGTTCAAAAAGTGATGTGACTTGCATGGGGATTGGGAAAAGTAAGCTTGATTAACTTTGGATTAGGGAGTTGATTAGCTTATGGAGACTAAGCTCTTTGGGCTTTTTTTTTAAATTCTCCTCCCCACGCGTTTTTGCGCGGCAGGCTGCCGCCGTGCGCCTCTTGGTTTTTCTTTTTGGAGAATTTATTTAATGGCTTTTACATGCTTAATCTGCTCCATCCATTATAGATTTGTTCATCCTTGAAGCTTTCTGATTTCTGAGAGATACCCGTGAGGTTTTTGGCTATGAGGATTTCATCCATACGGTCAGATTTTGATTTCACTGAGTATTTGGAAAAACCACTTTTTGATAGAGAGGGATGGTTTTGCAGGGTGGTGAGTGGGTTTGAGAGTAGATCTAGTTTTGAATCTTTGACCTTTGGGTAAAGACCTGCAAAACACCCTTCTGTCCACTGGATAAATTCCTGCACTTTCTTGATTTTTGAGAAGTTGAAGCCCTTTCCTACCTTCTCCATAAATCTCCTAGCCCAAGCTCTGATACCACTGCAACCGGAATCTTATTCTAGGAATTGATTGTGGAAAAGTAGAGAATTAATTCAATCATAAAAACCATTGCTTGTAAGCTTCAACTAAATCAAATCAATTGAGATTTAAACACTTAAACAAAATTTAAAAATACTTAGCTCATAGACCATATTGGGTGCAATCTTCCCCCCTCTTGTGCGTGGCCTCTCCCCACACAAGAGTATTTCTTTATTAGCTTTCTTTTTCACCAAAATTAGGCCATAGCCCCCAAAATACAAGATGTGCTTTTTAGAGAGCACGGCACTCTTCTTTAACAAAAATAGAGTGTCAAATTGGGACTAGGGTAAAGCCATAAGCTTTAATAAATTCCACATAAATAAATGTATCTTTCCTAAAGTTCAAAATGGAAAAATCATTTGATAAGGTTACAAGCTACTATGCTTACCAAAAATGAAATGTGATGAACCAAGACATTTCTTCCAAAGTAAACTCTTCAATTCCCATAGTCTTCATCACCTGAAAATATAAGCCCAATTAATTATTAAATTAATCCCACGAATATTAAACAGGCACAAATCATCACCAACTCATGACTACCAGGCGTAAGTATCCCAGGAATCACCCTGCCATACAAACCTAACTGAAATAATCATAGGCGGCCTCAAACATACGTCATATACCGCACGTATTAATATTTATAGTGGTGTCACCCACGATATTAACCTAGCCGGCATGACGCAAGAGTAATCTAGGCGTCCCCAAATTACTCAAGAGGGGATAAATAATATTTTTCTAGAGGACTTAAAATATATTCTCATGACACTTTTACATTTGATCACCTCGTCAACTCTGCTACGACCCGAATGAGCAGAGTGAGACTCGCTCGCCATTTTGAGAGTCTTTACTTTCCTGATCCTCTTGAGCGACGTCGGTATCTGTGGTTCAATGGAGGATGGTGTATTAATATCAGTACCAGACAGCGTTAGAGGCTCAGGCAAAATATTTCTTTGGCCATGATTCTGATAAGACTAGGGCTTGTTCAGCATGTTCAGCTTTTTGATCATTCACATAGGAACTTCAGAACTTCATGCCGATTTTTTAGACTTCTTAGCCGCTTATCCCGAGAAATAGAATTAGAGCACCTCTTTGTGTAATGAATCGTGTGTACCATGGTATGTCTTCTTCACAGTTTCGCTTCTTTATGCGATTACGATGACTCAGGCGGCGGGTGATTCTGGAGCCGAGCTGCTCTATGTACATATTGCAACTTTTATATAAATATAGAAATGTTTTCTGGAGAAAAAAAATTCCCTGTTGTATAAGTGATCGTTTACGAACGACCTGATAAAGAAAAATCTATTATCGGACATATGTCATAGATCTCCAATAAGATCATTGTCGTTTAAGAAATTATTTTTCGAACCTCTTAAGTCTTAGGATCTCGTGGATGATATCAAAATAAAAATTTAATAATATATAAATTTTTGACAAAATCATGAGATGAGGAAACTGTGGCCGTTAGCCAGACCCTCTCTCTGAAGATGACAAGCTTGACCCTGATGTTCGCAAGGCTCTTCATAGGACTCAGCCAGGACCCTTCAAAGGAGAAGAAGAGAACCTAGGCGAGGCTATGGAGAAATGGGTGGAAGCCATGGAAGAATATTTTGACGTCACAGGCTACAATGAGCGGAGCAAAATGGCTCTTGCCCGGCTGAAAATAGTGGAAACAGCCAGGGTAGCATGGAGGAACCACTGTGACACCAACCGTCTGGACAGAAATACTCAGTCCTAGAATGACCTAAAAACCTATTTAAGAAAGCCCCCTGGATTTTTGGAAATCAAAATAAACGAAATCGTAGAGCTAAAGCAGGAGAGGAAAACCATCGAGGAATATCACCAAGCCTTTGCTCTTCTACTCAAATATTCAGCACCTCTAGACAAAGATCAACTCATGGCCAGGTTCATTCGAGGAATGAACGAACCCTTGGACACACTGGTTAAAAATGCCAAGCCAGTGTCCATGGCTGAAGCAGTAAGAATGGCAAAGGATTTTGCTAAAGCCTTTGTAGTAAAGGTCCCGCCAAAGCCTGCACCCTCTAACTTTAAAAGATTCCAAGCCCAAGGAAGTACTTCAAACTTTCCACCCCCGAAGAGGCAGCAAGGCCCGAATCAGAATCAGGATGCAGGAAGATTCCGAAGTGAAGGAAGACCCTTCCCCCAGAATACTTTCTCAGGAGCCCCCCCTCTTTCAAGAAATCAGAAGGATGAACTCAGAAGTGAAAACCGATGTTTTGGATGCCAAGGTTTTGGTCACCAACTGAAAGACTACCCGACTCCTGCCATGTCAAGGGGACAGGGAAGTCAAGGACCCTGAGTTCAGAGACCAACCCCTTCATACCAGTCTAATCAAGGTCCGTCTCGCCCAAGTTAGGGAAACCCCAAAAGAACTCCAGCTCAGCCATCTGCCTCTGTCCAGAGTAACCTCAGAACTCCTTCCCAGAACTGGGGCAACCAAAGAGAAAGAGTTCCGCCTCAGACTGCAGCAGCTAGAGCAGTCACAATTTCAGATGTAGTAGAAGAGGAAAGAGGGCAGATCTTTGCTGCAATTGAAAACCAAGGACCTAACCGTCAGTTCTCAGTCATCCATACTCCAGCAGAATATCAGGGTAAGCCTTATAAGCTTTTGATTGATTCAGGCAGTTCTCATTCATTCATTTTCCCTGGATGCTTGTGTAAGCTAGTCTTAGAACAGAAATCAGGGAAACCTATGCAAGTTGAATTGGCCAGTGGGAAGACTCTTTTCACTCACCATGAGATAGATCTTATCCAGTTCAATCTAGATGGTAATGTAACCAACTGTCAGTTCAAAGTCTTACCTCTTGGAGTTTTTGACAGGATCCTTGGAATGGATTGGCTCCATAAAAATCAAGCTGACATACACTATCACAATGGAACCATTTCCTTCCATGACCTTCACGGGAACAAAGTTCAAGGAACTGGAGTTTCCGGATCCCCAGACCTTCAGTTTTAGTAAAAGCTTGTAGGTTGCTAAAAGGACTTAGAAAGAAGCAGCAAATTTATATTGAACCCAGTAGACTCAAAGCTTAAGGCTAAAGAACATGAATGGTTAAATGAATTTGATGATCTATTCCCAGCAGAACTAACTGAAATGCCTCCAATTCAGGAAGTAGATCATGTGATTGAATTAACCCCGAGAGCTCAGCCAGTAGCCCTACGCACGTACAAAATGTCAGTTTCTGAAGCCATCGAACTCAAGGAACAGCTTAGATAGCTGTTAGAACAAGGGTTTGTAAGACACAGTCTTTCACCTTAGGGTGCACCAGTTCTCTTTCAGAAAAAGAAAGATGGAATGCTTAGACTCTGTGTGGACTACAGAGGTCTAAATCAACTGCTGACAGTTAAGAATAAGTATCCTATCCCAAGAATTGATGAGCTTTTGGACAAGCTAAATGGAGCCCAGATCTTCACAAAGATAGATCTCAAATCTGGGTATTACCAGATCAGGATCAATGATCAAGATATACCAAAAACAGCCATCAATACTCGCTATGGGCATTATGAATTTACTGTCATGCTGTTCAGATTAACTAATGCCCCAGCTACATTCAATCGCCTAATGCAGGACATCCTTAGAGAATACTTGGATGATTTTGTTCTAGTTTTCTTTGATGACATTCTGATTTACTCAAAGAATGCAGCTGACCATGAGACTCATGTCCGAAAAGTTCTTGAGATTCTAAGGAAGCACCAACTCTTTGCCAAAAAGAGCAAATGCACTTTCTCTACTGACCACGTTGAATACTTGGGCTTTTTGGTATCCAAAGATGGAATTTCTCCAGATTTCACAAAAGTCCAAGCAGTCATAGATTGGCCTGAACCAAAGACAGTGAAAGAAGTCAGAGGATTCTTGGGATTGACTAGTTGGTATAGGATTTTTATACCAAAGTATGCTCTCATAGCTTCCCCCTGACTAACATTCTCAAAAAGAATACCCCATTTCAGTGGTCTGCCAGGTGGTGCCAGAGTGCTTTTGATAAGCTGAAGACCGCCTTGGTAACCAATCCCGTTCTGAAGCTTCCAGATTTCTCTCTACCCTTTGAGGTAGTAACTGATGCAAGTGGTTTTACTCTGGGAGGTGCACTCATGCAGGAAGGTCATGCAGTGGCCTATGAATCCCGAAAGCTCAGAACGCATGAGAGAAATTATGCTGTTCACGACTTGGAATTACTTTCAGTAGTCTATGCCTTAAAGTTGTGGAGACATTACCTACTGGGAAAAAGATTCACTTTAATGAGATCATCAGAGCTTAAAGTGGATCTTTACTCAAAAGGACCTCAACATGCACCAAAGAAGGTGGATGCAGACCTTACAGAAATTTGATTTTGAAATCAAGTACCGCCCAGGAAAAAAAAATGTGGTAGCAGATGCCCTCAGCAGAAAAGCCTCCTTGCTTGCAATTACTGTAATATCAAATCCTTTGATTATTGAAGCAAGAGAGAAGATCATGCAGGATAGATTCTTTGGCCCTATTGCTACCCTACTTATGCAGGAAAGCAAAACTCCACAGGAGTTGAACAGAGTTCAAGGGTACAGCCTGGATGATGGCATTATGTATTATAATCGCAGGCTATGCATTCCCAATAATGAGGGAACCAAGGACCAAATTCTGAATGAAGCCCATGAGACAGCCTTATAGCAGGACATCCAGGTTTCATCAAAACCTACATGTCTGTAAAGAAAAGCTTCTTTTGGCCTGGTCTGAAAAAGGATGTACTGAATCATGTACGTCAATGTCTGACATGCCAGAAAGTCAAAGCTGAAAGAGTAAAAATGCCTGGGAAGTTACATCCATGGAAGTTACATCCATTGGACATCCCCCAAATGAAGTGGAAATGTATCAGTGTGGACTTTATTACTGGATTACCTTCAGTGCAATCAGGTTACAACTCCATTTTTGTGGTAGTTGACAGACTAACCAAAGTTGCCCATCTGATCCCAGTAAAAGAAACCTACACTACAGTGGATGTGGCCAGAGTGTTCCTCAAAGAAATCTTCAAATTGCATAGCCTACCCAGGAGAATAGTAAGTGATCGAGATCCCAAATTTACTTCAAGGTTCTGGACTACATTTTTCGAAGCAGTGGGAACTTTCTTGGATCTCAGCACAGCTTATCACCCTGAGACCGATGGTCAAACTGAAAGGGTAAACCAAGTAATCGAAGATATACTTCGGTCATGCTGTGTGGCAGGGAACCCAAGAAGTGGCTAAGCTATCTGCACCTAGTCAAGTTCGCCTACAATGCTTCTTATCACCGAAGTATTGGGATGAGCCCTTTTAAAGCTCTGTATGGACAAGATTACTTAACTCCATTAACTTGGTCCGACCCATTGATTAGGGTGTCGAGATGTCCAAACAGATGCTTGACGACATGGAGTAGCAGATACAAGCAATTCTTCGCAAAGATATAAAAGCTGTCCATGATAGACAAAAGCAATATACAGATAAGAAGAGGACATATAGAGAATTCAAAGAAGCAGATATGGTCTTCATTCGAGTACGGCCCAAAAGAAGTTCTTTATCTCTTGGGAAGTACAAGAAGTTATCTCCCAGATATTGTGGGCCATATCTGACTACAAAGAAAGTAGGTGACTTAGCCTACGAGCTTCTTCTGCCTCCTCATCTCAAAGTTCATAATGTATTTCATCATGTAAGCCTTTTAAAGAAATATGTGCCAAGCACAAATCATGTGCTTGATGATGAAATCCTAACCTCTTCAAACCTAAGGGCAGATGGAACACCAACCTGAAGAAATTCTTGATGTTCGAGAAAAGATTCTCAGGAACAGAATTCTCAGAGAATTATTGGTAAAATGGAAGTTCTATCCTTTTGAAGATGCCACCTGGGAGAATGAAACCGATCTGTTATACGGGATTACCCCCAGTTTGCGAGATGAGGACATCTCGCGTTTTTCAAGTGGGAGAGAATGTAAGATTCCTCCCAGCCTCTCAAGATGTCCAGCATCGTCCCCTATAATCGAATCCCTCTTCAGAAATATAAAAGATCTTCTTTCTACCAGTTTTGGCCTAGAGAGAGAAAATCTTCTAGAGAGTGGTAATTTAATTTTTAAATATTTTTGGATAGAAAAATATCTCATCTTATTAAAATAAGATCCCCTAAAACAGAAGTTCAAAAAGATTTTCAGAAGGTGCATTAGAAATTAAGTACAATCTGTTCAAGAGGCATTATCCTAGGGGTCTAAATTTCGAAAATTTTTAAATTAAGGTTCCTATGGACCAATAGGATTCATCCAAATGTATGAAGGAGATAAATAGAAGAATAAAAGGGAAATCCCCCTAAAATGAGTAAATACTCACATAAGATAAAGAGTTGACTAAGGACAAGGTTAATAGTTAAAAAAGAGAGATATTTAGATGAAATGATGCATTTTTGACACCTCAGTATAAGGGAATTCCCCTCATGAACGAGGCGCCTATTTCACATGCTTGAATGAGTTTTAAACTCCCAAATAATGAGATATTTTTATCTCTCCTCTCTCCTGTTTCAACTAGATCCAAAAAGTGGACTAATCTGACCCAAAAATGGTCAAAAATTGACCAAACTGATATGGAAAATTCTAGAATCAGTTGGCTTGTTTAGAAGCTCACTTTTTCCTATAAATAGAAGCCTTCCTCTTTGCTGAAGCTTAATAGTGTTTTTGCACTGTTACCCTGCTTCTCCCAAGTGCCAAAAATTGTGAATTTTACTCATAATTCATTAGTTTTTGACCTTCCCTCTTCTAAAAGATTGGTGGCCACTCTTGTTTCAAACAAGAGTAGAACCCTCAAACCATCAAGCCAAAGGAAAGCTCTCAAATTATCCATGTAAGTTGGAGATTCTTCTCTTTTCTATTTTTTTTTATGGTTTTTTATGATTTTTGTCTTCTCTAAAATGAAATGATGTTATGCTTCATTGAAAAAAGGCATTCCCCTCTCTTCTTTAGTAAATCCAACCATTCTTTATCCTAGATGATTGATTATTGGATAAAATTAAGTTTTTCAAAATGTTCTCTTAAATAAGTAGAATCAAGTTTTTCAAAATGTTCTCTTAAATAAGTAGAAAATGTTTACACTAGAATGATTTAAATACTCTTGGTGAACTTCTAGTTTATTTTAGTGAGTTAAAAATTGAAAAATGGTCAGCCATACAAAGGAGGTTATAGCGAAATTTTCTAAAACTTTATGAAATAGATTTCATCTTTTATTAATCAAAAAGAGTAATCCCCATCGTTAGAGTATTCTAAAAGTGTCATTTTCATTCATGCATAGAAAGATGCATATTGATTAATTTTTATAAAAGAATGATTTTCAATAGAATTAAATTCTATGAAAGATACTTATTGATAAATTTTTTATATGAAAGTGTTACTTTCTTCATTATGGATTTTTATGCATAAAATAATGCATAAAAGTATATTTTTATTACAAAAGAGTTACTTTCATCATATTGATTTTTATGCATAAAATAATTTTTTTTAATTATTAAAGTGTTACTTTTATCATTATTGATTTCTATGCATAAAAGTATGCATAAAAGAATATTTTGTATTATAAAAGTGTTACTTTTATCATAAATGATTTTTATGCATAAAAGATATTTTTTTATATTAAAAGTGTGATTTTTATCATAAATGATTTTTATGCATAAACATATGCATAAAAGATATTTTTTATATTAAAAGTGTGATTTTCATCATACATGATTTTTATGCATAAACATATGCATAAAAGATTTTTTTTTAAATTAAAAGTGTGATTTTCATCATAAATGATTTTTATGCATAAAAGATATTTTTTTATTACAAGTGTGATTTTCATCATAAATGATTTTTATGCATAAAAGATATTTTTTTAATTAAAAGTGTGATTTTCATCATACATGATTTTTATGCATAAACATATGCATAAAAGATTTTTTTAAATTAAAAGTGTGATTTTCATCATAAATGATTTTTATGCATAAAATATATTTTTTTATATTAAAAGTGTGATTTTCATCATAAATGATTTTTATGCATAAACATATGCATAAAAGATTTTTTTTACATTGAAAGTGTGATTTTCATCATAAATGATTTTTATGCATAAACATATGCATAAAAAATATTATTTCCATCATAAATGATTTTTATGCATAAAAGATATTTTTTTATATTTAAAGTGTGATTTTCATCATAAATAATTTTTATGCATAAACATATGCATAAAAGATATTTTTTTTATATTAAAAGTGTGATTTTCATCATAAATGATTTTTATGCATAAACATATGCATAAAAGATATTTTTTTATATTAAAAGTGTGATTTTCATCATAAATAATTTTTATGCATAAAAGATATTTTTTTTATTAAAAGTGTGATTTTCATCATAAATGATTTTTATGCATAAAAGATATTTTTTTATATTAAAAGTGTGATTTTCATCATAAATGATTTTTATGCATAAACATATGCATAAAAGAAATTCTTTTATATTAAGAGAATGATTTTCATCATAAATGATTTATATGCATAAACATATGCATAAAAGAAATTCTTTCATGGTAAAAGAATGATTTTCAACATAAATGATTTTTATGATGATAAAAGTGTGACTTTCATCAGAATTGGATTTTATGCATAATTAGATGCATATAGAATCTTTATAATTAAATAAGGGTTCTCCTTAATCCTCTATTTAATTTCCACAAAAATTAGAAAAATGAATAAGTAGATCATTTGTGAGAAGAAATGCTACCGTTTCATATTCACTAAGATGGTAATGAGAAAATTCAATTAAACTATCGAAATCGGAGATCGAGATAAATGATTATTTTATTCCTCATAAGAAATTCATGTTTTAGAAATCTGTAAGCAAATATTCGTCGAACGAAATTTGAAAAAAGAGAAATTGAAATAGTACCTTTCAAGAAAGATAGTTTAGGAAGAATCTTTCCAGACCCAAACTCTGATTCAGACTATTGACCAAGACCTAATTCCTTCATCAATTTCAATCAATGAGACGATGTGCCCAATTCAGGAAAAATGTACTCAAATCCCCCACCGAACGTGAAACTAAGCTAAGACTTTTGATTTTGATTTGAGGATCAAGTTAACAGAATTCGAGGAATTCTCTTTGGAATTCAGACTTGGATCTAGAAGTATTGAGATACGGATTTAAGATTATTCATGGTTTTCAAACAAAATCAAAACTGAAAACTTGCATAGAAACCCTGTTTTCTTAAAGGACTGTCTTACGCCAGAATGCTGGAGGGAGCATTTGGCATATATGTTTATCTAAGGGAAGTTCGGTTGCAACAGCTAGCGGGGAGTGTTCGAGGGACAGCTCATGCGGCAAAAACCTGCCCAGGTCTTGACCAGCCTGGGTATAGTGAAAAATGGTGTGCTTCCGATACTATGGGCGAGGGCCGACGAAGCGGTCCCTGAGTGAAGTACCATGACACCTAAGGAGGATCCTGGAGGGTTCTGACTAGGCGATGCACGGGCTCACGGTGCATAGGACACCCATACGTATGTCGAGGAAGATATACATATGTATGTTGACGAAATGATTATTGTAATCTGTTACTGGATCTCGTTGCTGACCAGTTGGTCCCAACGGAGATTGGTATTGTTTTTGTGAAACAAGGGATTGAATGGAAATTTTGAATTATGAAATCTGTGATCATATCTATTTTGTCAATGGATTATTTTTATATTAAAGTTTTTAAAGAGGAGTTTGTGCATATCTGTTTTCTAAAGCTAAAGTTAAGAAAGGCATTTCAATTATTGGTGGGTGAGTACTTGCTTGGATCTACCGATTCCAGTGGCAGAGTGGTGGCTAACCCATGGGCCGGATGGGGTTAGGCTGGAATCAGTGGAGTTTTAATAATCATTACTTGTCTAGGCAGGAGGGATGTTACATAATGTCCACCCCTTCAGCTGAACGGGGATGCCCGGATGCTAATGTACCATGCTAGTGAATTGGTATCGTGGGTGACCCACATTAGATACTAGTTACCTAGTGTTATTGGTATAGCTTGAGACCATGGTTGATGGGTGTGTGTTGTTGAAGTGTAACAAGTAGTGCCATGCTTGACGATTGTGTGTGGTTGTGAAACAAGTGGACTACACTAGACAACTGCACACGATTGAAGCGTAATACGTGGTTTATGCAAATAACGTGCCATGCTGGATGATGTGTTTAATGATACTCTCATCGAAGTGTAACAAGTGGTGAGTGTATGTTGTTTTTACGCCTATCAACATTTCATATTGGGATTAATTGTTATGATAGCAACAACTAATGTGTTTACATTTATGAGATAGGTAATGAGTAGTGCGTGTGTTGCACACAGAGGATCTTGTTAATATCTTGGATTATTATTATTTCATATGAGTTATTTTGTTGGCCATGTGCCAAATGATTGTACATATTATTTATACATGCTTGTGCGTGGCATTGCTATATTGTGTGAACAAGTTATAGTTCTTGAGTTGTTTTTGTAAAAGAGGAAAAGAAAGCCCTATTTTGTATGCACAACTATTATTAGTTTCTTGGGCTATATTTTGAATACGATTCTCAAAATACTCATGTCATGAAAGGATGAGCTGCACGCATGAGGGGGGAGAATACACCCAAGAGTGTGTTGATAGTGATGTCTACTCTATGTCATGTTTTATTTTATGTTTTAATCTTGTCAATTTAATTCAATTCATTGCTATGTTCCTTGATATATAAGTGAGTTTGATTAATTCTTCAAGAAGTACATGAGGTCCCGTTGAGACAGGTATCTAGGGATACACACATTATATCACATGGAAACCTAGACCAATAGTTATAAACTTCATTCAAATTTAAAAAGCTTTTTCACATTTCCATGCCATTTGCCATTTAGGTAGTGAATATATTGTTACACCTTCACAAGTCTTATGACACACATAATAATGCCATAAATCCCATCGTATGTTCTTAAGGGAAAGGATGGCTTCTTTATCGTTGGACATTACATTCCATATAGTTGAACTCACATAAACTATGGTGAATCAATTTCTACCAATTATTAGAAATTACACTATTGCCTATAAGACTTTCCACATTGATGGAATAACTCATGTTTCCTTATAACTTTTCATCATGCTTGCCATATCAAAAAGGAAAAATTGGTCACAGTATGGTCATGATTTTCTTAAAGTCTAATATTATAATTTCAATAATATTACATATGTAAACTATATTTCTAGCAATAATATTATTATATGTTAACTATTGAGTTATACAAGGAAAAGATAGAAAGCTCCCCTAGTCATTAGCTTCAATTTAGCTACACTATATATACAAAAGACCAAGTATGCTATATGATAGGTTATTTCCTTATTTGGTGTCACGCGGGTGCCTTCTCATGTTCTTGGTTCTAGACCCACCATCTTCTTCAATAAAAGGACACTGATGTAGAGATGAGTTAATGTGTGTGTGTGTGTGTGTGTGTGTGTGTGTGTACATATAATTACATGTATGTATATATATATATATATAATTAATTATATGTGTGTGTGTGTGTGTGTATATATACACACACACACACACACACACACATACATACATAATGTAAACGATGTAACATTGAAAGTTTGGTTGCCTTGAAACATTTGTAAGGATCATGATAAGGTTGATGCCTTTGAACCCTCTATCTAGCTTCATAGGGTCCCTGGCCTTGCTACTAAGATGTTATAGACTTTCCTCGTATGAGAGACCTATGGCCCTTTCACTATCACGAAAGAGAAGCCCCTCATGGTGATGAACAAAACCATGTGGTATTAAGTTGTATTTTTTTTCCCAAGTTCTAAGTACTCTGTGTCGCTTGTTTCTATATATATATGTAGGGATCCCAACTCCCATTTCTTATATGCAACACAATTGCCTCCGAGAATATTAACACCTCAACCTTCTAGGCATAGGAATTCTCCCATGTAGTATACTACCTATGAATGGCTGCTATGTGCACCCTATTTGGATACAATTGGCATCCTTTGTAGGCTAGTTGGAAAGCCCTTACCTAAGCCCAATAACAACCTTGGTATTTTGATGTAGTTTAAGGTTATGCTTACTACATGTTATAGCTACCCTATAAGCTTACATAATTGCCACATCTATGTGCATTGCACCTAAGAGATGCCACTTGTCAAGCATACTGTGCTGGTTCCAAACATGGTTTGCTTTTACCTTCAATTCCAATCTTTGAAGACATTGTTGTAAATACTTATCCCTCATCTACGTGTGCAACTTTCTCAAGACGGATGATGATGGATTCTATGGTGAAGGTATTCCAAGCTTAACAAAGGGGACTCCAAGCCTCATGTCATTCGGTACTACAGGTGTAACAAAGAGGGCCATATTGTAATGGATTATCCAAAGAAGATGAAGAGCAACATGGCAAAGCTACACATGATTGAGGACAAGGAGGAGGATGGTTCATTAAAGCAAGAGGGAAATGGCGATCATGAGTATTCATATGATGAAGGTAAAAATAAATCTCATTGTTTTTTATAAATGAAAGGAACTAGTAATGGTAAAGATATTATTTTGCATGATGATGGTAGCACACGTGACTTTATTTTCGAAAGAACTACGAGATTGCGTAGCCTAGAGTATGTTCCCTTACATTATATGGTTAAAGCTACTTTCACTAGCACAAAGTATAATTACACTAAGGTAATGAAAGTTGTAGGTCAATACATCAAAAGAGACTCATCATATCTGGATCAAGGCTACCAAGAACTAGCTCCTTTGGATCATCATCATGAAACTGAGTGATAGTATCATCGACTACTTCACCACTAGAAATTGGATCAAGAATTTGCATATCTTCACTGGTCACAGCTATATGAGAACACTCTATATCCGCAACATATGGCTAAACTAGAATATGAGAAATCAATGAAGAATCAAGAATCACATCATCATGTGCATGTGGCACATCATCATGGCATCCATCGATCACATCAGCTATGCTCTCTAAATCATGGGGTAATATGACATCATTACACACATGTGAGTCAAAACTATGCACATTGGCATCTCTGTCATCCTAACTAGGCATATCGGCATCTCTATCATCCTGACCATTTGCCACACCTTGGGATCCATCCGACAAAGTTTGGTACATCTGAGAACTCTTCTTGGCACTTTCGGAATTCCTAGTTCTCCCATGCACTCTTAACTCCCATTTTATCCATCCCATCATCCTGGCTACTATCAAGGCCAATATCATCATCACTCTCATGATCCTCTGACTCTGAGTCATTCTCATCCGAGCTATTATACTCCTCTATCAAGGATTTAGCAACTAATTGCAATGCTTCTATCTTTAGTATGCCTGAACATGATATGTGATCACCCTTATTGTACAAAAGATGGCATCTATGAGCATTCTCTACCCACTCCAAAAAATTAGACAATTTTCCCATGACCCGATCATGTCGCTTGGCAAATGTTGCCTTGCGAAAAGATTTGAAAATCCTATCAAAATCCTTTTCAAGAGCTAAGACACAATATGTTTTGCGATACCTCTATGTAAGCAATGTGTGCACAAATAAAATTGGCAATCCTTCATGCCATGATCCCACTCAAGACACAGAGCTCACACTTTTTCTTACCCATTGATCACGATAATGAGAAATGCAAATTCTTACAAAAAGCACACCACACTAATGCAAGACCAAGCAAGTACACAACTTGGCCCGAGCTTGGTGCTAAGCCATGAACAAAACTCAGCTACCCAGATGTTTAAAAATTGCAACCCAATCATCTCTTGCCCCCCCCCCCCACACTTCTGGAAAAGATTAATAATGAAGAGAAGCTACCACAACAAGAAGACTCAAGACAAGAGAAGATGTGAGGCTCCAATTAGTGAGGAGCCATGTGAAAATCTCTGAGAGAGAGAGAGAGAGGGAGAAACCCCACAACCCAATGTAACCTGCCTCAACATAGTAAAACCACCTCTGAGCCACCGATGATGTAGGCCATGTGGTAGATGTATGTGTGAGCACTTTAGTCAAGGTCACGGGAACTTGTAGTAGACTTGGACACATAGAGAGAGAGAGAGAGAGAGAGAGAGAGTGTCAAGGACTGAGTTTAGGGACTTGAGGCACTGGTGGTCGCGGACTATCAAGTAAGAAGGAAACTTGGTATAGGGTCCAGGTGTGCTAGGATTGTTAACTTGAAGGGAGGTGTGCTAGGATTGTTCACTTTAGGAGGTGTGCTAGGCACTGGTCGCAGACTATCAAGTAAGAGGGAAACTTGGTATAGGGTCCAGGTGTGCTAGGAGTATTCACTTGAGGGGGGTGGTGTTGAAATATACAAGTGAATAGGGTGTGTGCGGGAACAAGCCCTTGGCAAGAGGCTGTAAAAGAGAATCTGTAAATGTGAGAGAACCTGTGAAAAGGTGAGAAGTATCTATTGGGAGAGAATAAAGAGGTAGCATGAGGAGATTTAGGAGGTGTGGAGATATTCTGGGAAGAGGTGGAAAGAATCAAGCAAAAGAGGTGGAGTGAATCAAGGAGAAATCAGTGGGATTGGATGCTTGGATGTAAACTCTATAAATTGAGGCATTGGCCTAATGAGAATTTGCTGGTTTTTCATTATCCATGCCTACATTAAGCTATCAGTTAATTGCTCACTAATCACATCTTAATTATCATCTAATCTCTTTGTTAACGATGTTGATTCTAGCATTTGATCCACCATAGTTCATCACATTATTGTAATTTTAACATGGTATCAGAGCCTAGCCTAGAATCCATCAAATTTTTGAGCCCATTATCTAACTAATTAGGATTAGTAGATGATTAAGAAAAAATCACTTTTTTATTTGTTTTCAAGTAGCCCTTTGCACCCCCAGCCATTAGAGGGGCTTAATCTCTCTCCAAGAGCAACATTTGGGCAAGTCCTTCTAGGCATGCATAGCCAGCCTCCCGACAGTCCCAACAACCAAGCAGGCGTAGCAAACCGCCCTCTATAGCTCACGAAATTCGCGATTCTGTAAGCGCATTTTTTTGAAGAAAATTTGATATTTCTACTGCTCTAGATCAAATTGCTCTAATTCCTCTTGGCCCTAAAAGTTTTCAAGGGTGCTCTACAAGATGGTGAAGACAGATTTTGATTTGATCAAGTCTATAGTGAGATCCAAGCTCTTCATCAAATCTGCAGGTGACTTTGGTAAAACAAAGATTAAGCATTCAATGTTTGGTTAAATCTTATGTTTCTTGGCTTAATCCTCTACTAGACTAATTGCTATTGATGGCCCTGAAAGGATTTGAGCTCATTTGAACTCTAAGGCCTCAGATTTGGACTCCTTGCATACTCTGTTTTCTGCACACAAAATAGAGGATTAATTTGCTAATCAATGATTAATCAATACTGCTAATCACTATATTTTGGTGCAATTGAGGATTCAAATTAACCATTAGGTATCTGATACAGATCTCTATAACTTCAGATTGCAATTCAGAGATGGTTTGATACTCCAACCATTTCGTACAGATTTGTTATCCTTGATTTAATGTAATTTCTGGTAAAATTATGCTGATAAATTTGTGGTAATCATCATCTTGCATTTACTCCTTGGTTAATGCTTGCAAATCACACTCAAATTCTAGATTATTCACAACCAGAGTTGCATTTGGGAATGTGCATAAGAATGAATGCTATATGCATTATGTATTAGGCACACATGGGTGATTACATCATTGTAAAAATGGGATCACACACTACCCTTGTCCAGAATAAGGTAAGAGGCAAGACCTCCCGTATAGATTTGGGTTTGCATTGCATAATGACACAAGATAAACATCAAAAGCCCAAAGAAACTGTCAACAATACATTAAAACATGTTGCTCACATGGAGCAAGCACTGACGGACAAGCTCATGGCCCCAATCCCATGAAAGAAGAAGAACATCTCTTTCCAAGAGAAGGATCAACACCGAGAAGAGCTAGAGGAAGCATTGAAGGAAGACATGGACGCATGAAGAGAAGCTGCCACAATAAGAAGACTGAAGACAAGAGAAGATGTGAGGCTCCAAGAAGTGAGAAGCCATGTGAAAATCTCTGAGAGAGAGAGAGAGAGGGAGAAACCCCACAACCCAATGTAACCTACCCCAACATAGTAAAACCACCTCTGAGCCACCGATGATGTAGGCCATGTGGTAGATGTATGTGTGAGCACTTTAGTCAAGGTCATGGGAACTTGTAGTAGCCTTGGACACATAGAGAGAGAGAGAGTGTGTGTGTCAAGGACTATGAGTTTAGGGACTTGAGGCACTGGTGGTCGCGGACTATCAAGTAAGAAGGAAACTTGGTATAGGGTCTAGGTGTGCTAGGATTGTTAACTTGAGGGGAGGTGTGCTAGGATTGTTAACTTGAGGGTCCAGGTGTGCTAGGATTGTTAACTTGAGGGGAGGTGTGCTAGGATTGTTCACTTTGAGGGGAGGTGTGCTAGGCACTGGTCGCGGACTATCAAGTAAGAGGGAAACTTGGTATAGGGTCCAGGTGTGCTAGAAGTATTCACTTGAGGGGTGGTGTTGAAATATACAAGTGAATAGGGTGTGTGCGGTAACAAGCCCTTGGCAAGAGGCTGTAAAGAGAATCTGTAAATGTGAGAGAACCTGTGTGAAAAGGTGAGAAGTATCTATTGGGAGAGAATAAAGGGTAGCATGAGGAGATTTAGGAGGTGTGGAGATATTCTGGGAAGAGGTGGAGAGAATCAAGCAAAAGAGGTGGAGAGAATCAAGCAAAAGAGGTGGAGTGAATCAAGGAGAAATCAGTGGGATTGGATGCTTGGATGTAAACTCTATAAATTGAGGCATTGGCCTAATGAGAATTTGCTGGTTTTTGATTATCCATGCCTACACTAAGCTATCAGTTAATTACTCACTAATCATATCTTAATTATCATCTAATCTCTTTGTTAACGATGTTGATTCTAGCATTTGATCCACCATAGTTCATCACATTACTGTAATTTTAACATGGTATCAGAGCCTAGCCTAGAATCCATCAAATTTTTGAGCCCATTATCTAACTAATTAGGATTAGTAGATGATTAAGAAAAAATCACTTTTTTATTTGTTTTCAAGTAGCCCTTTGCACCCCCAGCCATTAGAGGGGCTTAATCTCCCTCCAAGAGCAACATTAGGGCAAGTCCTTCTAGGCATGCATAGCCAGCCTCCGGACAGTCCCAACAACCAAGCAGGCGCAGCAAACCGCCCTCTATAGCTTACAAAATTCACGATTCTACAGACGCATTTTTTTTAAGAAAATTTGATATTTCTGCTGCTCTAGATCAAATTGCTCTAATTCCTCTTGGCCCTAAAAGTTTTCAAGGGTGCTCTACAAGATGGTGAAGACAGATTTTGATTTGATCAAGTCTACAGTGAGATCCAAGCTCTTCATCAAATCTGCAAGTGACTTTGGTAAAACAAAGATTAAGCATTCAATGTTTGGTTAAATTTTATGTTTCTTGGCTTAATCCTCTACTAGACTAATTGCTATTGATGGCCCTGAAAGGATTTGAGCTCATTTGAACTCTAAGGCCTCAGATTTGGACTCCTTGCATACTCTGTTTTCTGCACACAAAATAGAGGATTAATTTGCTAATCAATGATTAATCAATACTGCTAATCACTATATTTTGGTGCAATTGAGGATTCAAATTAACCATTAGGTATCTGATACAGATCTCTATAACTTCAGATTGCAATTCAGAGATGGTTTGATACTCCAACCATTCCGTACAGATTTGTTATCCTTGATTTAATGTAATTTCTGGTAAAATTATGCTGATAAATTTGTGGTAATCATCATCTTGCATTTACTCCTTGGTTAATGCTTGCAAATCACACTCAAATTCTAGATTATTCACAACCAGAGTTGCATTTGGGAATGTGCATAAGAATGAATGCTATATGCATTATGTATTAGGCACACATGGGTGATTACATCATTGTAAAAATGGGATCACACACTACCCTTGTCCAGAATAAGGTAAGAGGCAAGACCTCCCGTATAGATTTGGGTTTGCATTGCATAATGACACAAGATAAACATCAAAAGCCCAAAGAAACTGTCAACAATACATTAAAACATGTTGCTCACATGGAGCAAGCACTGACGGACAAGCTCATGGCCCCAATCCCATGAAAGAAGAAGAACATCTCTTTCCAAGAGAAGGATCAACACCGAGAAGAGCTAGAGGAAGCATTGAAGGAAGACATGGACGCATGAAGAGAAGCTGCCACAATAAGAAGACTGAAGACAAGAGAAGATGTGAGGCTCCAAGAAGTGAGAAGCCATGTGAAAATCTCTGAGAGAGAGAGAGAGAGAGGGAGAAACCCCACAACCCAATGTAACCTACCCCAACATTGTAAAACCACCTCTGAGCCACCGATGATGTAGGCCATGTGGTAGATGTATGTGTGAGCACTTTAGTCAAGGTCATGGGAACTTGTAGTAGCCTTGGACACATAGAGAGAGAGAGAGTGTGTGTGTCAAGGACTATGAGTTTAGGGACTTGAGGCACTGGTGGTCGCGGACTATCAAGTAAGAAGGAAACTTGGTATAGGGTCTAGGTGTGCTAGGATTGTTAACTTGAGGGGAGGTGTGCTAGGATTGTTAACTTGAGGGTTCAGGTGTGCTAGGATTGTTAACTTGAGGGGAGGTGTGCTAGGATTGTTCACTTTGAGGGGAGGTGTGCTAGGCACTGGTCGCGGACTATCAAGTAAGAGGGAAACTTGGTATAGGGTCCAGGTGTGCTAGAAGTATTCACTTGAGGGGTGGTGTTGAAATATACAAGTGAATAGGGTGTGTGCGGTAACAAGCCCTTGGCAAGAGGCTGTAAAGAGAATCTGTAAATGTGAGAGAACCTGTGTGAAAAGGTGAGAAGTATCTATTGGGAGAGAATAAAGGGTAGCATGAGGAGATTTAGGAGGTGTGGAGATATTCTGGGAAGAGGTGGAGAGAATCAAGCAAAAGAGGTGGAGAGAATCAAGCAAAAGAGGTGGAGTGAATCAAGGAGAAATCAGTGGGATTGGATGCTTGGATGTAAACTCTATAAATTGAGGCATTGGCCTAATGAGAATTTGCTGGTTTTTGATTATCCATGCCTACACTAAGCTATCAGTTAATTACTCACTAATCATATCTTAATTATCATCTAATCTCTTTGTTAACGATGTTGATTCTAGCATTTGATCCACCATAGTTCATCACATTACTGTAATTTTAACATGGTATCAGAGCCTAGCCTAGAATCCATCAAATTTTTGAGCCCATTATCTAACTAATTAGGATTAGTAGATGATTAAGAAAAAATCACTTTTTTATTTGTTTTCAAGTAGCCCTTTGCACCCCCAGCCATTAGAGGGGCTTAATCTCCCTCCAAGAGCAACATTAGGGCAAGTCCTTCTAGGCATGCATAGCCAGCCTCCGGACAGTCCCAACAACCAAGCAGGCGCAGCAAACCGCCCTCTATAGCTTACAAAATTCACGATTCTACAGACGCATTTTTTTTAAGAAAATTTGATATTTCTGCTGCTCTAGATCAAATTGCTCTAATTCCTCTTGGCCCTAAAAGTTTTCAAGGGTGCTCTACAAGATGGTGAAGATAGATTTTGATTTGATCAAGTCTACAGTGAGATCCAAGCTCTTCATCAAATCTGCAAGTGACTTTGGTAAAACAAAGATTAAGCATTCAATGTTTGGTTAAATCTTATGTTTCTTGGCTTAATCCTCTACTAGACTAATTGCTATTGATGGCCCTGAAAGGATTTGAGCTCATTTGAACTCTAAGGCCTCAGATTTGGACTCCTTGCATACTCTGTTTTCTGCACACAAAATAGAGGATTAATTTGCTAATCAATGATTAATCAGTACTGCTAATCACTATATTTTGGTGCAATTGAGGATTCAAATTAACCATTAGGTATTTGATACAGATCTCTATAACTTCAGATTGCAATTCAAAGATGGTTTGATACTCCAACCATTCCGTACAGATTTCTTACCCTTGATTTAATGTAATTTTTGGTAAAATTATGTTGATAAATTTGTGGTAATCATCATCTTGCATTTACCCCTTGGTTAATGCCTGCAAATCACACTCAAATTCTAGATTATTCACAACCAGAGTTGCATTTGGGAATGTGCATAAGAATGAATGCTATATGCATTATGTATTGGGCACACATGGGTGATTACATCATTGTAAAAATGGGATCACACACTACCCTTGTCCAGAATAAGGCAAGAGGCAAGACCTCCCGTATAGATTTGGGTTTGCATTGCATAATGACACAAGATAAACATCAAAAGCCCAAAGAAACTGTTAACAATACATTAAAACATGTTGCTCACATGGAGCAAGCACTGACGGACAACCTCATGGCCCCAACCCCATGAAAGAAGAAGAACATCTCTTTCCAAGAGGAGGATCAACACCGAGAAGAAGAGCTAGAGGAAGCATTGCAGGAAGACATGGACGCATGAAGAGAAGCTGCCACAACAAGAAGACTGAAGACAAGAGAAGATGTGAGGCTCCAAGAAGTGAGGAGCCATGTGAAAATCTCAGAGAGAGAGAGAGAGAGAGAAACCCCACAACCCAATGTAACCTGTCCCAACATAGTAAAACCACCTCTGAGCCACCGATGATGTAGGCCATGTGGTAGATGTATGTGTGAGCACTTTAGTCAAGGTCACGGGAACTTGTAGTAGCCTTGGACACATAGAAAGAGAGAGAGTGTCAAGGACTATGAGTTTAGGGACTTGAGGTACTGGTGGTCGTGGACTATCAAGTAAGAAACTTGGTATAGGGTCCAGGTGTGCTAGGATTGTTCACTTGAGGGGGGAGATGTGCTAGGATTGTTCACTTGAGGGGAGGTGTGCTAAGCACTAGTCGCGGACTATCCAGTAAGAGGGAAACTTGGTTTAGGGTCCAGGTGTGCTAGGAGTATTCACTTGAGGGGTGGTGTTGAAATATACAAGTGAATAGGATGTGTGCGGGAACAAGCCCTTGGCAAGAGGCTGTAAAAGAGAATCTGTAAATGTGAGAAAACCTGTGAAAAGGTGAGAAGTATTTATTGGGAGAGAATAAAGGGTAGCATGAGGAGATTTAAGAGGTGTGGAGATATTCTAGGAAGAGGTGGAGAGAATCAAGCAAAAGAGGTGGAGTGAATCAAGGAGAAATCAGTGGGATTGGATGCTTGGATGTAAACTCTATAAATTGAGGCATTGGCCTAATGAGAATTTGCTGGTTTTTGATTATCCATGCCTACATTAAGCTATCAGTTAATTGCTCACTAATTACATCTTAATTATCATCTAATCTCTTTGTTAACGATGTTGATTCTAGCATTTGATCTACCATAGCTCATCACATTGCTGTAATTTTAACATGGTATCAAAGCGTAGCCTAGAATCCATCAAATTTATGAGCCCATTATCTAACTAATTAGGATTAGTAGATGATTAAGAAATAATCACTTTTTTAGTTATTTTCAAGTACCCCTCTACACCCCCAGCCAGTGCAGGGGCTTGATCTCCCTCGAAGAGAAAGATTAGGGTAGGTCCTTCTAGGCATGCATAGCCAGCCTCCCGACAGTCAGCCAAGCAGGCGCAGCAAACCGCTCTCTACAGCTCACGAAATTCACGATTATGCTGCAGGCACATTTTTTTTGAAGAAAATTTGATTTTTTTGCTGCTCCAAATCAAGTTGCACTAATTCCTCTTGGCCCTAAGGGTTTTCAAGGGTACTCTACAAGCTAGTGAAGACAGATTTTGATTTGATCAAGTCTACAGTGAGATCCAAGCTCTTCATCAAATCTGTAGGTGACTTTGGTAAAACAGAGATTAAGCATTCAATGTTTGGTTAAATCTTGTGTTTCTTGGCTTAATCCTCTACTAGACTAATTGCTATTGATGGCTTTGAGAGGATTTGAGCTCATTTGAACTCTAAGGCCTCAGATCTAGACTCCCCGTATACTCTGTTTTCTACACACATAACAGAGGATTAATTTGCTAATCAATGATTAATCAATGCTAATCACTGTATTTTGGTGCAATTGAGGGTTCAAATTAACCATTAGGTATTTGATACAGATCTCTATAACTTCAGATTGTAATTCAGAGATGGTTTGATACTCCAACCATTTCGTACAGATTTGTTATCCTTGATTTAATGTAATTTCTAGTAAAATTATGCTGATAAATTTGTGGTAATCATCATCTTGCATTTACCCCTTGGTTAATGCCTGCAAATCACACTCAAATTCAAGATTATTCACAGCCAGAGTTGCATTTGGGAATGTGCATAAGAATGAATGCTATATGCATTATGTATTGGGCACACATGGGTGATTACATCATTGTAAAAATGGGATCACACACTACCCTTGTCCAGAATAAGGCAAGAGGCAAGACCTCTCGTATAGATTTGGGTTTGCATTGCATAATGACACAAGATAAACATTAAAAGCCCAAAGAAACTATCAACAATACATTAAAACATGTTGCTCACATGGTGCAAGAACTGACGGACAAGCTCATGGCCCCAGCCCTATGAAAGAAGAAGAACATCTCTTTCCAAGAGGAGGATCAACACCGAGAAGAAGAGCTAGAGGAAGCATTGAAGGAAGACATGGACGCGTGAAGAGAAGCTGCCATAACAAGAAGACTCAAGACAAGAGAAGATGTGAGGCTCCAATAAGTGAGGAGCCATGTGAAAATCTGTGTGTGTGTGTGTGTGTGTGTGTGTGTGTGTGTGTGTGAGAGAGAGAGAGAGAGAGAGAGAGAGAGAGAGAGAGAAACCCCACAACCCAATGTAACCTGCCCCAACATAGTAAAACCACCTCTGAGCAACCGATGATGTAGGCCATGTGGTAGATGTATGTGTGAGCACTTTAGTCAAGGTCACGGGAACTTGTAGTAGCCTTGGACACATAGAGAGAGAGAGAGTGTGTGTCAAGGAGTATGAGTTTAGGGACTTGAGGCACTGGTTGCAGACTATCAAGTAAGAAGGAAACTTGGTATAGGGTCCAGGTGTGCTAGGATTGTTCACTTGAAGGGAGGTGTGCTAGGCACTGGTTGTTGCGGACTATCAAGTAAGAGGGAAACTTGGTATAGGGTCCAAGTGTGCTAGGAGTATTCACTTGAGGGGAGGTGGTAAAATATACAAGTGAATAGGGTGTGTGCGGGAACAAGCCCTTGGCAAGCGGCTGTAAAAGAGAATGTGTAAATGTGAGAGAACCTGTGAAAAGGTGAGAAGTATCTACTCGGAGAGAATAAAGGGTAGCATGAGGAGATTTAGGAGGTGTGGAGATATTCTGGGAAGAGGTGGAGAGAATCAAGTAAAAGAGGTGGAGTGAATCGAGGAGAAATCAGTGGGATTGGATGCTTGGATGTAAACTCTATAAATTAAGGCATTGACCTAATGAGAATTTGGTGGTTTTTTATTATCCATGCCTACATTAAGCTATCAGTTAATTGCTCACTAATCACGTCTTACTTATCATCTAATCTCTTTGTTAACGATGTTGATTCTAGCATTTGATCCACCATAGCTCATCACATTGCTGTAATTTTAACATGGTATCAGAGCCTAGCCTAGAATCCATCAAATTTATGAGCCCATTATCTAACTAATTAATAGGATTAGTAGATGATTAAGAAAAAATCACTTTTTTAGTTGTTTTCAAGTAGCCCTTTGCACCCCCAGCCATTGGAGGGGCTTAATCTCCCTCCAAGAGCAACATTAGGGCAAGTCCTTCTAGGCATGCATAGCCAGCCTCCGGACAGTCCAGCCAAGCAGGCGCAGCAAACCGCCCTCTATAGCTTACAAAATTCACGATTCTACAGACGCATTTTTTTTAAGAAAATTTGATATTTCTGCTGCTCTAGATCAAATTGCTCTTATTCCTCTTGGCCCTAAAAGTTTTCAAGGGTGCTCTACAAGCTAGTGAAGACAGATTTTGATTTGATCAAGTCTACAATGAGATCCAAGCTCTTCATCAAATCTGCAGGTGACTTTGGTAAAACAGAGATTAAGAGAGAATTCTAATTTTGATATAAAAACTCTTTATGCATCTATTTATGCATAAAAATCAACTTCAATGGGAATAACACTTTAAAAAAATCCTTTTATGCATCCATTTATGCATAAATTCAAATTTAATAGGAATAAAACTTTTAAAATTAAAAAAAATCTTTATGCATCTATTTATGCATAAAAAGTAAATTTAATAAGAATAACACTTTTGAAATAAAAAAATTCCTTTATGCATCTTTCTATGCATAAAAATCAAATTTAATAAGAATAACACTTTTGTAATAAAAAAATATTCCATTATGCATCTTTCTATGCATAGAAATCAAATTCAATAAGAATAACACTTTTGTAATTTAAAAAAATCCATTATGCATCTTTCTATGCATAGAAATCAAATTTAATAAGAATAACACTTTTGTAATTAAAAAAATTTCTTTATTCATCTTTCTATGCATAAAATCAAATTTAATAAGAATAACACTTTTATAATAAAAAATTTTTGTTTATGCATCTTTCTATGCATAAAAATTAAATTTAATAAGAATAACACTTTTATAATTAAAAAAATTCCTTTATGCATCTTTCTATGCATAAAATCAAATTTAATAAGAATAATACTTTTATAATAAAAAAATTCCATTATGCATCTTTCTATGCATAGAAATCAAATTTAATAAGAATAACACTTTGTAATAAAAAAAATTCCATTATGCATCTTTCTATGCATAGGAATCAAATTTAATCAGAATAACACTTGTAATAAAAAAAATCCATTATGCATCTTTCTATGCATAGAAATCTAATTTAGTAAGAATAAAACTTTTGTAATAAAAAAATTCCATTATGTATCTTTCTATGCATGGAAATCAAATTTAATAAGAATAACGCTTTTGTAATAAAAAAATCCTTTATGCATCTTTCTATGCATAAAATCAAATTTAATAAGAATATCAGTGATATCCATGCATATTCATAGGTGAATATGTACGTGGAGTAATTAGAATATTTCTTTAGATGCAAAAATGGTGGGAATTACTCTTTTGGAATAACATAAAAACAAACTTTCTTTTTCACCAAATTCTGGAAATTTTTGCCATAACCTCCTTTGTATGGCTAACCATTTCTCATTTTTATGTTTCTTTATTTAACCTAATTAACACAATTTAGAATTATAGAACTCTAATCTACACAACTTTCTAAATTCAAGAGAGTAAACAATAAGAAGAGTTTAATTAATCACTTAATTAATCTTTCTAGGATTAAGAAAGGTTGGAATGTAAAGAAGAGAAGGGGGTGGCCTTTCATCAAAGGCATAGCATTTGAATTTAATCCAATCATTTGCAAAACCTAAAAATCAAGAAAACCATAGATTTTTTATTAAAATTCGTAAACAAGTAAGAAAATTAGCTTACATGGAGCTTGTAAGCTCTCCTTTGGCTTGAGGGATTGAGGATTCTACTATTGTTTGAAGCAATAGTGGCCACCAATTCACTTTGGAGAGGATTAGGCGAAAAACAATTGAATTATTAAAAAATTCAATGTAGATGGCTCAGGACAAGAGTAGAGTAACAGTGCATAAACACCATTAAGCTTTTACAAAGGGGGAGGCTTCTATTTATAGGAAAACGTGAGCCTCTAACCAAGCAAACTAATTCTAGAATTTTTCAGATCAGTTTGGTCAATTTTTTACCATTTTGGGTCAGTTCAGCTAGGTTTTGAAATAGGAGAGAGGAGAGATGAAAATATCTCATTTTATCGATTAAAAATTGGGGATAATGATGAGAAAAGGTACCTACTTCAAAGGGGGGAGATCCCAGTTTTTTAATTCTTTTCTTTAGTCCATAGTCCACTCTTCATCTTATGTGAGCATTTACTCATTTTTGGGGGGTTTTTCTTTTATTCTTCAATTTATCTCCTCCCTACACTTGGATTGATCCTATTGGCCCATAGAAACCTTAATTGGACCATAATCCAAAAATTTCTGAAAATCTGGACCCTTAGGCTAAAGGTCCTTTATACCTATTTTCAATTAATCTCAATTGCACATTGGAAATTTCTTTTTGAATTTATGTTTCATGGGAAACCATTTTAGACACTAGGAAGATTTGTATATCCAAAAATCTCTCAATTTTGAACTACCTCCCTCTAGACACTTTCTCTCTCTAGGCCAAAACAGAGTAAAACATGATCTTTCTTTTATTTCAGAGAGGGGAATAATTATAAGATCAGAAGGGGAGGTTCTTACACTTGCACATCTCAAAAGCTGGAAGGAGGAATCTTACATCCTACCCCACTTAAAAAAACGCGAGATGTCCACATCTCGCAAACTAGAGGACAACTCTTTCCCTTAAGATCCAACTGATTCTGGGATTCCGTATAGTCTGGTGAACCCAACAGAATCCTGGGATAAAGATCCCTTATATAGAACTCATCATGAGATAACAATTCATTCAGATCATATCATTCATATCCTCAACACCAATAATGGTCCATTAGACCGAAATTTCCATCTGAACATTCATCCATGGGAATTTCAATTATACAGGTTTTTAATTTGTCATCCCTTGACTTGATCCACTAGGTCAAGTGTTAACACTAGCAATCTGTCAGCACAATCCACTAATCTCATAGTGATTTGCTGAAGTCATTATCGTCATTCCAGTTACGAACATCATCACAGGGACTCGTCCCATTCATCCTCTTTGTGATTTTGCTCAACTTAAAGCTTTTCAACCAAAATTCAGGAATCATCATTTTTCAATCAGAATCCAAATCAACTCATCAATTCTCAACCAGAATTTTAAAATCATATCAACCACATTCGAATTCATCATCTGGACAGCATTTTTTATTATAATTTCAAGGTCTTAGATTTACTCGTATATACTGCCAGTAAAGAGCTACAGTTATACCCTCGGTATATACGGGTAGTCATAGTCCTCAAAATTTTAAGGTAAACACCATCATGTCTAGGCCTCAAGCAAGTCACAGATTCCATACAATTGCAGTACTTCGCTTCTTTCCTCATTGAGAGGCACAACCATTGATTCTTTTCCATAGAACAATTTTTTTTCAGGATTTACTTCATCTATCGTACCATAACAGAATTGAGTCTCATTTTAGGGATCCATCACTCCAGCCTCTAACCCCATCCAGTCCCGTGGGCCAATCGCCCACCCACTGTAGTGATGGGATCCATTTAAGAATATTGTTAGGTTTTTTCCTGGGTACCCGGGAAAAGAGTTCCCAGGCCCCCTAGGTGGATATTCATGGAAACTTATAACTAGTCACACCACTTACACACCCAATATGAAATTGCCTTTTTCACACATTCAGCTATCTTTAAAACAATCTTTTAATGAAACTATAGTATCACTGATCATAATCCTCCAAAATATCCGGTTGAATCCTAACTTCTAATTTTTCCTTCATCGGTGTACCTATGGCATGATTGGCAAGAACGCTCACCACCTATCCACTCAGGGTCCTTTTCGATAGTTCCTAGCTCATAGTACCCGACAATATATTCACTTATAAAAATCAAAATGGTATCTCTGTTGAAGATCAGAAAGATCAACTAACAGATCCATATAAAAGAGCCATGGACTCATCCGTTGAGGACCAACAAGGTCAATCAACCAGATCCATGCCCGAATTCAGAAAACAACTCTTACTCCTTGTTCCAATATCTTCCACGACGCACGTGTGGATATCTTCAGCGACCCAGAGCCCGAGCACCGTATGGTCAGCACCCTCTAGGATCCTTCGCAGGTCACCTAGCGCTTCACTCATAGGCCGCTTCCTTAGTCCCTCGTCCACCATACCGGAAGCTCACCATTTAAATCAAACCGAGGCTGGTCAAGACCTCGGCCGACCTTGCTATGCGAGACGTCCTCCGTTGACTCTCCGTCACTGTTGCAACTTTATCAGATTGGTCTCCACCACGACCTCATTCACAAGACAGTCAAAATGCTTCCCCAGCATTCTTGACATAAAACAGTCATTTAAAAACAGGTCATAAATACAGTTTCTATAACGAACTCTCATCTTTCCACATTATTCCACATCAATCCTCATTCATTTCATATATATTCCCATTCTCATCATATCTTTCCTCATTTATCCGCATCAGATCTCATCCACTCGCATCTACCCATATCCACATCTCATCACATCATATTCATTCATATCACATATCATCCATTCACATCTATCCCAATTTACATCACATCTCATTCACTCACATCCCGTTTAAAAAGAATAACATTTTTATTATAATAAAAATTTCCTTTATGCATCTTTCTATGCATAAAAATCAAATTTAATAAGAATAACACTTTCGTAATTAAAAAAATTACATTATGCATCTTTCTATATGCATAGAAATCAAATTTAATAAGAATAACACTTTTGTAATAAAAAATTTTCCATTATGCATCTTTCTATGTATAGAAATCAAATTTAGTAAGAATAACACTTTTGTAATAAGAAAAATTCCATTATGCATCTTTCTATGCATAGAAATCAAATTTAATAAGAATAGTGCTTTTGTTTAAAAAAATCCTTTATGCATCTTTCTATGCATAAAATCAAATTTAATAAGAATATCAGTGATATCCATGCATATTCATAGGTGAATATGTACATGTAGTACTTAGAATATTTCTTTTAAATGCAAAAATGGTGAAAATTACTCTTTTGGAATAACATAAAAACAAACTTTCTTTTTCATAAAATTCTAGAAATTTTTGCCATAACCTCCTTTGTATGGCTGACCATTTCTCATTTTTATCTATCTTTATTTAACCTAATTAACCCAATTTAGAATTATAGAACTCTAATCTACACAATTTTCTAAATTCAAGAGTATAAACAATAAAAAGAGTTTAATTAATCACTTAATTAATCTTTCTAGGATTAAGAAAGGTTAGAATGTAAAGAAGAGAAGGGGGTGGCCTTTCATCAAGTTCCATTATGCATCTTTCTATGCATAGAAATCAAATTTAATAAGAATAACACTTTTGTAATAAAAAAAATTCATTATGCATCTTTCTATGCATAGAAATCAAATTTAATAAGAATAACACTTTTGTAATAAAACAAATTCCATTATGCATCTTTCTATGCATAGAAATCAAATTTAATAAGAATAACACTTCTATAATGAAAACAATTTCCTTTATGCATCTTTCTATGCATAAAAATCAAATTTAATAAGAATAACACTTTTCTAACAAAAAAAAATCCTTTATGCATCTTTCTATGCATAAAATCAAATTTAATAAGAATAACACGTTTATAATAAAAAACTTTCCTTTATGCATCGTTCTATGCATAAAAATTAAATTTAATAAGAATAACACTTTTATAATTAAAAAATTTACATTATGCATCTTTCTATGCATAGAAATCAAATTTAATAAGAATAACACTTTTGTATTAAAAAAATTCCATTATGCATCTTTCTATGCATAGAAATCAAATTTAATAAGAATAACACTTTTGTAATAAAAAAAATTTCATTATGCATCTTTCTATGCATAGAAATCAAATTTAATAAGAATAACGCTTTTGTAATAAAAACATTCTTTTATGCATCTTTCTATGCATAAAATCAAATTTAATAAGAATATCAGTGATATCCATGCATATTCATAGGTGAATATGTACATGGAGTAATTAGAATATTTCTTTTAGATGCAAAAATGGTGGGAATTACTCTTTTGGAATAACATAAATACAAACTTTCTTTTTCACAAAATTCTAGAAATTTTTGCCATAACCTCCTTTGTATGGCTGACCATTTCTCATTTTTATCTTTCTTTATTTAACCTAATTAATCCAATTTAAAATTATAAAACTCTAATCTACACAACTTTCTAAATTCAAGAGAGTAAACAATAAGAAGAGTTTAATTAATCACTTAATTAATCTTTCTAGGATTAAAAAAGGTTGGAATGTAAAGAAGAGTAGGAGGTGGCCTTTCATCAAAGGCATAGCATTTAATTCAATCATTTGCAAAACCTAAAAATCAAAGGCATAGCATTTAATTCAATCATTTGCAAAACCTAAAAATCAAAGGCATAGCATTCAATTCAATCATTTGCAAAACCTAAAAATCAAGAGAATAATAGATTTTTCATTAAAATTTATAAACAAGTAAGAAAATTGGCTTGAGTGATTGAGGGTTCTACTATTGTTTGAAGCAATAGTGGCCACCAATTCACTTTGGAGAGGATTAGGCCAAAAACAATTGAATTATTAAAAAATTCAATATAGATGGCTCAGGACAAGAGTAGAGTAACAGTGCATAAACACCATTAAGCTTTTACAAAGGGGGAGGCTTTTATTTATAGGAAAAAGTGAGCCTCTAACCACACAAACTGATTCTAGAATTTTTCAGATCCGTTTGGTCAACTTCTGACCATTTTTGGGTCAGTTCAGCTTACTTTTTGGATCTAGGTTTTGAAATAGGAGAGAGGAGAGATGAAAATATCTCATTTTATCGATTAAAAATTGGGGGTAATGATGAGAAAAAGGCACCTACTTCATGAGGGGAGATCCCCACATTGAGGTGTCAAAATTCAGTTTTTTAATTCTTTTCTTTGGTCCTTAGTCCACTCTTCATCTTATGTGAGCATTTACTCATTTTTGGGGGGTTTTTCTTTTATTCTTCAATTTATCTCCTCCCTACACTTGGATTGATCCTATTGGTCCATAGGAACCTTAATTGGACCATAATTCAAATTTTTTTGAAAATCTGGACCCTTAGGCTAAGGTCCTTTATACCTATTTTCAATTAATTCCAATTGTACATTGGAAAGTTCTTTTTGAATTTTTGTTTCAGGGGAAACCATTTTAGACACTAGGAGGATTTTTATATCCAAAAATATCTCTATTTTGAATTATCTCCCTCTAGACATTTTCTCTCTCCAGGCCAAAACAGCGTAAAACATAATCTTTCTTTTATTTCAGAGAGGGGAATAATTATAAGATCAGAAGGGGAGGTTCTTACACTTGCACACCTCAAAAGCTGGAGGGAGGAATCTTACACTTGTGAATAGACTTGATTTTAAGCCACTCACGGTGGATAGATTGGATATCATCAACCAAACCTTGAATTCAAAGTTTGAGTCTATGACTACCAAAATGGAAGCCATTGAAGATCAATTAGGGCAATCTATGAATCAACACCATGAAGAAGCCACTGAGAGTAAACAACCTAAGATTCATTCAAGCCCATGGATTCATGTTATGGAGATGCCAAGAGGTTACCATCTTATTCAAAAGCAAATCAGTCCATCATGGTAGATGAGGAGATTCTTGGGGATAAGGATGGGGCTGATTATGATTGGGAGCACATGTCTTTTGCACAAAGACAAAGTTGAAGCTTATGATAGTTGGATGGAATTGCCTTCTTTTATTAAGAAGGAGTACAAAGACTTTGCTCAATTTGTTAATTCTTACATGCAATTCGCAATTGATGAGGATATTGATGAAGAGGACGTTGATGCAATGCAAGCAAGGAGCTATGTATTGTCAATGCCTAATGGTGGAGGAGAAATGAGCACTTGGATGTCCTCTAGGCAAGATTTCTTTGATACAAGGAGAAAAAGGTCTCAAGTTATGATAGTCAAACCGCAATATTATGGATCTCTTGTTGAAACTTCATATGCAAATGAAATACATAGCCTTCAAGCTGCAACAAGGTGATCGGAGTTGTGGTTCTATATTTAGGAAGAAGAATTTACTTCCACCATTGATGCACCAAGAGGAGACAAGTGCATTGAGGATTCCTATGCAACAAGGTGAGACAAATGAGTTTGATATACCCATGTATCAAGTTGATGTACATGATGAGGCACATATTCAAACACTATTTTCTTCAAAGGGAGTGATTGGAAGGAGACACTGTGCAATGATTGATGCTAAAACCTCTACAAGTGAAGCCAAGATAAACAAGGGTAATATATGTGAATTATTGATACCTACACTTGGTCTTCCTCTTGCTTTGAGTGGGGATAGAAGATCTACTATGCACTCAATGTTACAAGATTTTGGCTTGAGAAAATATAAAAGAGGACTTCCATTCACTATCACATTTGGTCATTGCATAATAGTGTATGATCATGTGGGTCTTTATGCACACATTGTGGGTGTTAAAGTGGATGAGACACTTGCTGTAATTTATGGACAGCAAGAAGATGAAGATACTTTGTTGCCGAATCTTTCTCGACAAGTCACCAATGTATCTGTGGTTAAAGGGGATGAAAATGGGTGTGATTGGATAGCTTTCATAAGTTCTTTGATTGAGGATTTTTTAGCTCATGATATAACTCCACGAGATTGTGAGGACATGGTCATTGACAACATTTTGGATGAGTACTCATTTGCTAATGGCGAATCGGATGATGAGTCATTTGTTGGTGATACATGTGATCACCATGCTTTGGATGATCATGCATTAGGTGACACATTGAGTGGTTTGTGGAAGATTGATGAGAATCCATTGTATGATCAATTTTCAAGTTCGGCTTGGAAGACATATAATTGTCTCTTGTTTGACTATGCTTAGAAGATGTGGAAACCCTCTAATTATATTCTCCCATCATCAGGCAAATTCTATCTAACCAAGCCATTCTACAAAATTATCGTAAATTACATTCAACTTTTGAAGTTCGATTTGGCAAAATTGCCATAAATTATTAAACCTTGTGGATTTGTGTGACATCAAAACTTTGGAGAGTTAATTTGGGCAACCATTTTTTCCTTATGGGCCTTTTATTTAGCAAGAGATTATTATTGCTTTTGGAAGCAATAATTACCTACTAGGTGAGCAATCGGGCTATGGATTTTCCTCAGCTTAACAAGCATTTTTCCCCGAAAATCCCCTTCATGAAACCTCATGTAGAGGCCACTCACAGATTATAGGCTTTAATCTCTCACCCAGATCAAAGATTAGGCCTAAGAAAGGTGTGCTTAATCAGTGTTTAGAAGTAACATGAGGCAGAATTTCAGCTAGTTACGCAACCTTCCCTAGGTCTGCAGTGCAGGATCTTCTCAAATCTTGTGGCCAATCAAAGAACGCCAGATCACCACCCTCAGTTAATCAGAATCGTAGACCCATTAGTGTTGAGAACGGAAGACCATTATGTACACAAAAATATAGAAGATTAATCGGCAGATTAATGATGGATTAGAATCCCCTAATTTGTAGATTAAGTTTAGTAAGGAATCTATCGTAGTGCTAGTTCTCCACAGAACATGGGCGGCTGGCTCTGCAGCTGTTTTGGAAGACCCAAGAATGTGTAGGATTAAGGAGAGATTAAATAATTTTAGTGATTTGAAAGGCCTTATTAGAAGCGAGATTAAGGCGGAAGCTTCTTCTTGCCGTGAAGGATGAGATAAAAGGCAAAACAAGCAGCGTGTTTATGCTTGTGGCGCCCGCAACAACCAATCAGATCATGTTATCAGCGTGCATCAACCATAATGATCTGTTTTGGCTCCCTGCAACTCCATTCTGTATTCAAGTAGCCCGCACCGATACAATGAGTAGGTTATAATCCAAAGCCCCTAATCACCTCTTCGTCTCCTTCTTCAGACACCTCGTTCTGCTGTGGTGCTCCACTCGTAGCCGACTCTGACTACAGCTCCCCTCCCCAGCACAAGAGTCTCCGCATATAGGATATTGGACCGGGCTTCTTTTTTGACTGTGACCGTAAAACTTAGACGACAAATGTATGTTGAAGAAGGGGCAACCATAGCCCACGAGCCAGCAGAAGTGTATGTGGAGTCCAGACACGAGCTCGATCCCAGACGACAACCTCATGGTCATCATCATGGATGTCGACATCATAGGAGCCATCGTCAATTCTCTCCAGCTAGGCACCACCCTCTCTCTCTAATTCTGGCTACATGAATGAATAAATGGTTACTTCTAGCATGGCTAATTCACATCTTTTTTACACCACATATGTACTTCTGACCATCACCACCAAGGCACTACCCTTTCCTTTCTCCAATAAAAATGGTCACACCCTTCCACTTCTTTACTTGGAAATAGAAGCACTCCAAATTATATATTCATGATGTTGTTCATGGCTACAATGGACTAAATTTTACTTTGTTAGAACATAACTCTATTGTACACTTCAATTTATGTGTAACCATGGATGTTTAGAGAGAGAAGATTTCATAATTCTCAATGCATGTGCATTTCGATGGATGTGGACGATAGGGTTATCACGTCTTTCAATGCTATTTTATTGTGTTGGCACCTTTCAATGCGTTTTGTTTTTCCACCGTTGATTCGTATATCAACATTTTTTTGGTTGGTGGTTGATTGAAAGATGCTTAGAAGGGAGATGTAATTTTTCATTTGCTTTCTCTGTTATGTGCATAAATGATGACTTAGCCTAAAATTTATTCTTGTTATTTTTGTCTATGTGAAGTATGCTGCCATAGTATACTGAGACAACTGCAGGACTCATGGTAGGCGATCCCCGATATGGTCAGGGATGTCAAGAGTGCCAACACAAATGCAACTTTTTTGTTGATGTGATGAGTGTGACTCCATGCAGTCTAATGGAGCACACGCATTTAGCTAGCTATGTTTTCACTATCATAGTTGGTTTGTGGCTCCTTGCACCTTCTAACTATGAATGGAATGTCACTCTAATTAGATGAAACCTCAACCTTTTTTGTGCCAAAGCGATGTGATCTTGTGCATGAATTGTTCATTCCAATAGACATTATAGATGGCACTGTCTTTTCTTTTCGGGATTGTATTGATAGGATTCGCTCATTCTTAATTTTGCTTGTTCCCATTCTTAATTTTGCTTGTTCCCATTCGCTCGTTGTTTGGTATACCTCCATTTCCACGACATCAGTATTTTGAGAATTATATTCAATAAATATCCTAAGGAGCTATTAATAGTTGTGCATTCAAAATTGGGCTAGCTTTTTCCACTTTTTACAAAAATAGCTCAACCACTAGAGCTTGTTCACACACTAAGTGTAAATAATTAAAACTCTTCTAGCTTATGTGCAAGGAATATAGCAACAGCATGCACAAGTGTGCATAAATAATTTGTACAAACATTTGGCATGTGGCCAAAAAAAAAACTCATAAAATAACCTTGTGCACATTCCATTTATTAAGCTGATTTCTATACATATTAAATCAAGCATATTTTTTTACGATTATTATGCATCAAAAACATGATAAAATATATACCTACAACAAACGTCCCATTTGAGAAAACAATTGTCCTCAATCGTGTAGAGGAAAATGCTACAACGATAACATCATGCTTGTTGCTATCGACGTCATAACCTGCAAGGTAAACTCAGAGGTCCAAACATGGCTCAAAGGCTGATCATGCATGGCTCAAAGGTTCTTATGGACATGGAATACCACAAACGTACTCAGAAGTGCATTGACCAAGCATGGCTCAAAGGCACAAAGGCATGGCTTAGAGGCTTGGGTGAGCATGGACTGCAATAATAAAAGTCGTGCGACACCTAAGTTGGTGACCCTCACACTCATCATCAAATCACAAATAGTAATACGAAATAATGTGATATGAGTTATGGCATGATAGGATTGGATCCTTGGGAGGACTTGTATCGATCATGATGCCACTTTCATTGCTCACAGTGGTGTTCGCATGGGCCTTGAGAGCTTCTACGACTCACCCACCACAACATCGACTAGCCATCATCTCATTTACTTAGAGTGACTTATTCATTGTATTATAATGGGGATGATGCTATATTGTACACACACACACATGATGATATTGATGTATCTCACACACATTTACATAATGATAGTGATACATGTGCACATGATGCCACTAACACATATACACAGGATGATGATGTATGTGAGTGATAGCGAGGGTGATGTGTGTGAGTTAGATCATGTGGGCATGATCTCAAGGGGGCAGAGATGGCAGCGAGCATACCGAGCATCGACACCTCTTTGCCTATCATCTTTCCTGTGGATCGTGAGGATATTCTAGTTGATCGTGGTGACATTTTAGAGGATCGTGTTCATTTTAGCGATGCATCCATTAGCACATTTGGGATGGGTGTATCCATTAGCACACTTGAGAGGATAGTGATACTTCGCATACGAGTCAGAGACACCTATGAGCATAGGCCTGAGTTATTAGTGTTAGATGCATCAGGCTATTCTTTTAGGATTTCTATTTGTGGAGATATCACTGATAAGACCACTACTCCTACTATTCATAGCATTCCTGGCACTATTCGTGTGGATAGAGTTCATATATTTGAGCAATCAAGAATAGTGCATGAGTGTAGTGATGATTTCATTGATGTGAGACATCGTATTGGGATTATGCATATTGACCATTTTCATAGTAGATCATATAGCATAGATCTTGAGAGATTTGCATTTGATCTAGACATCTCCTTAGATTCTATATTATTGGAGATAGATTTATCATGGGATTTAGGTCACATAGGGGCATCATTGATGGAGATAGACCATGTTTATGAGGATGACCTTGGAGGCCTCGGGGATGCCATAGATGATGACTTAGGAGATGATAGCATTTATCTTTCATGTGAGGATATCTCTTTATTTTTCAGTGATGATTATGATGATGTTGATGATTATATTGATATCTTAGATCTCATACACACATAGAGGGTTTTGCACATGAGGATGTAGTGTATAGTTTGGCTCATGTCCATATACCTATTGACATGTAGTGGATCGTCGTGTCTTTGACATTTTGAGTGATGCCACCTGGGATGACAGCATTGGTTCACTCTTACCCTCGCATGATGCCGACCTTGAGATATGTTCTTTTGGCTCCTACGGATGTCGACACACGAGCCTATGTTCTTTGGAGCCATGACATTTTCCTTTGGATGCATTCTTTGCCACTAGAGGAGCATAGTTTTTGGATATGTGGCTCGACATTCAAATACACCTATGACATATCTCAGTCTTGGCCTACAAGATGGCCCTTTTATGCCAGGACCATTTGACATTTTGGCCAGGAGTTTCGAGCTTTTTTGGTGGATACCTTTCGTGGTAGATTTACACTGCAATCGTGAGGATGGTACATGTCCTTTTGATCCCTAGACGATACTCGAATAGCTTCGTCATCTACTATAGTGGTTCCTTATCCTCTCCACTTGCACCAAATTATCGTGGGACCATTGCCTTGGATTTTGCATGCCTCGTATTTCCTTTCGTTCTTCTAGGTGGTTGCATAGATACCCTCATCATTGACAGGAGTCCTTTATCCTTTCTATTTGAGCCTGGGGGTCATATGATTCATGTATGGGTCTTTTGCTACATCGACATTCAATTATGGATGTGATTTTTGGTTTTTGTACATAGCCACTTGTATATGTCTTTTTATTGGGCACAACCACCCTTCGATTTCGAGGATAAAATCATTGTAGGAGGGGATGGTTTGCAATGAAGTAGATTTCATTGCACATGCACATGGGGAATGGGGCCTAGGAACTTGGGCTTAGGGTCATTTACATGTGTACTTTTGGGGGGCCTTGGGCTATATTAGGTATAGGGCTCATGGGCATTGTACCCTTTTTGATCATATTCATTTTTGTGTGAGTACACTTACTCTTTAGAGCTCTAAGCTTCCATGGTGGACTTCTCCCTCTTGAGATGTTAGGATGGTGAATCACACCCATGTTGTCACTACATTCCTTGAGCGACCAACCCTAGTTTCTTGCATATCTTTTTGTGTAACACCAGGCTTGGCATTTAGTATGTGGTCTCAATATTGAGCAAATTTATGCATAGCATAGGCATAAAGCATTGGCAGTCTATCAAACGGGTGTTTCGCTACCTAAAGAGCACTAAGCAGTTTGGGTTATTTTATCCCAAGGGGGATAAATCACTATTGCATGCATTTACAGACTCAGATTGGCTGAATGTTATGACACACTAGTGTCCACAAGTGGTTTTTGATTTTACCTTGGTGATTCATGTACATAAGCAAGAAGCAACCTGTAAGGTCTCCCAACCTAAAAAGGGGAAACCTTAAGATAGTCTACTAAGTCTAAAAGAAATATTTTCCTACTTGTCAACACCTCGACCGTGTAAAGATGTGAGGACACGACTAATAGATAAGACCTAGTTCTATCCCATGGGGGAGTGTGGTCTCCTAAATGACTTTTAAAGTCAAATGACCCATAGAGTGATTGACCTTAACTTGGGCCACCTCTATTCTTGATTCCTAGAAACAACTCTTTTTTTCCCATCTACGCGAGGCACAGCTTTGCTGGTCTAATCCTCTAGAGTAGCATTTCAGGGACCTACTTACCTAACGTAGGGCTTTTAATTAATTCTATTGGAAAGCTATCCGACTAATCGGGTCCACCCATCCATAGGATGGTGCCATCATGGCATTCCATCCTCCCACTTTCCACCCAACGCATGTGTCAATTTTGTTTCCTACCACGCTGTGTAACATAAATAAACAAGTTCCTTAATTAGAGACCTTACACAGTGTTCGTTAAAACAACCACTTAACAATGATACAACAATACTAGAAAACAAGGGATTTAATTTAAAAAATAGCTTCAAATCTATCCATGATCAAGGCTTATTTTATTCCGTCGATTATCTAGAATTCGGCCTTCTAGTCTCTATAGACTAGGCAATCCCTACGGTACCATACACCTCGTCATTGGTAGCCAGTGAGGACTCAAGCTGGCCTGTCACCCTGTCAGGCTCCATTACTTAATCCTCTCACTCCTCAGAGGGATGTCTACGTGCTAGGATGGACTTATTTACCACACTGGCATGGGCCCACAGAACTGGGTAGCATTAATAATACTTGCCCAAACCGGTAAGTTATGATTTCCCAATGGTAGGAGAGATACCTTAGGCTGACTCCAGGCCTCGCTAATGTCACCGCTCGGCTACACAAGCACAAGAACGGGGTTAGTATCAAGGTGAGGAGAAGATGTACCTATACTTTGACTTAATCAAGATAATAACACAATTACTTAACTAAACCATAGGATACAAGAAACCACATCATCTTATCGAGAAAGAAATAATTTCACAAGAATTTTGGTATTTTCAAAGCAAGGAAAAGTAGCACCCTCTTTCTTACTTAATTAATGCTAGCATTAAAGGTTAATAAAAAAACTTCTTTTTAAATGACTATTAAGCTAACCTAGCCATTGGTTCCTCGTGGGACTCCCGAGGGGAGAGTCGAGCCCACGTCCGAGGCATTCTCTCTAGGGTCGTCATCATGCACGCTTCTCGAGGCGGTATTTTGGCATCTTTGAGGAGGAGCCATTCTATCCACCTTCGCGTGTCTTACGTTGCTGTGAACTCAATTTTCAGTCGGATTGTGAATCAGAGTTTGTTTGCTCACTTTATGAGCATAAAACAATCATGCGGGAACCACCTCTAAAGCCAAAGTGTGCTTACTTAAGTCACTGCAAAAAGTAGAGTGTCCTTAAGTTGGGGGCAACACTAGAAACTAAGCCACATGGGGGAGATGGGGGTTCCCTCTTAAGTCTATTCACATGGGGGGAGGGGGGGAAGGATATAGGACACCTCCTCCACAACACAAGGGTGGGATGTTGAGAAAAAAATCTGCAGAGCCTACTGGGAGATGGACTGAAAAGTGTTTACTAGGGGACGGGCTATAGAGGGTTGTCAAGTACGGGCTGCAGAGGGCTGTCGGGTACAGTCTTCACTCATAGCGTCAGGTGTTGGCCACACGGAGGAGTACTGGGGGTTTATATAGGGGCTAGTACGGGTACGAGTGCAGGGAAAGAGAGAGCAAGCAGGGTACAAAGGATGGTATAAAGTGAAAGTGCACTGGTCTCTGTGGTGCATGAGTCTGGGGAAAGGGATGGTGCTTGTATGTGGGCCGTACACATGTACCTCCGGGTTAGTGTTGCATGGGTGTCCACGTGGTAGTAGATAGTGGGGACCACACGCTAGGGCAGTCGGCCTTTGGTCCTTACGGGGCTGTTGTATGGGCGCCTAATATGTGTACAACATATTTTTGGAGTAGGGATCCCTTTTTTGGGCACCAACCTCGATATGCGTGCTGATGCACCCGATGGTTACAAATTGTTTTCTATTGAAATTGTCCAGGGTGTCTCCTTGGTTGTAGGGGTGCAGTTTGTTTGTCAATCGGACACCCGGACATGCATTTGTTAAGGTTGGAAGTTACCGTACTTTAACTAAAAATTTACGTAGGCTTATTCTATTGTAAGTTTTTGAGCGTTGTAAAATCTTATATTAGGGTAAAACTGCACACATATTCCAAATTTGGACTCAAAATTTTAAGATTCCAAGTGGAAATAGCTCAATTATTAAAATTGATGCATTCTACACTATAAAAGGGACCATAAATTCATCTATGAAATGGATATATATTATTATTGAAGATGGGCGTGTTACATCCTTCCCTCCTGAAACAAATTGAGATGTATTCATCTCATCACATGAATTTAGGTTAATCTCTTAAGAGTGTAGCTTCATCTTTTCAAGTTGCATCCTCTTGAGGGTAGTCTTTCCATTGCACCACATGTTCTATAAGAGTTATATTACGGAGTTTCCTTTCTCTAGAATCTATGATCGTACTAGGTTGCAACTCAAGGAGTCCTTGAGTTGGGATTACAACTTTCTCATCATAAAGTATATGATCAATACTAGGTACATAAGGCTTTAACAAGCTTACATCATGAAATACATTGTGGATCTTAATATGGGCTGGGAGCTATAGCTTATAGACACTTCTGTCCAGACACTTGATGATTGTATTATAGGGTCCACAGTATCTTGGGCTGAGCTTCTTATATTTTCCAAGTGACAGAGAACTACGCTTGGGTCGCAAAGAACTTTGTCTCCTTCTTTGAAGATCCTTTCAGACCTCCTTGTGTTGACATAATGCTTTTGCTGATCTTGAGCAACTTTAATATCTTTCTGGATAGCCTTGGTCTACTCTTCCATCTCCTCGAGCATTTTTCTGGAGGCTTTGACTCTCAAGGTTGGATCAAAGAAATTTAGAGGAGATAAGCATTCCTGCCCATAGAGTTCTTTAAATGGTGACATTCCTATGCTCTAATGATAATATGTATTAATAGGCAAATTCTATTAGAGAAAGGCATTGAATCCATCTTCTTGGCTTCAGCCCACAATATGATCTAATAATGTCTTCAATTACTTGGTTGGCTCTCTCAGTCTGGCCATCAATCTCTAGATGATAAGCTGTACTAAAGGGCAAAGTTGGGTACCCAAGGCGTGAAACAAGGATTGCCAAAAAATTTGAAGTGAAGACAGAGTCCCGATCACTGACTATCCTTTTTAGTAAACCATGAAGCTTGAAGACCTCCTTGATGAATAATTGGGCAACATCATAAGCTTTGAAGGTTTTCTTTGTGGTATAAGATGAGCTACTTTGGTGAGCAAGTCCACCACCACAAAAATGGAATCATATCCTCCTTGTATAGTGGGGAGACTTGTGACAAAATCCATACTAATGCATTCCCACTTCATTTGGGGGATATCCAAGGGTTGAAGTTTCCTAGGCATCTTAACTCTTTCAGCTTTGATCCTTTGACATGAGAGAAATTGCTTCAAGTATCAAAGGACATCATTTTCTAAGCCTACCCAATGATAGCTCCTCCTTACAGCATTCAAGGTCTTTGCATAGCATGGATGTCCTGCAAAACAGGGCTATTATGAGCTTCGTGGAGGATTAGTTTCTTTAGTGCCGGATCCTTAGGAATATATAGCATGTGATTGAAATAGAGGCACCCATCATGGGTGAAGTAACCCTTGATTAGATTTTTCTCTTTCTCTCTGTTTCCCCTTCTTCGACTAATTTCACCATCCTTTTGGTAATCAGGATCATGAAATGAGACTTCTTTCACCTTGACCAGTATGGGGTCATTTGGCATCGAAATTGCACTCAAGAAAGATTTGCAGGGCTAAGTGCATCTACTACCACATTATCTTCCCAGAGCGAATTTGATGTCGATATCATATTCATGCAGGATTTCAACCCATCTTCTCTGCCTCATATTGAGGTTAGGCTGGGTGAAGATCCACTTTAGACTCTTGTGATTGGTTACAAGCTGGAACTTGCATCCCAAGAGACAATGTCTTCATAACTTGAGGCAATGAACAACTGCTAAGAGCTCCAAATCATGGGTGGCATAGTTAGCCTCATATTGATTCAGCTCGCAAGAAGTATAAGCCACCGGTCTTCCTTATTGGGCTAAGACACCACTAAGTGCTAGACTATTGGTATCAGTAAACCGCCTCAAATTTCCTAGTGAAATCAGGAAGTTTCAGGACTGGCGCTGATGTAATGATGGCTTTGAGTTGATCAAAGCTGACTTGATGGATTGGCAACCACACTATTTTGTAATCTTTCTTAAGAAGATTGGTGAAAGGTGCAGCTCTACCAAGGAGTAATCTTTGATGAAAATCTTGTACCATCTTATGATTTCCAAAAATCCACGAACTTCACGGGCATATTTAAAGGGTGGCCATTCCACTATATCCTTGACCTTGTCAGGATCTATTGAGATACCATCTTAGGAGACAATGAATCCAAGATACTCAATTTGGTGAGTAAAGAAGGTACATTTACTTTTCTTGGCATAGAGTTTATGTCTACACAATAATTGTAGAACTCTACACACATGCTCCTCATGCTCTTCTACCGACTTAGAGTAGACTAAGATGTCATCAAAAAAGACAAGCACAAATTCATCCAAGTAGGGACAAAATATATCTTGCATTAGGCGATTGAAAGTTGCAGGAGCATTGGTTAACCCGAATTAGATTACAGCAAACTCAGTGGCCATAACAGGTATTCAAAGTTGTCTTGGGTACAACTGCTTCCTTGACTCTGATTTGGTAGTAGCCAGACCTCAAGTCTATCTTTGAGAAAACCTTAGCCCCATATGAAGCCTGTTAAGAAGCTCATTAATGTGAGGGATAGGATACTTATTCTTGACAGTGACTTGATTTAGCCCCCGATAATCAATGCAGAGATGAAGAGTGTCGTCCTTCTTCTTTTGGAAAAGAATGGGTGCTCCCCAAGAAGAGCTATTGGGGCATACAAATCCTTGCTCAATGAGTTGGGAAAGTCGCTCCTTGAGCTCTATGGCTTCAGGGAGAGACATCTTATAGGGTGTTTTTGAGACAGGTTGAGTACCAAGAATTAGCTTAATTTCATGATCGACTTCTCGAGGAGGTGGTAGCCCTATAAGCTCATTAAGAAAGATGTAAGAGAATTCTTGGAGCCAAGAGGGTTCTGATTCTTTAGTAGGTTCATCAGCTTTGTTGAGATTAACTAGGAAAACTTGTTGTCCCTTATGTGCTTCCTTGAGAAGATGTTTTGCTTTGACTACCCTAGACTTGGGTTTACATGTCTTCCCCTGAACTAATACTACTTGGCCATGCTCATTTTTAAAAGTGAAACTCCCCTGGTTACAATAAATACCAGCATTGTTTGTGATTAACCAGTCCATCCCAAGGATCCCATCATAAATACCTAATGGTAAGACCCTAAAATGGCCATGAGTTTGTTTACTACCGAATTCAAAATCAAGGTTTCCTAGAGAGTGGTGAGATACTACTTCCTTTCGACTAGCTAGTTCTATAACCATTTTCCTAGTTGGTACCCAGGTTTAATTTTTGTAAACATCTTAGAGAAAGAAATGAATGGATACTGCTGCAATCAATCAAAAGCTGGAATGGCTTACCATGATGAGTGGCTAGGGTTTGAATAACACCAAATTGCTGATTAGGACCTTGATGCTATACAACCGCATGGATAGTGGCACGCTCTTCTTTAGCCAATTCCAAAGTTGGTTCTTCATTTATAGCACAGACGGGTACGAGCAAATGCTCCATGACTTCTGTAATGTCCTCCACCTCTTGCACCTTGGTGGATGGGGGTTCCACAGCCCTGATTTGCTTAACCACTTTGAGGAAAGGATGTTGCTAGCTTGGGGCAATTGGCCTTAAAGTGTCCTGGCTTGTTGCATTGAAAACACACAAGGGCCTCTGTAGAAGAAGCAACATATGAGCGGGGAACAAAGGAGTTGGTTTGCCGACCTCGGTTGTAGTAGGGAGAATTTTGCTGGGGCTTCTTGTAAGACCGATCCTTAGGGTTTGATTCAGGGTGAGATCTCTTCTAGGACCTAGCTTTGCCAAACTTTTACTCCTTCACAAGAGGTTTGGCTCGTATGAGAGCATCTTGTAATGTACTGAGCCTCATCGCTTTGAGGCAGGAATCCAAGGTCCATTCAAGCCTTGGCAGAAACGGGCTACCTGCTGGGAGGTAGTCATGGATGGGGCATACTTTCGGAGAGTGATGAACTTAGAGTAGTATTCTTCCAGGGTTAAATTAAGGTGCTTAAGGCTAAAGAACTCATATGAGAGGGGGGAAGATATTGCTCCTTCACAGCTTGTTTGATGTCATCCCAGGTTTGGGAGTATTCGATGACTCCCTTATCATGACACCATTGCTTCCACCTGAGTTTAGCATCCCCAGTGAGAAATCATGCAAGCATGGATTGGTTTGCTGCTCCAATACTGACAGTAGCTGAGAAGTAATCAATCCATACTTCGGCATCCTTCTCAATTTTTGAACCTTCCCCATTAAAGGAGGGAGGTTGCACCTGTTTTAGTAGTAGCTTCTTCTCGAGTATCTATGTATAGTGCATTGGGGAGAGGAGGTTGATCGTCTTGGTCATCATCGCAAGATTAAATTTAGGATCACGAGATTCATACTTTACACTACGCTCATGATTTTAAAATTAAAACTTTGAAATCACTTTATTTCTCAATTCAAATATTTACAAGGACAAGATTTATTAAAAGGGTTTGAGACTATTGTAATTAGTCTTTATTTATTAGAAAAGAGACTTCTAGTCTTAACTAAGACTTAAGACTCGTGCAATCCATGTCGGTGAAATACGGGGGTTCCACCGTGGTTTCTAAGATATGGAAGATTGAAGGTAGGGGAGGTAGACTCTAGATGGTATTGGGTCCCATAACAGCTACTCTCTCGGTGGGTAAGACTTGCATCACTTGATCATATACCCAGTGGTTCTGTGGTATACGGTTCCCCTCTATGGTCAAGTAGCTGGGTCGGGTCATGAACTAGAATAAGCAGACCATCTTCAGCTTCTCAATCCAATGAACCTGTTGTAAATTGATGGTGCGGTTACAATTCGGTTCACTCGGATGATAAAGTACCTCGGTCCATGATTTTAGAAGTGATCTCTACCCCACCCTCTTTGGATACGAGAGGAATGAGGGAGGGACAAATTCTCGAGTATATGTACCATTGTATCATGGAATTCAAAATTCAAAGAGCGACAAGATGTGTGGAAGACTAGGAATATCGTGTAAGCATCTCCCTCTTCCTACAATCATTCAATCACAAATTCAAATTATACTAGTAAGGTATCTTTTTTTTTAAATCAGATTTTTTTTTGGAAACCTTAAGATAGTCTACTAAGTCTAAAAGAAATATTTTCTTGTCAACACCTCGATCGTGTAAATATGTGAGGATATCTAATAGGTAAGACCTAGTTCTATCTCGAGGAGGAGCATGGTCTCCTAAATTACTTTTAAAATCGAATCATCCATAAAGTGATTGATCGTCACTTGGGCAACGTCTATTCTTGATTCCTAGAAATAACACTTTTTTCCCATCTAAGCGAGGCACAACCGTTGGTCTAATCCTCTAGAGTAGGGTTACCCAGGGACCTACTTACTTAACGTAGGGCTTTTAATTGATTCTGTTGGAAAGCTACCCAACTAATTGGGTCCACCCGTCCATAGGATGGTGCCATCAGGGCATTCCATCCTCCCACTTTCCACCCAACTCATGCATCAATTTTGTTTTCTAATTAGTCCTACTACGCTGTGTAACATAAATAAACGAGTTCCTTAATTAGAGACCTTACACAATGTTCGTTAAAACATCCACTTAACAATGATACAACAATACTAGAAAACAAGGGATTTAATTTAAAAAATAGATACAATGTTCAAATCTATCCATAGCTAGATCAAGGCTTATTTTATTCCGCCAATTATCTAGAATTTGGCCTTCCAGTCTCCATAGACTAGGCAATCCCTACTACGGGACCATACACCTCGTCGTTGGTAGCCGGCCTGTCACCCTCTCAAGCTCCGTCGCTTGATCATCCCACTCCTCTCGGAGGGATGTCTACACGCTAGGGTGGGCTTATTTACCACACTAGCCTAGGCCTATAGAACTAGGCAACATTAATAATACTCGCCCAAACCGGTGAGTTTCAACTTCCCAATGGTAGGAGGGATACCTTGGGCCGACTCCAGGCCTCGTTAACGTAGCCACCCGACTACACAAGCACATGAACGGGATTAGCATCAAGGCTAGGAGAAGATGTACTTGTACTTTGACTTAATCGAGATAACAACACAATTACTTAACTAAACCATAAGATACAAGAAACCACATCATCTTCTAGCAATAATTTCACAAGAATTTTGGTATTTTTAAAGCAAGGAAAAGTATCACCCTCTTTCTTACTTAATTCATGTTAACATTAAAGGTTAATAAAAAAACCTCTTTTTAAATGATTATTAAGCTAACCTGGCCATTGGTTCCTTGTGGGACTCCCAAGGGGAGAGTCGGGGCTGCATCCGGGGCATTATCTCTAGGGTCATCTCATTACACAAGCTTTTTGAGGTGGTATTTTGGCGTCTTTGAGGAGGAGCCAGTCTATCCACCCTCTCATAGCTTGTATCATTGCGAACTTAACACTTCAGTTGGATTGTGAATCGGAGTTTGTTTGCTCACTTTATGAGCATAAAACTCTCATGTGGGAACCACCTAAGAGCCAAAGTGTGCTTACTTAAGTCACAGCAAATTGGGGGGGGGGTGCAAAAAGTAGAGTGCCCTTAAGTTGGGGGCAAGACTGGAAACTAAACCGCAAGGGGGAGATGGAGAGTTCCCTCTTAAGTCTATTCACATGAGGGGGGAACGGTGTAGGAAACCTCCTCCACAACACAAGGGTGGGATGTTGAAAATAAATTTTGCTAAGCGTACTGGGAGATGGGCTGAAAAGGGCTTACTGGGGGGACGAGCTATAGAGGGTTGTCGAGTACGGGCTACAGAGGGCTGTCGAGTACAGTCTCCGCGCTCGGAGCGTCAAGTGTCAGCCACACAAAGGAGTACTGTGGGTTTATATAGGGGCTAATACGGGTACGAGTGCAGAGAAAGAGAGAGAAAAAAGCAGGGTACAAAGGATGGTGTATGGTGAAAGTGCACCGGTCTGTGGCTACGTGAGTCTAGTGAAAGGGATGGTGCCTCTACATGGGCACATCAGTTGTGTGATTACTTATTGGGGCGAGAAAAGGAGATCAATTTCTTACAATATACAAATGATAGTATCTTCTCTAATTATGATAAAAGACATTCTATCAAGGAATTCTATGTGTGTAATAAATTCTAATGTCCCATACCACCAGAAATTATCCCACATAGATCGAGAGATAAGTATGCATAGATCGAGAGATAAGTATGTGTGTAATAAATTCTAATGTCCCATACCACCAGAAATTATCCCACATAGATCGAGAGATAAGTATGCATCGGAATCCTTCACACAAGATTAATCTTTATGTCCCATACCACAAGACTAATACGTAGTGAAAAATTTCTGAAGTATATATATTTCAAGATGAAAGGGCCAATTCCTCCAAGAAGTTCTACTTTTGATGCATAAAAATTCTCCTTGAAATTTAAAAAAAGTCTTAAATAAAATTTATTGTAAAAATAATCAAACGAAATGAGTATGCTACCTTAGGAGTCAGAATACTTGTCGTAGTAGGGGTGTTCTTCTTCGTCCCACCATCAATCATATTTGTCCCAAGTGAAATATACTTTGACTTCTGTGGACAATTCGATTCGATATGTCCAGCATTGCACATGTAACACTTCTTTGAATCATCTTTATTAGCTTGTTGTGAATCATCAACCTTGGTGTCAATACCTGTGTTATTATCATTGAGGGGTATATCAAATGATTTTGGAAAGGTTTTAGGCTTTGAGAACTTTGATATCGAGCCAAAAACTTGTAATGAGCATTAGTAAGTCCAAAGGGAATTACCAAAAAGTCGTTTTATATACATTCTCCTCAGACATCTTACTTGATGATAGCTAGACTTAAGGTCAAAATTTCTAAATACCTATTCTTTACCATGTTTAGGGCTCTATAGTCTATACATATACACGATAATTGATGCTTTTTTTCTTGACCAAAAGTACAAGAGCACCATAAGGTGGAAGCCACTAGGTCTAGTCAAACCTCTCTCTAAATGTTCTTTTACCTAATGCTAGATTTATTTTTACTCTAGTATATTAACTTTGCTTTTTGCTCTAGAGTATTAACTTTATAAGGTGCTGTACAAGGTGGTGTATTACCTCAATCTTATGGTCTTTAGGTCAAAATGTGGAAATTCAAGAGGCAATTTCTCTAAGAAACAATCCTTGAACTTACAGAGGAATATTTGTTGTGAGGGACTAGTAGGTATATTTTCCATGCCTATAACCAACACCATATAAGTTTTCTCCCTCTTATGCAAGGCTCGCTTAGCCTACATGTGGCTAAGAAAAATGCTACGCTCTTCTTTGATTTGACCCCCTATACAAAAAAACCCCTAACTATCTTTGGTAATCCATATAATATGTGTATCATGATCAATGTAAGGGTTATATTGATGTTGTTCAAGTCAAGAGCTTACCTTAGCCTTATCGAAGCATGTGTTATTGGGTTTTACTTTTGAGTTGTAAATGCAACTTCCCATGTAGGTACACTAGCTTATCGCATGTCCTTACTTCACCGTTGTCACATCAGAATGCTCCTTGTTGCCAAAGGGGTGAAGGGAGAGCTCTCGACGCCTAGATGGAGGCAAGAAGAGAGGATCCTTCCTAATGGTTCTCTCTCATAAAAAGTAGGGGAAGAAGAAGCTAATTGCAAAGGGAAGACTACAATCAAACCTATTCAAGCATGCATATAATTAAGCACTAAGAGGGAAGAAAGAGATATCATAAGAAAACTATTGATTGTATATTACTTATTGTAAAAAATGACTTATATACAAGTGACTAGTTTTTACACTAGGCTTATGAAACTTAAAAATAGTTTGGCCTGTATTACTAGTCTTAAACAAGTATGCGTACTAAGTTTGTAGGCTTTCCCTATTGACATTAAGCTCATGGTAAGGCTGCTTTATATGTTCCAGCACTGTTTTACAAAAGTTAAGTGCCTTTTTGCAAAAGTAAGATGGCAAAGCACCTTACGGTAGGTCGGGCAAGCGAAACCATGTTAACCAACATAGTGGTTAACATACCCCCTTCCTAATGGTGACCACATCCTCATATCACTCAAGTTGGTAGTGAAGCAATTGCCTAGGAAGTGGATGATGTGGATGGTCCAAGATATGCCATGGAGTTTGCGAGACGACTAAGGATAAGCGGTTAGTTCATGATCAATTTGCTGCCAGGTGTAGGGCAAAGTGATGGACAGCTATGGGTAGCCCTGATGGGGCAGAGGCAAATCACTGAGGCATAATGAAAAGTGATAAGCAATGTGACTTACTAAGGCTCTTGCAACCTTTAGTCATATGATGAGCTACATATTCCTCAAACAACAAGATTTTGCGATCTTATGAAGAAGAAGAAGAAACATAGTACTGGTGGACGACCATCTTGCATGAGGAATCCCATAGTCATTGGCATTGGTCACACAAGTACAAACAAGGTCTAGTACAGTTAGGAAATTATAAAACAAGGGCATAAGTAAGAGCTGCTTATTAAAAGGATCCATTGTGTCTATTGATCCAATGGAATTGTTTAGCCTTCTTTAGGAGACGTCTCAACAAATGTGCAATGTATGCAAAATTCTTAACAAAATTTATATAACAACTGCATAATCATAAGAATGATTATAAATCATGTATACTCCTCTCGGGGTTAGGATAAAGTTAGTTTTCTTTCAAAAGAGAGAACACTAGATCTTGTCTTATAATGATTTATGGAGTCATTTCACACATGCATGCGCGCGTGCACACACACACACACACACACTTGTACTTACATTTCTTTTAAATATATACAGATATTATTTTTTACCTATCAATTTATCCTCTACCCATTGTTTACTTGCTAAATTTTAATAGGTATATACTTGATCTCTTATACATTATATTTTACCATCTTCCCTTTAATCAAACACATTTTATAGGTTTTATTTTTATTTTATATTTTATAAAATTTAAGGAAAAAACCCTATATACTTAACATAGTTGAACATGGACTTTTTTGTTTATATTGTTACATAGTTAGAAAATGTAAATAAGACATTTTTTAATCTTTAGATAAACTCCATATAATTTACATTGTCGATATTAAAGCTCATCACCCCATAGCCCATATCAACCTATCACAACTAGGTTTGCTACTATGAAAGCCTATCTCATCCTTTTTTTCTCTCTTAGCCTTTACCTAAATGACCCAAACATGGAAATCTTAGCCATCAAAAAAGATTGCCCCACTACTTTCTTTGTGGATTCAAACTATGCCTACTCATCTCATAGTTTCCCAGAATCTATTGTCACCTCCATCAAAGCCATTAGGAGCTTTGCCTTTTGTAGCAATAAGGTTCTCTCATTACATAAAGCTTTGTAGCAATCACATATTTTCGTGCCTACATTGTCTCATACATGACCCCCAAAACGACACAGAAACACTCTTACATACATACTCTCACCTACACATACTCTCTCTCTCTCTCTCTCTCTCTCTCTCTCTCTCTCTCTCTCTCTCGCTCTCTCTCTCTCTCTCTCTCTCTCTCTCTCACACACACACACACACACACACACACACACACACACACACAAAACACACACACACACACAAACTCCATTTGTGCTCATATGACACATATAACGGCACAAATTTCATAATAGCCTACTTTACTAGGGTTCTTTACTTCTGCAACTCTTTCACATTGGACCTATGGGTTGTTGCGACTTTGGCGCACCTCTGTACATGAATGTTCATCATCATAACCCTACAAGGGATGGTGGTGGGCAGTTACATTTTTGTGGCACTTGTTGCCTATGGGTTGCTACGAATTTGCTGCGCCTTTATACACGATTGTTCATCATAATCTTACAAGGGGTGGTGGTGGGGAGTAATGTTCTTGCGGCACCTGCTACTATGATGAAGATGGAAGACTCCTCCCCTCTGCCTCAGTCATGACCCATATATTAGAATGGAGGTGGGTTCTTTTACTCACTTAGCCTATCTGCCTTCTTATTGAGCATTACACGATGTCTCTCGCCCTTGCCTCTGCATGGGGGTCCTTCTGCCCAGGTACACAATACTTAAGAAAAACACTATTTTTCATACTTCAATAAGCTGGGATTTTGCAAGTAATTAAACTAATCTATGGAACCATATTCATGGCCATCATTATGTGTTTTAGCTGTGGATATTGCTGGATCAAAGCTTTGTTTTAATTGTTCTACATGGTAAGTATTTGAGAAAAATGAAAAAGTATTGCTTTGAGCTATGAATACACATGGTTATGAACATGGGTTCATTCTGGCCGTTATCATCATTCTGTTTAGACTACATCTACTCATACTAAAGATACAGTAGACATGGTTATGAGTTGCCTAGCTTAGGGCACACAACAAATTTATAACTATTCTCTAAATCTCTGCTGATATAGTCAAACACCTTACCCTCGTCAACTTGAACCAACTGATCCTCTAAAATGTCTTCTTAGGTTAGATATGACTCTAAACAACCCTAATCTTCAATCCTATCTACTTACCTTACCTTCTCTGACAACTTGCTAACCTAAGCTGACCTCAGCTGACCATTACTTAAATGTAATCTGATTCAGCTAACTGCTGCTGACCTCTATTAGATTCTTATCCTCTAGACCCTCAGATTTTCCTCTAGAACCAACAATCTTCAATCCTCGAATCTCTAGCTGTAGGACCCTGCTAAATATGTCAGTTGTCCTCTACTGACTCTTATTTGACTCAAGTCTAACTCAACTGTTTTAGATCTCCTTACCTCTGTGTCCTTTAACACTCACATACCTACAAAGATTGAACACTACAATCGCTTACCTCACTTTAGTTGACCTTCAACTATCGTCTGAATCTCTGCTGATACAGCTCGACACCTTACCCTCCTCAACTTGAATGAGTTGATTCTCTAAAATGTCTTCTTAGGTCAGATATAACTCTAAGCAACCCTATCTCCTTAGCTAACCTTCTCTGATAACCTGCTGACCTAAACTGACCCCAGTTGACTCTCAATTGACCCATACTTGACTGTAATCTGATTCAGCTAACTGCTGCTTTTGCTGACCTCCTCTGTTAGATTTTTATCCTCTAGACCCTCAGATTTTCCTCCAGAACCAGCAATCTTCAATCCTCAAATCTCTAGCTCTAAGACCCTACTAAATATGTCAATTGTTGTCCTCTACTGACTCTTATTTGTCCTCTACTGACTCTTATTTGTCCTCTACTAACTCTTATTTGTCCTCTTCTGACTAAACTGGATTCAACTGATTTAGATCTCCTTACCTCTGTGTCCTTTGACACTCACCTTCAAACACTTCAGATCCTACAAAGATTGAACACTACAATCTCTTACCTCACTTTAGTTGACCTTCAACTATGATGACTGCCTAAGTCCTGTCTAGTTTTGATTGATCTGACTCAGATCTTTCCACTTATGTATCCTCTAAGGCTTAAAAACCTTCCAAAACCTTAAATTTTACAAAGATTCAACCTTACAACCTCTAAACCGACATCAACTATCTTCCAGCTAACTTTGTTAGATATCCTTCAACCTACAAACTACTTGACTGACTTAGACTGACTTCTGATTATCAAACTAGACCCAAAATAGCTTCCTCTCAACCCAAAAAGATTGACTCTATTCTTCCGCATCCTCAACTAACGAGTTATGACACTCACTTGACCATGTCGGGCACTAATGACTCTCAGGTGATGCTATCAGACTCAAACCTTACTCTAACATACTTCAGATCTTCACTCACAAGTGTTTTTACAATCTTACTAAGATTATTATGGTCTTATTGAGTTTTAAGAGTCCGTTTCAAATAGTAACATCTTATTGAAACCTACAGGGTTTAGCTCTAGGGGTACTACTCCATAGAAATTGTATGCAAGTTTGCTAGTTACATAGCAATGAATACTTTACTATCTTTAGCTCACTTGGTCTACTCTTACTGAGAGGAAGTACACTCCCCTTTCACCTATTTGATCTGGTTCTATTCAGGAAGTACACTCCCCTTTCACCTATTTGATCTGGTTCTATTCAGGTCCTCCTTCTATCTATGTAACAAGATTTCAAGATTGATAGAGACACAGGCTGGCTCATAAAAAAATCATAAGATTTGTAAGATATTAGTGAACTTGCTAAATGGAGGTTCTTTCAACATAAATTTAATGATGACTATTGGATAAACACATAACAACTGGATGTATTAGTACATGCGGTGTTAAGTGCTACTTGGACTTACATAATTTAGCTTGGTTAGGCTTCTTTATTTTTAACTCGCAGAGATAGGGTGACATCTATAACATGTGGATAGGTACAATGACACCTGTAATATGCATTCAGGTCAACAAATTATTGTCTGTTTGTATGGATGCAGGTAATAGGACCTACCTTGTTTGTTTGTATGGATGCAGGTAATAGGACCTACCTTGTCTGTTTGTATGGATGCAGGTAATAGGACCTACCTTGTCTTCTCTTACGGTTTCAAATAAGCTTCCCTTGCTATTTTGATTTTATTTCCACTAGGATGCAACTTGTCATCATTGACCCTAAAATGTACATGACTCATAGTTGAACTTGTTTCATGTATAACATTTCTTTAAATCAATATGGTATGGCTTCATGAATAGTTTTGTCTATTCATTGTGGATATTGTATATGTTTTAAACTAGCAACACGCACACACACACGCACATGCACACGCAGACGCACACACACACACACACACATGCACTCACACTCACTCTCTATTAACACTACATTTAACCTCTGAACTACTTAGAATATTAAACCATCAAATTTGATTCTTAAAGGCTCTTAGCTGAACTAGATGGAAGTACTGATTAAAGTTTCCTTTTTGGTGATGTTGTTACATTGATCATTTAGTATGGTTTTAGAGCAGAGAAGTCTCCCTCCCTAGGCTTGATATTTTATGACCGTTATGGATGTTTTTGCTTATTTTATCATTTTTTAAAAACCTAAAAAGTCATTTAAAGAATCATATTAAAAAATGAAATATCGTGCATTGTTATCATTTTTGTGTGACGGGCATGCTTGTTTCCTCACACACTAACTCAACATGCTTGTTTCCTCACACACACTAACTCAACATGTTATCCCTAATCTCTATTCTGGTTATAATTATAGTTAATTGGGGTGTATTCCTATTTTCTATATCAACACAATAAGAATTTCTATTTTACAAATTTGTAAGAGCCTACCTGTGTGTGTGTGTGTGTGTGTGTGTGTGTGTGTGTGTGTGTGTGTGTGTGTGTGTGTGTGTGTGAGAGAGAGAGAGAGAGAGAGAGAGAGAGAGAGAGAAGGAAAATTATGTTGACACCTGTGGAAGGCCAAAATAGTCTATGAGACCAAATACACAATACAAAGACTATGAAGGTCTTATGCCAAACATCTAGAGGACGAGAAAAAGAAAAACTTTACAAGAGAAAAGTCTTACTAATTATCTAATAAATCTAGGATGCCACGCATCAAATACATTCACCTTAACTAAAAGTTGAGTATACTTTTTGGGGTTTAGGTTTATAGAAATCTTCAATGAGGGTCATGTCCTCACGGTAGACTGCCCTCTTTATGGTCCTTTACACTTTGCCACCAAGGGAAAGGTTGCATGCAAACCACAAGATCTTCTAGGTTGGCGGCCTCCCCTCTACACATTGCCCACATTAGGAAGTCTTAAATGTGTGTTAGATCATGTAAACTTGGGACAAAGGGAGGAGCAACCAATCAACTTCATGCACTAGCTTAAAAAGATAATTTCAAAAAGATGGTGGCCTTTTTCCTTAGATTTATGAGACAAGGAAAGATGAGTAGTTTCCCTGGCTCTGTATTATGTTTTCTTGCCTACAACGTCATGTTGGGTTGCATACACATCTATCTATTCTTTTCTTTTTTTGGACCAAATATATATATATATATATATATATATATATTTATCATGAGACCATTACATCAAAATAAATCCCTGTTGCCACCTATTTATTCCTAGTGTCCACATCTCTATTCTTCATTGTTTAACAACTTGTATAGAAAATTCCATCTCTCATCTTCATTTATAAAAGAAGATTTCTCCCAAGATATTTTATAATCCAGCAAAAGACAAAGCCTCCATTAAAGCCTTTGTGGTGCATCCTCTTGGAGTCTACTTTTCCAACACATCTCCTTTGTCTGACCAAATCTCTATAGTGGGTCTAGCCCCTACTGGATTTTCTATAAAAGCCACAACAATGTATTTCATCTTCTTCTCTTTCAAGTACCATCTTCTAGACTTGGGACCAAACCTCAACTGCTTAGGCTTCTGTTAGATATCCGTAACGCCACTACGGGCGTTACCACGAGAGGGGACGGCCTCTGGCTCACCACCCAGCCATAGAGGAAGAATGAGGATTGCCCCTCATCCCCCAGGCTATATAGTGTGTGGCCTGCCGTCCACACTAGCCTGGCCGCCCATGACTCCGCACGGGCGTCCTCTCCCACTGAACCCCGGACATGGCCATCCGGTCTGCCGTCGGTCACAGGCATTACAGCCTACGTGACATTACCCCCCCCTTAAGAAGAGTTTTCGTCCTCGAAAACAAACTGGGGAAACCTTTTGGAAATTGCACTATGGCGTTCCCAGGTTAATACCTCCTCATCCCTATCTGTCCATTTAACAAGTACTTCCTGGTACACTTTATGTCGGGTTTGTTTATCACAATACTGTAGAATCTTTTCATGTTCATGTGGTATCTTTGGTGGCTCTATCAAGTCCACCAAAATCTCTGGAGAAACTGCGTTCTCTAACCCGTGAACTGATTTCTTCAGTTTACTGACATGGAAGACAGGATGGACTTGAGAACTCTCCGGTAACTCAAGTTTATATGCTACGTCCCCAATCTTCTTAAGGATTTTAAAAGGACCACAATATCTCGGAGAAATTTTATCACACTTTCCCGTTTTCATGGTTTCTGATTGCGCAGGAACCTTGAGGAATACAAAGTCACCTTCTGCAAAGGTCACCTTTCTTCGTCCTTTACCGCATAAGTTTTAGCGCGATCCTGAGCGCTACGAATGCTCTCACGTGCGGCTCTTAGCATATCATTCATATCTTCAAGGAAATCCTTGACAGATTGAATCTTCTCCTTTTCTAGGCCTATAGCCCCATCGGAGATCTCGGCTGGAATCCATACATTAACATGAATGGTGTAAATCCAGTCGCTGAGTGTTTGGAGCTGTTATAGGCAAACTCCAATAAGGGCAAGTACTCTTCCCAATTAGATTGCTTCTTACTAACATAAGAACGCAACATATCCTCTAGAATTTGGTTAACTCTTTCAGTTTGACCATCAGACTCCGGATGATCTGCCGTACTCATACTCAGAGTAGTATCCAACTTTTTGAAGACTTTCCTCCAAAAATGACTGTTGAACTTTCTATCTCTCTCCGACACTATATCTGCAGGCAGGCCATATAGCTTGTAGAGATGTTCAATAAAGAGATATGCCAACTCTAGCGTTTTAACAGTTTTCTTCGTGGCGATAAACTTTGCCATTTTAGTTAACCTGTCCACTACCACCCGCACCGAGTCATTCCCTCGACTCGTCTTGGGTAAACTGGTAATGAAATCCATGGAAATGCTTTCCCATTTCCCTTGAGGAATATCCAGCGGATGGAGTAGTCCTCCAACCTTAAGACGTTCATGTTTATTGACCTGGCACTTACTGCATTTCAGCACATAAGCCTGGACGTCCTTAAACAAACTAGGCCAATAAAACTGTCTTTTTACTAGTGCATAGGTCTTCTGAATCCCAGGATGACCCGCACTTGGACTATCATGACTTTCTTTAAGAATTTGGGCCCGAAAGTCACCAATAGTTGGTACACATATTCTACCCTTGTAGAGTAAGTACCCGTCATCAATGGAGTAATTAGCATATTTCTCCCCCCGACGAAGTTTATCACTCCCCTTTGAAGCCGTGGCAGTCAAAGGTGATGAAGGGCCTACGTCAGAACTCTCCGGTTCCAAACTATACCCAGAAGACACGGCTAGTCTCTCCGGACTAACTCTCGCTTCCCTTCTCGTTGCACCTTCGGCCAGTCTCTCCGGACTAGCAATACGTGCCAACGAGGGAGGTGGTCGCGTCTGTGAAGAAGTGCGTACGCGTACAGCGTGCCAGACCTCTGTAAAAGATGGATCGTGCTCACATAAACCACGTAGGGACTCCAAGAAATCATTCTTGAAGACTATGAAACTAAGTTCATTAATCTGTGGCATGCGACTAAGTGCATCTGCCACCACGTTATACTTACCTTTCTGGTAACGTATCTGAAGGTCAAACTCCTGTAGAATCTCCGCCCACCGAGCTTTTCTACCCTTCAGTTCATTTTGACTTGAAAGCCATTTCAGACTTTCATGGTCCGTCCGGACCTCAAAAGTGGCACCATATAAATAGTGTCTCCACTTTTTCAGTGCATGAACTATCGCTAGTAACTCTCGCTCGTAAGCCGAGTAGTTACGCTGCGCACGATCTAACTTTTTACTCTCAAATGCAATTGGGCATCCCCTTTGCATTAGCAATGGCCTCATTACTAGCGTCTGTTTCCAAAACAAACGGCTCATTTGGATCGACAATTGTCAAAATAGGTGCAACTGCTACGGTCACCTTGAGCTTGTCAAAGCTCTTCTGTTGGGCGTCCCCCCAACTAATGTTTTTTGTTTTTGACCGTAACTGGTCAGTCAACGGGACTGCGATCTTCGCGTAGTCCTTCACATACTGTCGGTAGAACCCCGACATGCCAAGAAAAATCTGCAGTTCCTCGAGATTCTTCGGCACTGGCCATTTAAGAATAGCCTCTACTTTTTCTGGCTCCATCCGCATACCATCGGCGGATATAATATGGCCAAGGTAGTGAATTTCTGTTTCAAAAAATTCACATTTGCTTTTCTTTGCAAATAATTTGTGCTCTCGCAACAACTTGAACACTAGACGCAAATGCTCTATGTGTTCTTTCTGTGTCTTACTGTACACAAGAATATCATCTAGGAAAACTACTACGAATTTTCCCAGATATGGACGTAAAATACTATCCATCAGCGTCATAAACGTCGCTGGAGCATTGGTTAGCCCAAATGGCATAACCAAAAACTCAAAATGCCCGAAACAGGTCCTAAATGCTGTCTTCGCAACATCTTCTGCTTTTATTCTAACCTGATGATACCCAGATCTCAGGTCTATTTTTGTGAAGTATCTCGATCCATAGAGTTGATCAAACAACTCATCCATGCGTGGCATCGGATACTTGTTCTTAATCGTTATCTGATTAAGAGCCCTATAGTCTATGCACATCCGCATAGATCCGTCTTTCTTCTTTACCAGAAGAATAGGCGATGCCCACGGACTTGAACTAGGCCGAATAAAGCCTTTGTTCAAATATTCCGTTAATTGTTTTTCCACCTCCTGTGCCTCGGAGTGGCTTAATCTATAAGCAGGTTTGCTTATAGGTTTTGATCCTGGCATAACTTCGATGCCATGGTCTACTTCTCTAGATGGTGGTAAACCATCTGGTAAATCATCAGGAAAAACATCCTGAATTCCTCTAATAAATTCGTTAAAGTATCTACGTACTTTTTCTTTAATGTCTCATTCACCTTGGATTTTTTCTTGTTTGAATCACATGCATGCCAAACAGGGTTTTCAAACAATGAGTCTCGTCCAAGGTTATTTTGTTTTTCTTGTTTGTCTACGCAAACATCATTTATCGTTTCATCTACGGAAACAGAATTCAAAAGAGGGTAACAAGCATATACCTCTGCTATCTGGTCTCTGCGGACCGCTGTACACAGCTCCATGGAGGAAATAAGTGGTGTGGCAGGGACAGTACGATGGCCCTGCAGGGTGATGACACTACCTCCATGCTCAAAACATAGCGTATTATGTAAGTAATTCCGAGCTAGACTAGGGCCCAAGCCATACAGCCACTCCCTGCCTAGATATACGTCTGCTCTGGCTAAGTGCATGACCTGAAAGTCACGCGGAGCCTCGTAGTCCTGCATAGATAATGGGACCCCCAATACTACGGTATTCCATACCGTTTTGTCATATCCGTTGGCTAGGCCAACAGTATACTCATGATCACTCCGAGTCTCAGTCAATCCCAATTTCTTGACTAACGAGTAGTTCAAGAAGTTGTGACTAGCTCCATCATCAATAAAAACTGTGACTCTACGGCCACCTATGGTGCCATACATGCGCACCATGTCATGCGGACCTACAGTAGGCTGCCACATCGCTGGTGTCACTGAACAAGCGTGATGCTCATCACAATGACACACTGTCACCTCTCTGAACTCTGCGGAACTGAGAGGGAGTCTCTGCACTGTATGCAACTGCCTAGAAGATTTACCATCTTTTTTGGGCTCGTTGCCACTCGTGCTGGCTTTAGGCTTTGGACACTCAGCCTTCGTGTGTCCTACTTCATTGCAATTAAAGCAGCGATTTTCCTTTTGCGCTTTAATATATTGCTCTTTCTTTTGGTTTTCGGTGTCTCTTTTCTTCCTGGATGGTCGCGGTTTTTTAGACCAATGACCACCCTATTCTTCCTGGTCCGTCCTATCCCCTTGTTTGTCACTGCGGAACCCTTTTCTTTTGAGGCCTGACCTCCTCTTTTCACTACCCTCGGCCCTGCTAGAACCACCACGCGCACTACGGCGCTTGATGTCATCGAATATCTGTGCATATTGAATTGCCTCTGCTAAGTCTTTAGGCTGTAGGGGTTCTACGTACTCAAGATAATCATCTTTGAGGCCTCTCTTAAAGCCTCGCAATGTCTGGAATGCATTGATTCCCTTTAGCTTGAGTACTATCTCCCTGTAGTTTGAGATGTACTGAGTTAGGGATTTGTTCTCCATCGAGCACTTGTCCCATAACTCCCAGCTTCTCTCTGCCTCATTAACAGGCAAAAATTCTTTTCAAAACATTGTTTCAAATTCCGTCCAAGTGGCAGGGCGAGTTGTCAAACTCATCCACCACTTGTACGCTTTGCCGGTTAATGAGAGGCTAGCCTCTCTACGGGCTGTATACGGCTAGGCTGCTGTCGCAGCACATGCAAATCTGACCACTTCGCTAGAAACATATTGACTGAGTCCTTGTTTCTCTCCTTTTCCTCGCCACCAAAACTAGGCGGCTTTAAGTCTTTTAACAACGACGAAGCTGTCGCTACGGACGGCCCCGCAGGCGCATCGGCCTGTACTCCTGCAATTACTGGCGAGGCTACGCTCACCCGTGCTGTAGGAGCTCGGCTACCTCGAGGAGTCGGAGTACTAGCCGAGGCGGCTGTCAGTGCATCTAACCGTGTGGAGATGCTCTGTAGCATCGTTACTAAATCAGCCTGGACTTTACCCATAGTGTTCAATTTGTCATTAAGATATTTAAACAATCCACTAGAGAGCTCCGTCTCTGTCAGGACATCAACAGGGTCCAATAGGTCATAGTCGTCGTCGTCATAATCCAAGAGGTCTTCCTCGGTCCCCTCGGCGACGTCAGTATTCATGTCCTCTGGCTCATCGGCCAAAAAGGGGGTCATCAGCCAATGCGGCCGCGCTCTGCGGGCTCGCTGGGTCCTAAGACGGGGTCAATAGACGAGGAGGGCGCTGGCGGATCACGAGTGATCGATAAGCGCACTCCGGACCGAACAACGGTCGGGCGTGTACGGCCTGACAATTCGGTCGGGGTCAAACCCGCGACCGAGGACAAGAGACTGGAAAAACCTAGAGAAGTAGAAGGCGGTGGGGACACACTACGCCTAGCAGACATTTTTAATTCTTGCAAAAAATAATGCGAGAACTCGGAAATTACTAAAAAAAACGCTAATAAAAATGAGCAATGGTGGAGACAGAATAATAGTCACCCCCCTTTATGGTCGCCTGTCGAATTGTTGTGTGTTGTTGCGGGCCTCTACAAGGATGCTTCCGGGATGCTCCGATCCACGAGAAAAATGCCTGCAACTCATAACAAGAATTTAAATGATCGAGAGATGCCTTGCCGGGATTATTTCTTGCGGGGATGATTCTCCTCCCCAGCCGAGAGAGAGGGTTTCCTTGAATTTTTTGATTTTTAATTTTCAAGAAACAAATAATGAAAATTAATTTTAAAAAATAAATTTTTTAAAATCTTTTTTTTTGGTCTCTGGCCGCCGCTGGTGGGTTGGCTGGCGTATGCTGGCCGTTGTGGCCCTTGGCCGCCGTCGCCGTTGGCTGGCCGGCGCCGCCGCCTGCTGGCCGCCCATGGCTGGCCTGGCTGGCCGGCGCCGCCGCCTGCTGGCCGCCCAGGGCTGGCCTGGCTGGCTGGCCTCCATCGGCTGGCTGTGGCCGTGGCCGCCTCCTCCTCCCCGCAAGGCTGTACGACGGCGAAAAGTCAAACGTGGTCTCCTGCGCCTCACACTCGTCGTTGTGGTCTCCTGCGCCTCCCCCCCTCTACACACGTGGGCTTTGGGGTTGACGTGTGGTTGGATGCGAAGCAGAGGAAGCTCCTCCCCCGCTCTCTACACAGGTCGTGGGGAATGTGCTTTGCCCCACACACACACACACGAGCTTCAACTCTGAAAACCTTCTCTCGTGGGGTTTTCGCTGCCCCACCCCCACACACACGCGTTTTTTTAATTTCGTGGGGTTGGTCTGCGCCCCCCCCATTTCCACACAGGTTTCAAATCTTTGCGCAGCCATTCAACGGAGAGTATTTCGCAGCCATTCAACGTAGAAAACAAAAAAAACAAACAAAAATTTTGCTTACCTGCGACTTCCTGTGTGTGTCGGGGAGAGAGAGTGAGAGAGAGAGAGAGAGAAAGAGTTCTTCCCTTCAAAAGTCTTGGCCCTCCTTCCTCCACACACTCCCTTCTTGTGGAGATAAGGGTGAGAAGATTGTGGATGAAAACCATCGAGTGGGCTCCGGTCCCCCGTTCACGCGCGGACTCTCACGATCCCCTCGAACCACGCTCTGATACCAGTGTTAGATATCCGTAACGCCACTACGGGCGTTACCACGAGAGGGGACGGCCTCTGGCTCACCACCCAGCCATAGAGGAAGAATGAGGATTGCCCCTCATCCCCCAGGCTATATAGTGTGTGGCCTGCCGTCCACACTAGCCTGGCCGCCCATGACTCCGCACGGGCGTCCTCTCCCACTGAACCCCGGACATGGCCATCCGGTCTGCTGTCGGTCACAGGCATTACAGCCTACGTGACAGCTTCACATCCAATGATACCTGCAATCATAATATTTCCAGGTTAGGTTTCCCTAGTATGCTAGAGGGTTTCCCAGGAAGATCAACAATCACTTGATACCACTCTGCACTCTCTGAACCAGTAGTTCGAGATCATCAATTTTTATGTTGTTTACACAGATTACATATCGACACATATATATACATTTATACATTAGACCTATCACATCCAACATTTTATGAAACACCACACAATTCCTAGAAGTCCATATTTCCCACAGGCATCAGGCCCTGATGATGTTAAAAAGAACTTATGTTCCCTCATCAGCAACAAACCATTTACCCAGTAACCAATCCCCCCAATGTGTTTGAATTCCCAATCCATGTTGCACCCATTTCATTAATTTTCCCCATGCACCTCTAATGGCTAGGCAACTCTAGAAAGCATGCTTACCATCCTCTAAGGCAGATTTACATCTAGGACAACCACCACTAGTTATGTTCTTCTGTGTCAACTTTGCTCTAATAGGTAGAGCCCACATGCAAACTCTCCATAAAAATACATGGAATTTAACAGGAATCCAACTCTCCCACAGCTCTTTCCACCTCTTTTTCCAGCAGTCTGGGCTCCAACTTACTTTCCATATTCTATTGCAATATTCCACATTCCAGTCCTCTCTCCTTAGCATTGCATACAAGACCCTAGCTGAGCCATTCACCAATTTAACCCCATTAATCCAAGCCCAATCTTTGATCCAATAGAACTCATCAAAAGCAGTAGAGACTTAGCCCTCTTGAATTAGAGTCAACACCTCCCATTAAGACTCTCTCTTGTAGATAAGGCATATTCTTATTGCAACTGTTCTAACTCTTTCCATCCCATTTCAATCACATCCCAACAATCAGCTAGTTTTCTCAAGCCCCTGTTATTCAACCTCTTAGCAGAGAGAGTGTCTAGAAGTCCCAATGGTGGGTGAAACCTATGAGACCACCATAAGCTCAAGCTGAGTAATGAGCCTAAGGCCTTGTAGTCTCCATCCCAATTCATTAGATTCAGAATCTCTTTCTAGTTACTACACATTCTCTTACACGTTGAAGAAGCTGTCACCTTTAAAGGGGCATAAGAGAACAATTTATCTTTCCAGCTCATATCCAGCTAGTTACCTTTATGTAAGACCAAAGAAGCCTCTATCAGTTCTCTTGTCATGATAGTCCATGTTTCAATCTGAACCAGACATTTTGGAAGAAGTTGAGCCATCCTTGCCATGGTATGAGTAGGTAAGTGCACAATGCCTATCCCCCCTTCACTCCTTGGCATGGCTAATTTATCCCAATCCAACCAAGCTAAAGCTTTTACATTACCATTGCCATTTCTCCACAGAAAGTTCCTTATAGGGCTCATTATCCTTTTCCAATGACTTTTGCCAAATTCTAACACTGGGCATTAAAACATTACATAGGCATTCAACACTGTATTGCAAATCACTATTCTGTCATGGAAGGACATTCAGACTCCTTCCCACTTCTTCATCTTTATTAAGAATTTGTCCAAGGCCCAATCAACCAACTGTTTATTTGTGACATCAACCCCAATTGGAACTCCCATGTGTCTTACAATTTGTCATCTTTTAACCACCTCACATCCCCATCGTTACAAGTCAAAATCATTATCTTCAGTTGATGATCCTAGATTTTTGTAAATTACATCTAGAACCAGATGCCTCTGCAAAATCTTGAATAATGCTTTAAGCATGTCTCAAGTTCTCATTGCCAGCTTTCAAAAACAATAAAGAGTCATCAGCAAAACATTGGATTATTAACTGCTCACTGTATCTTAGTTTTAAGCTAGTAATAATACCTCTTGAGCAGGCATCTTCTAGGGCAACTATTAACGGGTGCGAAGCAAACAACAAACAAAAGAGGGGTCAAGGAACAACCCTGCCTAATAGATCTATTAATGGCAAAACGTCCAACCACTATGCCATTCAGTAGAACCTTAGAGAAGCTTCCCCCAGTGAGAGTATATATACATGAGGCCATTCTGGGTCCAAATCCTAACTTCTCCCTCACTAGCCACAAAAGACCAATGAATTCTATCATAGGCCTTTTCCAAATCCAACTGAAACATAACACATTTTTGTTGAGTCTTCTAAGAGCAATATCTTTTCCTATCACAGTAGCAAAAATATTATCATAAATTGACCTCTCCTTAATAAACCCATATTGCCTCTTAGATATCACCTTTTGTATCACTAGGGTGATTCTGATAGCAATGACCTTAGCCAATATTTTGTATATCATTGTTATTAGCAAAGTGATTGGTCTCCAATGCCCAAACTTGTTGCAAGCAACTTGTTTAGGTATCAGTTTTAGTAGGCCTTCCTTGAAGTCTTTATCCAAATCTTCAGTCTTAAGCCTTGTTGGCAAGCTTCCCACACAATCTCCTTTAGGGAAGGCTAGAATGATATAAAAAACTCAATCGTCAGCCCATCCCTACCAAGGGCCTCCTCTCGTCCCAATTTCAAAAGTGCCACCCAACACTCATTAATATCCAGTTCTCTCTCAAGCCAGTTAGCTTTGCACGCTCCACACTATTATTAATACCCCTTGATTCTCCATCTCTGTCTCGTAACACCTTAGATAGCTTTCTGGATCATAACCATCAAATATATTGACCCTGTCATATACCAATTGCACCGCAATTTCCACCGCTTCCTGATTTCGCTTTTCTTCTTCAATCTTCCTGAACCGCTCTTCAAGCTCTTTCATCTCTGCATATAAATGCTCCATTTTGCTAGCCATCTCTACGTACTCTCACCCCAGCGGTTTCACGTCGGGTTCACCAAAGCTGTCGTGACGTGTGCGGTCTAGCCGGGAACACACTGGGTGTCTGGCTGTGAGAGTTACGTTGATTTGCATTCACTTGATTTGATTCTTCAGAGAAAATAAATCCACCAATCCTCCTCCCTCCTCTCTCAGAGACGCATGTACAAGGCAAAGCACACACTCTTCTTCATACACCAAGCTTGCTGTTTAGCTTTTATCAAACACACACACAAGATGGAGAGCTTACTGTCTGTAGGCTGCAGGGTATTTCCGAAAGATGCCACTTACAAAAGCTTGTAATGCCATTGTCAGACACATGCCCGTAAAGCTCCAAACAAGCAGATTCCGTCTACCTTGGGTATCGATGAGGCATGCTGCTATGCAAGAAGCAAGAAGATTCACAATTCCAAGAGAGACACTGGCAACTAAATCTGAGGTTATTCCAGCATTTCTAAACACGGTAGAGGAGAAGTAAAAAAACAGCATTTATTCCTGCCAGCTGCTGGAAAGCAAAACAAGGCCGCTTTAATCACCACCACTTTTCTATAGCGAACAGTAAACAATTCCTTGTAGGTGGCTTGCTCCAGAGACCTGTTCGCCAGCTCTTTAGAGTCCTCTTCGAGCACCAGGCGGCTCGCTTGTCTTCCACACCTACTTGCTCCACCCAGAACCCCCCCAAAAAACCAGATAGCCACCTCTTCTGCAGCTCTTTTGCGCCTTTCTGAACGGCCACCTTTTCTGCCAGTCACCCTGTCTCGCCCTCTTTGCACACGGTAGCTATATGCAGCGGCCTCTCTGAAAACCGTCTTCTACAAGGCGGCTGCTTCCTCCGCTCGCCTCTCCCTTCGCACCATCACCCGGGCGCCTCCAGCGCTAGCAGCTACGCACTCATCCCAAGGCGGTTTCCCTACTGCAGCCTTTTTCAACCCAGTCGCCTTCCACACCTTTCTTGTCTGCAGAACCCGGGCCCTCTTCCCAAGGCGGTTCCCCCCCTGGCTTCGTCTTGCAGCTGCCCCAGAGAGCTTTTCCCGGCGACTTCACGTACCAAGCTTCAGCAGCCTTTCCCCACACACAAGGCGGCTGGCCTTTTATTCTTCCACGCCTCCTCTCTGCAAGCCCATCAGAGCCGTCCCAGTTCCCCTTTTTCTATGGTGCAGCCGCTTCAGTCCACCGGTGGGGGAGAGAGAGAATCCCTTCGCTTCAGTTTATCAGTGAGAAAGAGAGATCTTCGCTTCGCTTCAGTCCTCCAGTCAGAGAGTGATTCGCCTTCGCTTGGTCTGCCGGGAGAGAGAGCCAAAGTCGAATGCTTGGTGCTGCTAGAAGAGATTGCCCCCAGTCGGCTTCGCCTGGGTCCCCTTGTACAAGGCGGCAGCCACCTCCTTCACTGCTACCAAATCACCCTGCCAGGCAGCCCTTCCTTCTACGTCAGCCTTCTTCTCTGTCGCCAGCCACACCTACGCACCCAAGGCCTCTGGCACAAGACGGCTGCTTCACTGCTCACTTCCTTCCTGCAGAATCCCCCCCCCGTCGGTCTCCAGCAGAATCCCTAGCGCCGCATCTTTCTCCAGGCGGTCACCTTCACGTGCGTGCCAACCTTCTAGATAGTGTGCGCTGGCAGCCATTCAAAGCTCCACGCAGCATGCTTTTACCACCTTCATATCATAATTTTCTTTTTGCTTAAAACCTATGGATGGCGACCATGTTCTCTTCTCACACCAATGCCCATACCTCCATACCTTTTCAAGGTGTAACTTTCTAATGCCATTTAATTCTGGACACATACACACTCCAAGACGACCAAGCAGCTAATATCATCACCAGCCGACCTTCGTTCCGGACAGGCCTGCGTTCCCAGAATTTCATCATTGTCCCTGCACATACACTCCATCAAAGTCCCTAGCTTGATTGCCGCATCCATGACGCCCTCAAAAGCAAAACCCTCCACACGCCATACATCCCATATGTACACAGGCACTTAATCCCATGTATCTGGATTTGCATTTAATGGCCTCACATGCATGGTTTCACACCATAGACGCGCCATAGCACGACAGCGCGCGTGCACACGCATTCTTGCAACCCTATTTCCAACACTGTGAACACTAACGAGTTGTATATAAGCCAATTTTGACATTAAACAATACACAATCCCTTACAATATAATACTTATGAGCTCTCTGTCTTCTCTACTCTCTTTCTTGCTTGCGTTCTTGCTTGTGCTCTATTGGATCTTTGTATAGCTTAATGGTTAGCTTGCCTAGATAGTATTGAGTGTAGGTTTCTACTCGCTTGAGCTTCTTCTTTACAAGTTCTTGTGAGAGAGAACCACCGCCACAAAGGCTATCCCCTCTTTATTTCCATTTAAGCAAAGAAAGCTCTTCCTTCACCCCCCTAGCAAAGGCTATCCCCTCTTTATTTCCATTTAAGCAAAGAAAGCTCTTCCTTCACCCCCATAGTAAAGGCTATCCCCTCTTTATTTCCATTTAAGCAAAGAAAGCGCTTCCTTCACCCCCATAGTAAAGGAAGTATTCATGTGTGCCAGTAGAAAGCGAGCTAGCACACCCAGATTGGGAAGTTGCATTTACGGTTCTAAGGCCAGACCAAATGAAACTTGTTTTGAACAAAGCTAAGGTAAGGTAGTGTCTTCAACATTCACCAATGCATCTTGAGATTACAAACGATAAAGGTTAGTTTATATTTGGATACTTTTACCAAATACATTATTTATTTCCTAGCACCTTGAGTGGGAAAAAAGCCCAGAAGCAGGCCTACCCATGATCGTTAAACATATTTAGCGAAACATTCGAGATCTGTGTACTATGTATTATTTGTACACTCCCAAGATAGAGAAATCCCAAGCTATGTTCTTTTATCGCAAGGATTATCTTGAATGAGTTGTTCTTATTATTATAAACATTTGTGGATTTAGCTTATGTAAAAGTACACACAGTCAAATGACATTGGGGGAGGAAAGCAAGCATGTAGCGTCGACATTTCACATGCAGTTGTAGATTTTGAGAATAACATTAAGGTCTAATAATAATAGTTTTTACTTTTAATCTTGAGCAACGGTTGTTATTGTTGTTGTTGTTGTTAAATTATGGGTGGCAGCAGCTGCTACCCACCATCACATGCTTTTAATTGGCAGCAATGTGATTCGATATATACTTCTAGCGTATCTCATGAAGAAGTTCCCATTCACATGACATCATTACACAAGCGAATCATGTATCTGAGCATGAGCTCTTTCAAACACACTGAAATGGTACCAGAACCATTGAAAGAGAAGCGAGCTAGACCTCTTTTTAGTTGGCCCCCAAACTGAATAGGAACATATCAAAAGTACACTAGATACAACAGTAAAGACAATTATTAGTATTTCTTTAGCAGCAACAATATTGGGGACCACAAAAATGACAGTCCGCAACTTCATACAATGACGACCACTAGACTTTTAGCTCCTTATGAACCTTGGTTTATATTGAGAGGAAGGAGTTGTTATTTATCAATTTTCAACACTCAGTGCTAATGCATCAGCATATCCAAGCCTAACTCTTTCTTCTTCTCCTTCTCCATCCTTTTTCTGCATCGATTAATATAATGTCATGGCTTCTAATAGTTGCATTTTTCTTTCTTCTTAGGCTTATCACTTCCCTTCTTGACACCCTTGCTAGGTTGATTCTCTGCCTTTAGATTGTAGCTGCCTTGAGAGAAGGCTTTACCTTTACCTTTTTAATTGGTAGTAAATGCTTGATCTCCCACATGCATACTAATTTTATTATTAATTTGGTTTTACCGGGATTGCTCTTTTGGTAAGAGCACTACAACCAACTCATTAAATGTAAGGGCATTACGGTTACCCTTTATGATAAACCAGAGTGTGGCATGCTGCTCTCTTGGATCATTAATCCTTATGAGAAACTCATCCATGAGTCTTTGACCCTTATTAATGATCACCATCCCCTAACTTTTCCAACACTTACCCACTCACTTTTTGTTTATCCTTTGAGTTTCTTTTTTTTTTCTTTTACGTGTGCACGTAACTCACCGAACTCACCACGATTATTACACACATGTTACACACAATGACACAAACTCACTTGTACAAAATTATTCTTACACACACACAAAATTCACACTCCACTCAAGTGATCTCTCTCTCTCTCTCTCTCTCTCTCTCTCTCTCTCTCTCTCTCTCTCTCTCTCTCTCTCTCTCTCTATATATATATATATATATATATATATATATATATATATCACACACACACCCCATCGACCCCTACTCTCTCTCTCTCTCTCTCTCTCCCTCTTCTATAGCTCAATTCCCCTCATGCCAAGGGTACTTATTGACACACTCAGGGGTGGCAAATGGCTAAGAACACCTCCGAGACACTTCCAATTGGATCAAGCCAATTGGCAATGGACTCTATGTTCCTAGAGGGGATGGTTATGAGCATATAAGAAAACCTTAGGCTAGCACTAGGTGATACCACATCTTTGTGTAGTTCCTTACATGAAGCCCAAGACCTAAGTCGACTAGGCATTGCTAGTAGCACAGTAGCTAGTAGTGACGCTAGCCCGAACACCACCCCCAACCCAAAAAATATGCCTTATGGGGGCTAAACCAAAGAGGAAGTTGAAAGAGTAGCACCCATGTGGCAAGCTATTAATGCAATGAAAGAAGAAATTGAGATTTATGCTCAACAAAGGCTAGCAGTATAACCCTCCCACCAAGCCAACCCCATAGCTCCCACATCACTAACACAAACTCAACCAAAGGCTAGTCCTTCAACAATGTCCTCCAATGCTAGCCCACAAACTTCTAGAGGACCCTTATGCACCTGGACAAATGGATTTATCAAGGCCCAAAATTGGCAGTACAATATTAAGAAGCAAGTTCTTATGGATATAGCTACCCAACAGCTATATAGTATTAATTGTGTTGGCAAGAAATTTTGTTGTTTATTGGTGTCTTCGAAAAAGGTGCCGAGAACTTGCCATAGGTTGCCAATTACCTCATGAGCATAGTACAAAGTGAGCAGTAATGATTGGCATGTCTTATGCCTACTCAAGAAACTACACTGACCAACTCTACCCTATCCCTAGTGGATCCGGCACCCCAACTAGCTGAACCAAGCCAAATCCCATTAGACTTTAGAAATCATGAGTCACAGAACACCTAGTCTACACAACCCTCAAAAGTAGCACTTGAAAAACAAATGCATGTCATAGTGCCAAACTCTATAATGAATCTAGAACCTCAAGAGGCACACAATGACCAAATAGAGTCAGTAGTGCCCATTACTCAAGCAATTCCAATACAACCTACCTCTCAGAGGCTCCAAAGAACTCGCCATATGTTGCTCCATCTTCTGGCTGAGCATCAAGAGGTTACCAATTACATTGCTAAGGTAGTCAGAAAAATGAGTGACACCACCCTACCTACAAATGTGCCCATGCCACAAGCTCAAGAAAATAAGGTGGAAATTGGGTGCCATAACTAGTGGGAACATCACCTCAAAGCCCATCATGTGCTACTTTTATCATGCCACCACCAAGATTTCTAAAAAAACAAGCTCCAAATATGCCTCCACATGAGAGATGTGGCAACAAGATGCTCACTACCAATGTGGCTAGGGCAACCAAGGAGAGTGAGTTTCTTAACTCAAGCTCACAAGCTATGAAAATGAATGATATGGCTAGCTCAACTGAGAACTCCACCATGGACCCACAAGGAGGACCAATTGCTAGTGCTAGGTGCTCAAATGCTAGTTCTATTGACTCTTTTGACTCTTTAGTGGACATAACAATAACTTCCCCTAAAGATAACCCAAAATCTCCTCAATCACCTACTTCAATCTCTAGGGTTATTTAAAAAGAGACCATTTGGTACCATAGAAATGAACCCTAAGAAGACATCTCAAAGACCCTTGAGCACATGGACAGAAGGAATTCTATAGGGACATGATTGGGAGTATAACATAGCAACAAACATGCTTATGGATCTTGTCGCACACCCCTTTGGTTTGGCACAAGTAGTAGCCATTGAGGACCTTGGAATCAAACCGTCTTCATTTGATGATGTTGGGAGACTAGATCACTCCGTGGAAGAAATGAGAAAAGAGAAAAACATTATTACTCATTCCAAGAAATCTCAAGAGCTATCAAAGGCGGATGCACCTATAGTTGCTCAAGCCTCTAAGCAAGCGGACAAGCCATTAGCCAACGCACGAATTGCATCTAGCATGACATCCTCGGATTTTTGACAAAGCCATCAATTACTCCACAAAATCAAGAAAAGGTCCAAGAGCCATCTAACACAAGCATGAGTACCAGATGAAATCCTAGCTAGTGACCCATAAGTTTCTCTAGCTAGTGGAACCATGGCCATGACCACATCTTTGGAAAACTACTACAATGTTGCCACATCTTGGCACTCAAATCACACGGGTGAGATTATTCCAAAAGCTGCTATTTCATGTGTTGAAGCACCTATGGTTTTAGCTACAGCAACTCTGGAACCAAAAAGAAAATACATTGAACTGGATAGTCCCTATGGGAAAGTGCTATTTATTGCTTTGATTGATGGGGAAACCATGCACAACTTAATCTCTTTTGCTGCTTGGTGCCAACTAGGAAAACCCGAGCTTGAACCAAGTGAAGCTAGAGTGAGGGGTAGCAAGAAGAAAATTACAAAAGTGCTTGGTTTGTTAAAAATTGACACATATTGTGATAATGCGCACCTTGTTGGTGACTTCCTAGTCTTGCCTAAAGGTAACTTCAAGGGGCCAATCACCCTTGGGGTTACAATTGGTTGACAAGTGAAAAAGGTAAAAGTGACTCGCAAACAAAATTGAACATATGGTGGAACATTCTAACTACAAAACTCTAGTCTTTATACAACCTTTTGTGAAGTTGTTAGCTCTCAAGGATTATCACAAGGAGGGAGATTTGCCATCAAATGGATTTGAAGCTAGTTTCTCAAACCCCTTTACACCATTGTTAATGGAAGTCTTTGACCTCAACTTCTCCATTGACTACTCCAAAAAAGAAGAATCAAAGAGCTTATAAACGAAAATCAAAACTTGCTGTAGAGTCCACATATGAATCTACTATAGGGAGCAAACTTCCCAAGAAGTTCCAATAGTTTATCCAACCATTGACTCCTCTCCACCAAAATCAAAGCTTACAAAAAGTAGGAGAAACAACACGAGCAAATGAAGGAGGTCAAGACTTACAAACTACTCCTCGGTGGATCCAAAAGGAGCTTCTACAAGCACAAGGCTTTTATAAAGGAAATTCTTGGATTTGGGTCCCTACGTAAAAGCAAACTACCATCTTACCCCATCCCAAGTATATCAAGGTTTCTTCATCAATGATCATAACCAATGTTGCCCAATGCCCAAATCACACTTGGAAGAGGAGACCTATTTGAACAGAGTCTATGACAACTTGAAAGATCCCTGTCCCCACCGCGTAATGAATTCAGGGGTGCTAGCAGTGGAAGTAGCACTTCTTGCATATGGCGGGGTCCCTCACTCGGGGCCTCGCCCACGGATATCCGGACAAGAGACTAATCCATCGGTTCTTCCAAAACGAAACTCGAGAAAAACTTCCCTTGCCTGGAAAGCACGAGCGTTTCCTCCAAGATAAATTTTTCTCTAACATAGTCAAAAGCCTTAACTAACTGAACTGATCTGACCGAACCCGTAAGTCCCATAGTCAGATCAAGGAAAAGATTGCACTTGGATAATAGAGACCAACGCTTTTTTCCTCATTGAGAGGCACAGTTGTTGATTCTTTTCCATAGAACAATTTTTATCCGGGATTTACTTCATCTATCGTACCATAATAGAATTGAGTCTCAATTTAGGGATCCATCAGTCTAGCCTAACCCCATCCAGTCCCATGGGTTAGCCAACTCCAACCACTGTAGTGATGGGATCCAATCAGGAATTTGGTTAGGTTTTGTCCCAGGTACCAGGGAAAAGAGTTCCTAGGCCCCCTGGCTGGATATTCATGCAAACTCAAAACTAGTCACACCACTTACACACCCAATATGAAATTGCCTTTTTCATGGATTTAGCTATCTTTAAAACAATAATTTAATGAAATCATAGTGTCACTAATCATAATCCTCCAAAATCGTTTTCAATCATTCCTTCATCGATGTACCTATGGCATCATTGGCAACCAGAACGGTAACCAAAGTAAACTTTTATTTGAGAAGATAGTGTCACCAAAGCTTTAAGGTATGTACTTTTATCTAAGAAGATGGTGTCACCAAAGCTTTAAGATATGCACTATTGTAAGAAACTCTAGTTCATGGACATCATAGTTAATTTTATGAGGTCTTAATTTTTGAGACTTATAAAGCTTTAGGACGTTTTTCCTGCATTCGGATTCCTTCAACATCAAATCTACTAGCATCAGCAAATGACTTCAAAGGCTTCCCAAATTTTGCACCGGATTAGTCTCACTAAAGTAACTTTTAGCTTATCACAAAGACACTCTCACACATTCTAGATCATTGGAATGGAATATCATTCTTAAGAAGTGCTCTTAATGGAGAAGCACTTCAGCATCGGGTTATTCTCACTAAAGCAACTTTCAGCTTATTAGAGGTACTCTCACACATTCTAAACCAACAAAATGGAATATAATTCTTAAGAAGTGCTCTCAATGGAGAAATGATCTTGGCATATCAAGGTATAAAATCTGATACCACCCTATCAAAATCAAGAATCCTCTGACTTCTTGGTTTTGGCTAATCAATAATATCTTGCACTTTGGTGAGATCATCCTATTGATATACCATCTCTTGACACTATGAACCCTAAATATCCAATCTAGTTGGTAAAGAAGGTACACTTACTCTTCTTTGTAAAACTTTTGGTGGGATCAGCACACTGATATACCATCTCTTGACACTATGAACCCTAAATATTCAATCTACTCTCAGTAAATAAGATCCACTTACTCTTCTTGCAAAAAATTTATGCTTTTTGAGAGTTTCCAAGACTTTACGCACATGCTTCTCATGATCAAAATTATTCTTGGAGTAAACCAGAATATGAAATCATCCAAATACTCTTTGAAGATTTCTTGCATCAGTCAATTAAAGGTAGCATGGGTATTACTTAATCCAATGGTAATATGCTGAACTCATAATGTCTATACCAAATATTAATAGCCATCTTGAGAATATCATGTGCTAAATCATGATCTGCTCTCTTAAGTGTGTAGCTTCATCTTCCCAAGTTGCATCCTCTTGAGGCTAGTCTTTCCATTGCACTAGATGTTCTGTAAGGGTTTGATTACGAAACTGCCTTTCTCTAGAATCTATGATTCTACTAGGTTGCAAACCAAGGACTCCTTGAGTTGGGATTACAACTTTCTCATCATCAAGATTATGATCAAGGCTAGGTACATAAAGCTTCAAGAAGCTTACATGAAATACATTGTGGACCTTAATATGGGCTAGAAGTTGTAGCACTTTTTCTCAAACACTTGATGATTGTATAGGGTCCACAATATCTTGGGCTGAGTTTCTTATATTTCCCAAGTGATAACCACTTACTAACTCCATTGTTTTACTAACTCCTCTTTAATCATACCACCTACCACTAGGATGCTGGTCATTACGTATTCCATGCTAGTCTACTCATTCAAGTACTCTAACTCCTCTAACGAGGATGTCCCACCACAAAGGCGATAAAAAAGAAAAAACACCAAAAACTTCTTTCCATCTTACTACTAGCTCCCCTACCCCCTCTCATTTTCGAAGAGACAGGAGAACCAACCAAGTGCGACACTTTGCCACGTGCGCCTCGCCAACCCCTCACACCGATCATGAGAACACGATTGACTTTAGGAAAGGGATTATGTTAATCACATCTTGGTTAACACATTCCTACGACAACTATGTCCGCACACTTATGTAATGGGCGCCAATACTATATATTGTAAAACCCATTATTTGATGAGGGAAACACCCTAAAGACGCTCCCAAGTATTGTGCTTTGAAGGAAAGACAAGAGGATCTTGGTCAATTGGCCAAACCATAGAGAAAAGCCTTGTAACTATGTTTTGGGTGCCCCGGGTCACTTGCTCCCCAGGCCGGCGGCCTAGTGAGAAAAGGCTTGGAACTATAAAAGCCAGTTTCTTTTGTTTGTAACTCATTCTCCCATTTGTGCAATAGAAGTCGAGTGTTCTCTCTCTCCCTCTCTCTTGCAACTCTAATCTAGCATGTGTGGTGTGCTTAGAGTTAGGGTTTGGGAGTGATTAGTGCTAATCACTTGTTTCCTCTTGCAACTCTAATCTAGCATGTGTGGTGTGCTTAGAGTTAGGGTTTGGGAGTGATTAGTGCTAATCACTTGTTTCCTCTTGCTTTCTCTCTCTCTCTCTCTCTCTTTCTTGAGTGATTAGGCTAACCAACGCGATCCTCTTCCGTGGAGATCCCGCAAGATCTTCGCGAGATAACTTGCATCACCCGTAGATTAGAGCAACCGTCTCGGTGTGACACAACGAGTGCAGAAGGACGGCGGTGAAGAGCAGCTATGGTGGAGCTTTTGAGCCTTGCTCGAGCTCGGTGGATAGGAAACTTCCCACGACATGTTAGGGTAGGGTTTCCTTAATAGATCTCAACCCATCTTCTCTTCCTCATATTGAGATTAGGATGGGTGAAGATCCACTTTAGACTCTTGTAGTCGTTTACAAGCCCGAACTTGCACCCCAGGAGGTAATGTCTCCATAACTTGAGGCAATGAACAATTAATAAGAGTTCCAAATCATGGGTGGCATATTTGGCCTCATATTACTTTAGCTTGCAAGAAGTATAAGCCACCAGTCTTCCTTCTTGGGCTAAGACAGCACCAGCACAAGTGCTAGATTATTGGCATCAGTAAAACCACCTCAAATTCCATGGTGAAATCGGGAAGTTTAAGGATTGGTGATGAGGTAAGGATGCTGACTTAATGGATTGGTATTTTGCAATCCTTCTTAAGAAGATCGGTCAAGGGCGCAACTACTAGGGAATAATCTTTGATGAATATCGTGTACCATCTTGTGATTCCCAAACGTCCACGAACTTAGCGGATTAAATTAGAGGGTGGCCATTCTAGTAGATCTTTGATCTTGGCCGGCGGATCTATTGAGATACCGTCTTGGGAGAGACAATGAATCCAAGATACTCAATCTAGTGAGTAAAGAAGGTACGTTTACTTTTCTTAGCACAGAGTTTATGTCTACACAACAATTGCAGCACTCTAGGCACGTGCTCCTCATGTACTTCCACCAACTTGGAGTAGACTAGAATGTCTTCAAAAAAGACAAGAAAAAATTCAACCATGTAGGGATGAAATATATCTTGCATTAGGTAGTTAAAAGTTATAGGAGCATTGATTAACCCGAATGAAATCACAGTAAACTCATAGTGGCCATAATGGGTATTGAAAGTTGTCTTGGGTATATCTGCTTCCTTGACTCTGATCTGATAGTAGCCAGATCTTAAATCTATCTAAGAGATACCCTTGGTCCCATGAAGCTTGTCGAGAAGCTGTTAAGGCTCACCCTATCTCTCCTTGAAACACATCCAATAAGAGATTACCTGGTAAACCGCAACTGTCGGTGATGAGGATCTTTCCAATGGCCGAGCTCGTAACCCTTGAGGTCTCCAAGCTGTACAACTCCTTGAGAAGCAATTCCACCGCGCCTCCCACGCAGAGCGTTCTCACACCGCCGCGTTGCACTATGGGTACTCGTCCCTCACCTCACTTCACTCACACACATTCACTAGCATGCATTAGGGAGAGAGATTAGCAAGAGGATTAGCAAGAGCAAGACTCCATTGCACAATGGGAGAGTATGTTGTATTATGAGAGATATTCACTTATATACATGGCCATTAGTGTTCACACTCACTTAAACTGTGGCCGACCGGGCACTTTAGGCTCATACGAGGGCTAATGCTATTACAATGACTCATCTCATAATATATCCATGAAGTACATCACTTACGACTACCTAACTTGTTACCATATGCTCTTGAAGCAAAAATTGCCATAAATACTCTGTCACACCATTACGGACACCCGTCCAAGTTGTAGCTTTGGACACTATTGCTTCATATCTTGAATGTATGACTCTTTGGTGTATCTATCGTGACTCCTTGATGCAAGATAATGGTGGTAGATCTTGTTAACCCTAGAATTAGGTTAGCATCCCCCCCTTCCTGATGGCGATCGCGTCCTCGTGATCGCGTTTGAAGACCTTTGTGTGGAGGAGAGAATGAACAAGCGTTGTCGATGGCTTTGATGTTGATTGATGCTCAATGGTCTTTGTTCCTCTCTGGAAGGATTAAGAAAAGCTAGTAAGTGAATGAAAAGGTTAGTGGTTTATTGGGAATTCCTAACAGGGTGAGAGGTGGGGTTTTTTTGCGAATAATTGCATATTTGTGTGAGCATGTTTTTTTTGACTTTTGACTTACGTCGACTTGTGAGGCTAATATAAATATCTTTACTAAGGATTGAAGATCATTGATTTGTGAAGATGATAGCATCGTTTGGAGAGGTTTGTAATTTGATAGAAAATTCCAGGCGATGGGTTGTATCATTGACCAAGCTTTCGCCCACCATGGCCTCCCATCTAGAGATATACCTGGAAGTTGTCAATGATGAGGCTTTGGTGCAAATGTTCTTCTATGCATGAGTATGAATATGTACACATGGAGCAGCTGCTACATTAATTTAGCCAAAAGAATAGTAAGCAATAAGCTTAACAAATATATAATGGCTATTGAAGATCGTTGGGAAAGTGTTAATTCATGAGATAGCTTAATTCGTGATGTGGCTTAAATCGTGAAAGAGCAGGCTCTTAAGCCGCGAAACTCTGAACTCGTGCGAGACCTAAACTCGTAAGATTACAGGTTTTTTGGCCGTGAAGGGATATTCCGTGAAATGGCCCAATCCTATGAGATTGCAGGTTTTTTGGCCGTGAAGGGATATTACGTGAAATGGCCTAATCCCGTGAAAGTTAATCCCATGAAATGGAATTCCGTGAAGGGTAATTCCATGAGATGAAATTCCGTGAAGGGTTCTGTGAGATGGAATTCCGTGAAGTGTAATTCCGTGAAATGGAATTCCGTGAAGTTGTTGGTTTTGACCCTGTGAAGTTGTAGGTTTTTTACCTTGATGGTTTTTTATTTTAATTGATTTTATGGGTCAGCTAGAGCATGACTTTTGTGAGCAACAGGTTCTTGTACACTTATTTTTCACATCCAGAAGTAGGGGTGACAAGAGCATTATTATTTTATCCTTGATGCGCTCATAAGTCTCCGTTTTGCAGACGTGGATATTGATTCTTAAATTTGTTGTTCAAATGTTGTCGAGGTAGTAGGTAAGACTGCTGGTTGAACACACAAGCGCTTTTGTAGGTGCTGAATGCACGAGAGTGGTTGAGTGATTTACTTGTTGTTGCTTGGGCTTCCATTCTTGTCGAACTTTAGGTGAAGCTATTGGGGTTGAAGTCGATGGGGTGAGGTTTTGCCAAATCAAATGTTGAAGACTTCGAAAACATATCTCAAAGCTATAAATGGGGCCAAAAAGTGGTAACAACAAAACTATCTGAAGAATGCACCCAAAAAAAATCAACTAGAACAAAAATGACCTCAATCAGTAATGAATATGGGTACGCTTTATGTAACAGTCTTTACACGTGGCACTCACGCATTAACTGTCACCTCACGTAATCTTCCACACACATGTTGGAGCCACGTGTCAACCATGCATTGTGGACACGTGCACACATGCAGTGTCATAATCATTTTGCGTCATAACTATTTAATGCGTACACTTGTCATTCTACTTCTCACTTTCGCTACTTCTACTATTCTACAATCTCGTCTACACTTTATGAGCTCCACCTCTTCATCCTCAGCACTTACTTCAATCAAGGTAACTACAGACAAAGCCACAACGCAAGATAAGACTTTCAATGTTTTTTAATTTCCTTTTCTCGTTATAGTGTGTCCGTTCATTTTACACATTTCGATAAATTTTTCTCTAACACATTTTTCTATGCCGTCACATTTGTGATATAGTTATGATTCATTTTATATATTTGTGATACATTTTTTATACACTTTTGATATATTTGTGATACATTTAATACATTTGTGATATATCCTTAAGTGTCGATGACTATAGCGTGAAGCCAGTGACATCATTCCACCTGACTTGCGTCCTCGCATTGTTTTTATCTTATATTACCAATTGCCACAGAACCGTAGATATTTGTTTCTTGCATTTGTGTGTTAATTCATTTGAACTCCTCTACGTGAGAAATGATGGTTAGGATTGCATGGTGATTTTTTCTAACGTCCCATGTCTAAAATCAATACTACGTGACAAATCACTACAACGCGAGACAAGGCCTTACAATTTTTTTGAATATGGTCTTTACATTTAGTGAGTCGTTCAAGTTTGTACATGCATTATACTTTCTTGATTATTTGTTAATTTACTTAAGCTTTTGATTAGTCATTTTGTGGAATAAAGAGCTCTCTGCATGAGAAATCACTATAACACGAGGAGGGGATCAAGATTGTGTCTGATGTCCCCATTTCATATTGTAGTGATTTAGTGTTGCTTTCTTATTTTTGATATTTTTTAGAGGACTTGTAACTTAAATGCCCATTTAAATTTTCAGATGGCGTGTAAAAAAAACAGACTGCAAGGTGCTCATCGAACAATGATCCTAAAGTAGGAAAAACAACTTTTAAAACTAAGGAGGTTAGTCTTGGGAAGAATATGTCCACATTCTCGGCAAGAGGAAACGGAGGTATGAGCAGCATGGATCCATCCTCCTTGAACTGAGAAAGGTGTAGAGACAAGTGCAAAGTGTCATCCCAAAGCTCCCTTCCCAACACCTCATAAGACCCATTTACAACAAATTGGGGATCCATATGCATTGATAGGCTTCTGCCCTGGGTTGCCTACAGGAGACTGTGGAGGACTTTCTTATCAAATCTTTCAAGATAGTTGTGTCCTCGCTGCCCATGCGCACAAAGTCACAGTGATGCCGAGGGATATGAACTCCCTTCGGCTTGTTAGATTTCTATAACAAAGTGTATGGTCTTATATAAATAATGGGTCCAAACCCAATGGACCATGCCCATGGACAATATTAATAATAGTGTGAAATGGGTGGTCATGTATATATACCAACATAGAGGCCGACTTGGATAATCATTTGAATATGAGAAATTACCCTCTCTTCTTTCTAAACCTAGGCTAATCTCTTTAGTCTAGGTTAATCCAAGGCTAAGCTAGATGTTGCTTTCTTATTTTAGTATCAGAGCTTAGTTTTTATCTATCTTCGTCTTTGTTTTAAGAAAATTTGAGAAATTCTTGGATTTCTTGAGTGTCTTGACCTTTCTTGATTTTCTTGAAATTCTCTTGGACTTCTTGATTTCTTGGAAAAATTTGCAGGTGATGGTGACCAATTCTTACATGTTTATGTGACATTTGGAAGCAATTGATCAAAATTAGACTACCTTAGCAAGATTGGGCCTAATTTAAGGTGATGGTTTAAATTTTGAGACAGGTGGATCAAACAAATTGGAGAAAAAAGAATTGCATCGTGGAGCTATGGCCGCCTGTGTTTTCTTCTAGTAGGGTTTGATGCTTTTGCTTCCCTTTTTGTGTAATGGCAACTATACGATGGCATTTTTTTTCTCCATAGCACGATTCGCGCAGCCGACAGCCAGTACAAGAGTTATGCCATGCTTTACCCTAAGCATTGGCAACGTTGTGTCATCTTTTCAACCCGTAAGGCTAGGCGCGCAACTGCCATCGCCGCTTGCAACCTTACGGCCCTTTTCGACCAAGAGAGGGAGCTAAGCCCCCTCCCCTAGCAAGGAAACCTTGCATAAACTTTTATGGAAATGGAATGGGGTGTTCTTGAGCCTCAATGGTGATCTTGGAAGAAGGGAAGAGCAGTTCAAAATCTAAGAAAAGAGCATCGATTTCTCGCTAATCGGTGAAGCATTACTTCAAGATTGCAACCATTGGAGCTTTCTAGAGACCATTGGTAAGTTTGCTAAGCGAGATTGGACCAAGATTGAATCAATGGTCCATGAATTAGGGGTTTTCACCAAGAAACCCTAATTTCTCACCATTGACCACATCAATACATGCCATTAAGAGTGCATAAATATCATTTGATCAATTAATGATGTCATTATGCAAGCCATTTCATCACATTGATCATTGAATCAATCTTAGCTCTCAAGAAGTGAAAAAATTTGCCAAGAATCAATGATTCCTACTCTCTTGAGAAATCCTATGATTTATTTCATGCATTTGGAAACTTCATTTGGCTTGCCACTTGTTAATGGTTACTTCATATGCTTAATTACATAAAAATAGCATGTCATATATGCCATTGCAAGGCCACATGCTATGAGAAGAATTGAAAGACATTATTGGTACTAAGCAAGGCAAAGGTGTGAACAATTGATTCTAATTGCTTTTGAATGTATTGAGATCATTGGGAGATTTACAAACGAGCTTGAGCATATGAACATTTGTAAGAGCATGAGTTATGCTTAAAATCAAATTGTAAGTAATCTCAACCATCTATTTGAGATTCAATCACTCTCTACATCACATTGTACACTTTTCATTTCTAGTCACTAGTGATGTGAGAGAGTACTCCGATATGTGGAGGAGAGATAGGGGGAAGCATGGCTGTGACATGAGCGCCGAGGTAAAGCGGTACAGTGAGATTAGGTGCTTAATGTCCCAAACCCTTGCTCTTGGATTTCAAACTTGAGTAAGGGGACTGGAACAGCTTGGCCAAGAGATCGACAAGCTTTAATGTGCTTCATCCAACTCCAAGTGTTGTCAATTGATGTATTTTGATGTAACAAAGTGTAGTCAAACAATGGACATAGCATTGCAATAGAGATTCATTTGAGTCTATATTGAGATGCCGTTAAAAATTTTACAAAAAGTACATATGCATGACACTTGGGATTAGTTTTGGATGCTTAAAGATGCAAATTGATATTGATGTGGTGCATGCTTTTGAATGGTTCCAAGGCATTGCCAATGCAAAGAACCTTAGGAGTGGATAGCAATCGTAAATTCACATTTTTTTTATCAATATTAAACCCTAATTTAATCTGGAAGGGTTAGAACTATGTTCAAGTAATTTACATAGCCTTATTATACTTCCCAAGGGCTTCAATTGGAGCCCTCAAATACTCTATTTTGACACCATTTGCATCTCCAATCGACAAGTCCCACCGCAACGCAAAAGTGGTACCCATTCAAAAACAACAAATTAAATTTAAGATTTGAGCATGTGTATGAATTACACATGCCATTAGCTTCTCGAAAAACCAAAGAGCTCTTAACATTATTGACTTAGTCAAATGACAATAGTTGACTAGTCAAAAGATTCAAAAAAAGAGAATGCTGCCAATCAAACTTGGTGAAAATGTTGACATGGATGCGTAGTCTTGTTTTAAGCATATTCCATCAAGTTAAAGATTTGCAAAATCAACTTCCGGTTGATCAAGATTTAATCACTTTTGTGTTGAGGCTTTTTTTGAAAAAAACTAATACAAAGAATAGTACAAGATTGACCAAGTCAAAGGCAACTACATAAATGAATAGAGCATTGAGTCACCTCTCTATAAAGCCCAAGATCATTCATATTGGAGTTTGAGAACCTTTCCAAAAATTATTTTGACATTTAAGATAATGCCGAAAGTCAAACCCAACAAAAGAAACTACAAGAAGCTCTTAAGCACGAAACGGACATTTCAAATAGAAGGCAAGATGATCAAAGAGGTATGTAAGAATAAATAAATGACAATGTCAATGATTGGATGCATCAAGAGACAAATGATCCACAAATGCCTAAGTATGGTGGAGACAAACACAAACATGATGTACTTAAGCTTGATAGAATGGATCAAAATTTTCAACGCTTGGAAAAAAAGTCCAATGACTCAAATCAAAAAGAATCATTATGAATTATCTAGTTTGGAATAAGAACTCGACAAAGGCAACAAACCTTATGGTGAAACAATGTTGCATGCATATGCACCAAATACATTTCAAGCCAAGGGACCACAAGATAGTAAGTCTTCTGTTGATTCAACACATGCAATTTCATTAGATGTTTTTCAAGCTAGTATGCATTATGGTGCTCGACGTCATGGACCTATTCTTGGAAGAGATAACTTTCATCTTTCATTGATGCATCGAAGTAGAACAATGTGCCGAGAATGTTTACCTCATCTCTTTAGTGAGCAATCTACAAGGAATTCACTTCAATCCAAGTCTTTCATTGAGGACCATTACTTCTATGAAAAATCAAGTGAAGATGACTGAGGAATTTCAAGAGACTTCTGTATGTGCATTCGTGGCTGAAAATGAATCATCAAATAACCATGAGGATACGTGTAGATGAGGTTAACGAATAACAATTTGCATGGTTCTCTTGATGGGAATGATTATGGAAATAGTGATGCTTATGCTAAGACTTCGACTTTTCTTGTTTAAGAGAACGAGTAAAGTGTTGAAGATCTATATGATGAAAATATGGATGATAGAGGGGATGCAAACAATTGTGGTCCATATGATGACATTTATGTGAAAGATTCTATGGGTTACGATGTCTAAGGACATCGATGGTGTTAATAAAACATATATATAACGAGATTCGAATATAATTGAGCACTACCCACCCCCTCCCCCCCCCCCCCCCCAAAACGAAAAAAAAAAAGGATCTTTGACAAGATCAGAATAACTCCCAACTGTACTTCTGTAAACGGTTTATTTACCAAACCGCCACCTCACCCCAAAAAAAGGCTTGCCTTTGATTAATCAAGAGATCTTTTCCATGCATACTCAGATGGCCACGACTCTAGACCAAGCAACCAAATTTGCTCAATAAAATTATCCCATCAAGACTATGGACGAGAGTTTACTAGCATGAGACTCGTAAGAAAGCGTGGTGAATATTTGTTCAATAATTTACTACAATTAGACAGTTATATCTCACTCCGTACAATTTTGACCATTTCAAGAACGTGCTGGTAGAGAGTGTCTCGTAGAGTGTCCTAGCCACACCCGACAGAGAGTTGAATTGCAGAAAACCTCCAGTCAAATCTTGCCACCAATTTAATATCATTTCAAGACATAACTGCTGCTCTTGCTTGTTACAAAAGCTCCCTTGTTGATGAACTATGCACATACAAACTCTCTTCATTGTATCAGAAACGGCTGATGCTACCTACAGGCACCTCTGCTTCTCCATGAAAATCAAGTAGGACAGTAGAAAATAGGGTTAACCTTCACTACAAATGCTAATCTCAATGTCTTATTTCAAAAATAACCAGATAGGTGACTACATCTAGCCTACCAGTACCATCTATCAAAAAAAAAAAAACTCAAGTCACAGTTGATGGCGATGGTAACGCAAAGCCCCCTCATCTCACAGTCACAACGGCAACCGCGATCTGTATAATCCATTGAGAGAATGCGTAGGAAAATAGACCCCCCCTCCCCTCCCCCACAATTTTCAGATATCAACCGCGTGAAGAGAGACCATCAGAATAATTCCTTCCAGCCATCTTTATGCATCACATTGAGTTAATATCCAGCCATGGGTGGCATACCATACGCAGGCATACCCGGCATACCTGGCATTCCAGGCATACCTGCCATCCCAGCCATCCCAGGCATTCCTCCCACAAATCCTGGATCATAGCCACCACCCATGCCAGGCATTGGAGGGGCAGGTAAAGCAAGCGGCAGTAATTGGGCATACATGTTCTGCATAGGCAAAGAAAATACCATATCAAATGAGATTGAGCAATTAAGATACAGAACTTACTCCTACCCACTGCGCACGCGCGAGCCAGAGGGAGGGAGAGAGAGAGAGAGAGAGAGAGAGAGACTTACCTGCTGTGCGACCAGCTCTTTTTCCTCTTCCTCTTTTGATTTCACCTCTGCCTGGGCTTGGAGTCTGTCCTTCACAAGGTCATCAACTTTGCTAGTGTACTCTCGCAAAAACTGCAGCAAGTAAAGTGTGAAGTTAGCAAGAGTTACACCTAAAATTGATGTTCCTAGCCTACTCAATCCAAAGCAATCTAGATACTAACCTGCATCAAGTATGGGAATACAAAATCAATCATATTGTTCATCCATGCCAACTCTAGAGCGACATCAGCCCGAATTAAGTCATAACAAGTGAATAAGCACGACGCAAAGCACTCTTTCTTTCCCTGAATACAAACCACCATAAACGTTAAGCTTAATGTTAGTGGCAGAAAACAACCAATCTCTTTACTGTGCACCCCCAACCGTCCAGATCCCCCTTTGTCCATTCCCAAAGTGACTACATGGCAGAATGTTTGATGCCATTTTTAAAAACTTGGCAAACTAATTCATAGAGGACTGCACACTCAGTATTCATATCTACATACAAAGTAGTTATTTTCACAACACTTGCATTTTAGTTAGGAACTACCTCATAAAAATATGTGGCGCATGCGGCTCAAATTATGTGCTCATTAATCGTTTGAATTCAGTCAACAGAAGTACCAAGACTAAGCTTAGATGTATGAGAAAGTGTACCAAAGACGCTTTTCACATTTTTATCTAAATATGACATTACAAAATCATCAACAGTAAGTGAAAAATCAGAGTCAGAACCAGGGGAAAAAAAGCACCTGGTCTACAAAGAAAGCCAGAAGCTCCTCAGCAAGATCACGATCACCAGACTGGGAGCAGGTCTCCATGGCATCTTTGTACAAGTTGTCCTTCTTTGAGAGGGCCACAGACTGTCTCCATCTTCCAGCTTTCTTGTAGATAAGAGCAGCAATACGTCGGAACTCAAGAAGTTCATGTTTCTCAACCTGTTGTAATTCACAGCAAACAGCTTGTCATAATCTTCCATTTGCCTGAAAGAAAAAGAAAATCCAAGTAGCCAGAAAAGAAATTCCCCGACTAAGAGAACCCGAGTGAACACAAAATATGTCAGAATTTTTTTGGATGATACCCTCTGTGCCAATGTGATTTGATCAAAGTTGTCATGCATGTCAATTGATTCCCTAAGCCTGTCATAGTCCTCTTCTTCAATGTAAAGTGCATTCAAAGCATCATTAACTGCAGCATTATTGGTACTTTGAACTGCAACCATATATGGCTTCACAAGTGGCAAGTGTCCAGCCTGCAAAGAGAGCAATTATGATGACGAATAAACAGACAACTTTGAGGGCATAAAGTTTGAAAGAGAGCACATTTGAGCCAAAAAAACAACACAAAAAGGGCTTTAAGCCCAGAAAACAAACAAGTGCTATCTCCAATTTCCAAATGACAAAACATGGCTATAATCCTGACACAGCATCTTATTTAATACTCTTTTGTCCAAAAAAAACAGAAAAACAACGATCATTTCAGTAAAATAGGTGCAGGTCAAGCAGTTGTCAAAAAGATGACCATAGATGCGAATAATGTAGCAACATGTATAAAACTCTTCCACCAAGAGAGGGCTAACAGAAAACCATGTCTCAACATGGTAAACCCCTCAACAACCAGGCTAAAATTTTAAGAATCAAAATAGAAAAAATAAATATGTTTGGGTAACTTACCTTTCGCATGATGTCTACTACTCTGGTATGATCCACTCTGGGAGCCAGGACATTCAAAAGATCATTAATTAAGTCAGGGTGTTCTTGTAAATAGAAGTGGACAGCCTTATAATACAGCTCCACATTGGCCACCTTCACGGAAACATCCTTGAATTGCATGTGATCCCATGCTTCAGGAGAATGATTCATGATAGTTGTAGCTGCATTGTCAAACTCGTCATACTGTATGTACAGATAAGTCAGCTCTTCCCAGTGCTGTTGCTCATCACATACACGGATAAGTTTAGGAATATTGATCCGAGTTGAGAAAAGTTTCAAATGCTCCATCAGTTTTTCTCGCCGATATCGTGCATAAAGAGTTCCAAGCTCTGTAAAGATACCCATATGCGCTCTTTCTAAGCCAAGGCCACTCTCCATCAAAGTGATAAGCTCATCAAAACGGCCTCTATTTTGATAATAGTCACTGACTTCCTCCAAATCATCAACCTGAGGTGAAATCAAAAATGTGACATTCAAAATTTAAGATCGGCACTTAAAACACACAACACGTGGACAACACGGGGATGAAAAAACAGGCATGCCGATTTGATTAGAGACAGGTGAAAAGATGGAAAAGATACCTGAATGATGATATTCAGACCACAGATCTGAGCTAGCCTGAATTCTTCCGCATCAACACAAGCAAAGCAAACCTCCTTCCAAGTCTTTGAGCTGTTAGCCTTGCGTGCTGCATCAACTGCACCTTGGAATTGGTGGAGTTTCACTAAAGTACTGGCAAGCCTAGGCCAATTGGAAATGTGAGTAAATATTATTTTCGCTGCCTCATAGAGGGCTTCATCATACAGACGATCACCCACAGTTTGTAGATTTGCCACATTTGGCTGCAAAATGAACTCTTCTATATCCCCCAACTTGTCTATTTTGGCATAAGCATAAATAAGCTCAGAATCAACCTTGGGCTCCTTCACCTTTTTCCTCACCATCAGTAAATACTTGACAAGGTCCTCAAAAACCCTTCCTTGCTCTGCAGCCCTGATAACATCAAGAAACTCTGTTGCATCATTGGCCCGAATGAAAGACTCAATTGCATCACTAACCAGCCCCTCTTTCAGCTGTGCTTTTGCAACTTGACTCCAGACCTCATCCTCCTCAACACGAGAAGCAAACTCAACAGCTCGCTCAATGCTGTGAATATTGTCCAAGAGAACATTGACAGCCTGAACATTTAAGTTGAATTTCTTGAAAATAGCAAAAGCCTCCTCGTACAATTCCGAGCCAACAGCAATCTCTCCAACAGCAGGTCCATCAAAATTATCCAGACGATTCACATAATCCATGACTCGTGACTTGTCAGCCTTTATAGCTGTGAGAATAAGTAAATTTTGCAGGTTGGGATTGCCACTGAATGCCGAGTTCTGGAGTACAATCTTCTCAAGGAGTTCAATAAGCTCATGAGGTAAATCTGCGGTCATAAACGCCTTCACTGTTGCCGAAACCTGCTCAGGGTTCTTACTCTCTGGCAAAGCTGTTGATACAACCTGGTCAATAAGCTGACGCCTGTAAGGATTTTCTGGATCGAGTACCTTTGCCCACAGATCTGGCTCCATCCTTTCCACTATGTATCTGAAACCAAAACAGAACAGAAACAATTTAACCATCTGAGATGAACTGTTGCATAAAGAATGTCCCTGGAAGAAAAGCAGCTTCAACCAAGAATCAATACCTTGCTTGGAGCTTAAAAAGTGAGTTTTTGTTTGTTACGTTCACCAACTCATCATCACATTGGCCACGCCTATACGCAACGACTGCCAGAGTTGGGTCTCTCTTCTCACAGTACTTGCCCACAACTCGTGAATCATAGTAAGGATTGGTGGTAAGAAAGTGCTCCGGATTGTTGTTGGAGTCAATGATTATCTTACCAAGTGCATTATGGACATGCACATCTTGACTCCCCTCACTGACCAGATGCTCCAAGAATTGTGTAAGCAGCTTCAGGCGGTTTCTGAAAACAGCAGGCAGCAGAAAAAATAAAAATGGAATAAGACTTCAGTTAAAAATTAGCAAAACCGCACTCAGACTTCAGACAAAGCGACACTAAGATTGGACACAAATCCACAACACAAAGGCACATTGATAACCTTTTCTCACACTCTTCCACAAGAGGCTCAACTGGAAGAAGAGAACGAACAGACAGAATTAAGCCCTTGATGAAGTCGTCAGGGCAATCATCATCTAGCAACTGACCAACAACGAGTGGGGCATTGCTTGGATTCACCTGAAGAGCATTGTCCACTTTGATCTTCAGTGTTGAATACAAACACTCCCTTAAAATTAAGTTCAGCCCTTAATTTCATGACAAAAAGGTCACCAAGCTGCACTCACCTTCTGCACATATCCTTCAATATAACGAAGCATGTTGTTTGAGTAAAGATAGTGGGTAAGATCCGGAACAAAGCCAAACCGGTCACAAACATTGATCAATGGGCGAGCATCAGGAAGTTTTGCTTCCATAAGGAAGTTCTTGGTTTTTTCAGCATCATAGAAATTGGACTCCCTTGTTACTCGCTCGACTTCCTTGATTTGACCAGTTTTAGCAGCAGCCTCAATGTACTTGAAGTGTATATCAGGATCCTCACTGTGAGATTTACAAACATATCCAATCAGGCCACTAACAAACAGGTTTTTCTGAAAAAAGAAACACCCCAAAACATGTGCAAAAACTGGCAGAAACCACCAAAATAATGCACTTACCCATTCATACTAAACACTATTGGACCATTGGCTAACTACAGTATCATCTCTTGGATTGAATAATAAACATCCTCTCTCCATAGAATTTGACTTTCAAAATAGCAAGGGAAAAGGCAGCTACCTTGAGCTCAGATAAGATCCAAGGAAGAAGTACAGTCCTTCGTACGATTTGAACTGTTCAAAAAGTTTGACACAAGAATCTACCCCCAACTGTTCTGAATACTCTTTTGCAACCTGTTGCATAGCACTTCAGCTTGGTTCCACATGCACAAGCACATACATGCACACAAACAACAACTCAGAAACACATCTTCCTTACCTGCACGATGATCTGTAAGTTGCCACGCATATTGACCAACAAAAGCTCTTTCATGCATTCAAGTGCCCAGTCCCTCGATAATGTTCCAAAAAACTCCACCAAAGACTGTACATCCAGAAATACAAGAGCACACATGTTACCCCTCGTCTCCTTGATAAAGAAATAGTCTCTTAGTATCCAGGCGAAATCATTTTGACAAGTGAATTCAAACCTGCGGCTCAATTGCATGAGTGTTGATTATGACCCGCTTGATGTCTGTCAATTCTGTATAGTGCTGCAAACAAAGATTTTGCTAAGCATGCAGAGAATGTGACAACCATCCACAGCCGCAGAGTTACAGTTAACAGAAAATATCTAGTAAAATAGTCTCAGAAGTGCCTTAAGAGCCAACTGACTGAACAATATAAACCATTAGAGACATAAAGTGAATTTACATAAAGTACATTTTCATTCATCACTGCACCCAAGCCAGACTATCAAACAAAATTTCAATGCCAAGACTCACAGCCCATTGACAACTAGTCAGGTTTCTAATATCCTTTCTTCCCTGGAACAGCATACCCAATCCTCCTTTCCCTCAATGACAAGTTACAACCACAATAGATTGTGATCACAAATTGCCTTCACTTGTGTTTACCGTGACTCCCTTCTCTTGCTCATCCTTTCACAACAAAATGCTAAGAATTTCACAGCACTTGTTCTACACCTTATCTAGGTGAATGAAGTACAAATCACATTTTTTTACTAATTCAAACCGACAGCATCATTATGTCCTGTCAACCTAAAATTTGCCACAATACCTGGAGTGCACGCACGAATAATCCTGCCTTCTCACATAGCTGAGCAACGCGAGGACGATCGTAGTGGCTAAACATTCCATTTGCTAAAATTGCATCAGCGACATTTGGAAAAGTTACTAGATTGATTTCCAACACCTGCCATCATTTTTGGGACTTAGCTCATTCTTAGCACAGAAATTAAAAAGCAGCATAATTACCATCTACGTTCACTACCTTGGTCTGTAGCATGGCATGCTCTGGTAAATTTGGCTTCAGAACGTCCAAGAGGAAGGATGTAGCCTCCCTAATCAAGTTACGCTGAAAAAATAATAATAATAAAATAAAAAAATAAAAAAATAAAATAAAATCAAGCCTATAAGTCTTTAGCACTTACAGGTATTAAAAAGTCAACAAAGTTTAGACCTTCCAGTAATTGATTCTAGTTTACTTAAATCTGAATTTCACTAACTCCTCCAAACATTAGCATCTTTGTTACTATTCCTTTTCATACAAAAGTATGGTACTAATAGCCTCAAATCTTGCTTAACCCATCAAATCCCACACCAGTGTACAAACAGCCACAATGGAGATTCATTAAGCTTTGCAAACAATAGCTGCATACCTGAAGAAATAGGTCTGTTATGACATTGTAGTCAACCGGACATCCACCCTCCATTTGAGACATCATGAGAGCAAAATTGACAGCACCCTGCAGAAGAGAGATGACCCCATTGTCATGATTCAGCAACGAAATTCATAAAATCAATAGGAAACATGTGACCCAGCAACACACACAAGAAGGCCAAAGAAAAAAAAACCTGTGGATCTGTGCGTAATATTGTTTGCAGTAGAAACAGATAATCAGGAGTGTAGCCAACCTGCATTAAGGCGAGAGTGACACACAAATGGGAGGAATACTATATTAATGTGTCTACCAAAACAGTGACAATCTAGAATTCATTAAGGGATTCACATATAGACAAAGCCAATATCAGACATTTAGTTCCTTGAACAATGACAAAATACCTGCTTTGAATAGACCAGGATTTTATCAAACTCTCGTCTCTCAGCAAATGCAGCAACAACTTTGGGTGTGGCACGGGCTTTGATATAGATTTTTAATGCCATATCATTGTCAACGGTCTACAGATAAAAACAAGGTAAGCACCGGCATTCCCTTTAAATAAGATCAAAACCAGGAATCAAAAAAAAAACACTTACCTTTACAAGATCTCCCAGTTCTTCACTACACTCCAGTTTATCTTCTGCCAGCCAATTTTCTAATAAGTTCTTTTTGTTTTGGTTGACAACCAGTCGTGAGAGCTCTAATGATTCGAATCCATTCAATTTCCCCTTTGTTAACAGAGTTCCAAAATATTGAAGCAGTGGAGGGGTTTGCCCAGGTTGTACAGGTACACTCTGCAAAAAATTTATGAAATAAGTATTCATGAAATGAACCAGTAAGACAGATAGACCAGCACTAACAAAGTCCTACTTACCTGGAACTTTGATACAGTGTCTGGAGTGCGGAGAATGCCTTGAGGAGACTCTGCTGCAAGCTCTGCAGCCTCCTTATACTTCATTTGAGAAAACAATTCATGAAATCGTTGAACCACCTAGCAAAACATGTTGGCAAAAGCCAGTGAGGTGATAGCTCAAGTGGTATCCATAATCCTGGGTTCAAAACCCTACATGTTGGTTCCTTGGTGGCATCGCCTATCGGCAATGAAAAATGGTTAACTACAGGAGGATCTTGGGCCTAAATCTAGTCGGAAAAAAAAATGTGTTGGCAAAACTTATCACTGACACTGTTTTTTCCTCTGAATCAGGAGTGGATCCTGATTATATGCTTGACCCTTGCAACTGAATCAGTGAACAACAACCTCACTGACCTTAAACAATGCATGGCAAATAACATGAGGGAGTGAACAAATGAGTTTGAACAAAACAGAATGCAGATATATACTTTCAAACAGATGATGTCTAGAAAGAGGGGAGAGAAAAAGGAAACATAAGTTTCAACAAAACTACAGAGTAAAAGCTAGAATCAAACAACTCACAAACCCAAAAATAAACTTACCAGATTCTCAGCACCAGGTAAATTCCCCCTCTTTGCAAGATTTACCGCAAGTTCCAGATTATTCAGCTGCCATGGTTTGCGGACAAGCTTCTAAGCTTTGCAGATTGACACAAACCAAACAACATGCTTAATAAGACTGTCTGATAAGGACAAGAAAAAGGGAAAATATGTCACCTGCCCACTGACAAATGGTACAATGGTAGCCTCATTTACAGTGGCAAGCAAAACCTGACCTCGCCTATTGATAGCATAAAATCCTCCTGATGAAGGAGAATCTACCGTGAGGAAAATAGGGTCAGGGCTAATCCGATTTCTATACACTGCAGTTGCAGTCTCTAGATCATAAACAAACAAAAGCCCCAGCTTTGTGACGACATATATTAAGCTGTACTTTTGAGAGACCTGCATGCATACCCCAACAAATTAGACATCAAAACTAGATTTTGCAAGCCACAGCCTATACAGAGTATCTATGTAACACACATAATAAACCCACCTGCATTGACACTGGGAAATCATCAGCAAAGTCTGGGGGGAAGAATAAATCTGCCTGCTTTTTGGTGAACCCAGGCTTGCCTACACAAGTAGAAAGGTCAAATTTGTAAGAGCATGTCCACTTATGCAAATTTAAAAACTAACTTACACAAGTTCATTCTCAAAAAAAAATGTATACATTTTGATGAGACAAGGCAACAACAACCTCAAAACCAGGCAAGTGCTGAAGCATAAAACAGGCATCACCCACACCACTACTTTTTGCAAGATAAATGTCAGTATGAGATCCTAATCAATATGGGTTTACAAGAATATTTTGACAAGCTGTGTAAACACAGGCCACTTTTCTTCCTGCCTGCCTATTTGGGCAGATTCTTCCTGATACAATTCCAGTCAGACTTGTGATGAACACTTTTCACAAATCACATGCATCTGGAAATCCTGACGAACACTAATCACATGCATCTGGAAATCCTGACTTCAAGTGATCTCTGATGGCTAAGAGCAAACTCCAAGCAGCCAACGCCGCCACAAGTCGAAATAAACATAACATTAACACATCTCTCTAGCCTTTTATAAATTTCAAAAACTCCAAATGCAATATCCACTATGCATCACCTATAAGCATACAAAGCAGAGCCTTCATTGAAGGCTTAGAAAAACTGTAAAATGAGGTTGAGGGTTCGTGATCTTCGCTCATAACTAGCCATTAAGAGGCAAGGTCAAAAGCACAGGACAAACAAAGCTACAAGCAATTGCACTCAAAATAACATTATCTTTATTGTTGAATGGTTTGCAGTAAGTTGGTAAATGTTTAAAAAACGTTTTGTAAGATTTTATTGGAATGGAAACTACCACCAAAGTTCCACTCCTATGTCTTCCATCACACTTCCAAGTTGTGCATGTGTTACCTTACAACATAACAGTCCCTACATCATGTCTGTGTGAGTATGCTCGTTTCTTGATGGTTTTCTCTGTTCTTGTACTGCTAAAAGCTTCTTTCAACCAGAAAAGATTACAGAAACTGTCTTAAAAACTGAGGATACAAGTGTCATAAATTTCCAGTTGTCATAAATTTCCAGTTTTGAAACTCGCATGCCAAGGCCTTTTATATACAACATGTGTGATGGTTACATGTGTTAACTTGATAAATTAACCATGGCAATTGTCTCGTTTCATGACAGCAATTGACAATAGTTCAGTAAGTTAAAAGTGTCATACTCCCTGTACATGGTCAGGTAGCCAAGTGATAAGGGCAGCAGTTCCAAGGCATGGGCCTGAATTGGGGCCCTCCCTAGTCTACAGCCATATAATTAAATATAATACTCTTCAAAAACAAAAACGATTCATAGACCTACAAGGATCATCAGCCTTTTGCTAGGATGGAAACGGAAACATGCCCCAAACTTCAATATTTCCCAAACTTCAGTAAAATAAACGAAAAGTCAAGACAATGCAAAGTACCTGGCTGTGCACCAAGCTCAATAACATGGAGCTTTGAGGTAAGTTGACCGCCTGAAATAGACTTAGTTGAAAAAGAAATCAGAGTCGATGCAGTATCATTGCCAGAAACCTAGAGAAATTGCAGGGAGCTTGGATCAGAATTGACACACTTCTGCCAAACCTGTAACACCTTAACTCTGCAAGCACAGTACCTCATCCAAGAGCACACAAATCTTACCTTAAAGGTTGCAAAGCTTGCAGCATGGGCTTCAAGTGCCTGACTTCGTTGTTGATCAACTGAAAATAGCTGCATATTGCCTTTCACAAGTTGTGGGCGCTGCAAAAGAGTAAGAACAACATCAGACAAGGAACCATAGCAATACTAATAAGCATATGGCACATTGTCTCTAGTTACCTCAGGTGCTCCTGGAGCAATGCCGATAAGGACCAACCACTTCTCAGATGGATCGCATCTATAATTGATAATCTGATTTCCTGTCAAATTGGCTGTCCGATCAAACATCCGAACTGGCTCTGAATCACCTGTCACAAAGTAGTGCAGAAAACATAGAGGCTTAGCATTCTTGTTCTAAAACCGAAAGCTTCCAAAGGACTTCCCTGTTTACAGGCATTAGGCTGTATCATGCACACAGAAATTTGAAAGATTTAATTACTTACTTTCTTATCATTCCTACAAGACCATGTCAATCAGCAAAGACAAAACCTAGTACATTTTACTACCGACACAGAACTTCCAAAAGAAGGCAACTTCATAAAAAATGACGAATGGAACATGAAAGCTAACCTTTCATACGAAATTATCCCAACAAGTTTAATAAGATTTTCTAGTGAAAATGAGAGCACCGGCCAGCTTCTCAATACTTTGCGTATTTGCCTTGACTTTGGTGAAAGAAATCCAAGATCATGAACACTGAGTAGGAACGGGAGCTAACTTCCAACAATGGCATTACAAGTCAAGCTATAGCCACAAGTCTCAACATACCTTCAAGAGTCCAGTGATAAACAGCAACCTGTGTTACAAGACCAAGCATCTTCGGCGTGATCCACTTCCAGAAAACCACCTACAAAATACCAAACACACTTGTGAGCTTTCCACCACATTAAAACCAACCAAAAATTAAAATAGTATACTCAGTCACGCATCCTCCTCCTAACCTTAACAACATCTCAAAAACAGGAACACTTGCACAAGAAACTCAACCTGTTCAGGCATCTGATAAGACTTTATTTTTGCCTTTAACTCAATGTTGAATATTTGCAAATGGTCTTGAGTTGTCGAAGGAATTTGGGCTGCAAAAAACAAGCAATAAGATAGACATTGAATAGAAAAAATTTCAACCTCATTGTACGCTTGATATATCTCATTTCCCCACTTCAAGTACTTCATGTGGTCAAGTCAGATTCATAATTAAACAACACATTGCGAGCTTTGATTTGATAATTGGTTAACATATGTTAGGTTTCTTGGGATTAAGAGTTGATCACAAGGGTTTAACAAGAGTGATTAAGCAAGAGGCACAAGATAATCTTGAAAGATTAGGCATACACATTGCTTGCCGACAGCAATCTGCTGGCTATCGATAAGGTCCGATGCCTTCCCATGGTGATGATGGTGATAATTATGATGTTGATGTCGATTATGATGATGATGATGGGACTAATACTGATGCTACTTCAAATGATATTGATGCTCACACACTCATGGTAATGAAGATGCTGAAGCTAGTCGAAATTTTGACTAAGTCAGTGATTCTGCTGTTCACGTTTAGGATTAGCCATGGCACGGGCGTGCACGTGACAATTATAGAGCTTTAAATAAGCTCACCATAAAGAATCAATTTTCGATTCCACGCATAAACGACATTCTTGACAAGTTGGATGGATCAGCATGTTTTAGCCGAATTGATCTCAAGAGTGGGTATCAGCAAGCACATGTAGTGCCTAAGAATGTACATAAAACCGCTTTCAAGACAACATTTGGGCTTATGAGTATCTTGTTATGCCTTTTGGTCTTACGAATGCCCCGGCTACATTCAATAGAATGATGGATCACATGTTCCGTGGGTACAAGAAATTTACAAGTGTCTTCTTTCTAGTCTTCTCGAAGACCGAAGAAAAGCATAAAGCTCATTTGACTACTGTTTTTTAAGAACTCCTTAAACCTAAACTCTTCATAAATGCAAAGAAGAGTGAGTTCTTGTTAGAGATGTACTATTTTGGGCATGTTGTGTCCAAAGATGGAGTGCAAATGAATACTGCAAAGATTGATGCAATTGGGAATTGGCCTAAATTGAGATCAATACATGTAATCTAAAGATTGATGCAATTGGGAATTGGCCTAAATTGAGACCGATACAATTAATGCGTAGTTTTCTTAGACTATGCTCTTACTACCGCACGTTCATGCGGCACTTTGCATGGATTGCTTCTCCTTTGCACGACTTGACAAAGAAGAGGCTATTTAAATCGACAGATGTAGAGAGATGCATTCCTCAAATTAAAAAACGCAACTACACATGGTCTAATGTTGATCATTTTGGATTTGCAAAAGCCATTTAGTGTGGTATGAGATGCCTCTCGAAACTGCATAGGAGCTATCAAAAATCAAGAGAGACATGCTATGGCTTATGAGAGCCGTAGATTGCATGATGCAGAGCTCTCTCTTGGCATTTATGAGAAAGACCTCTTGGCTATAATTCATGCACTAACCATATAGAGCCAGTACTTTCTTGGAACTGATTTCATTGTGACGACAGATCACTAGAGTTTGAGGTATTTTCTTACCCAAACTAAATTGTCAGAGAAGCATAAAAGGATGGCCAATTTTCTCTCTATGTTTCATTTTCAGATCTTGCACACCTCAAGAAAGAAGAATGTAGTGGTGAATGCATTGTCAAGCATAATGCCTACTACGCACATGACCGAGCAGTATTTCTTTTAACCAGATATGTAAAAAAAAGAGACGCATGCACGTGCATGTATCACCTGTCAAAAGGTAAAATTTGATAAGGCAAAGGCACCAAGGTAGCTTCAACAATTGCCTATTCCCACACAGCCATGGGAAAGCATTACAATGGATTTCATTATGGACTTGCCACCACGGGTTCAACAAGGTAATGATGCTATTTACACAATCGTGGACAAATTTAGTAAGCAAGCTCACTTCTTGCAAGTCAAGAAGACCATCAAAGCTCAACTACAAGTCTTTTTTGGCAAGCCTTATTTAATAACATGGACACCAAATTGGACTTCTCGTCGGCTTATCACCCTCAAAACGAATGAACAAAGTGTGTGCCCCAAACATGATCTGCAACATATTTTTTCTAAGAAGAGTTGTGTGATAAGCATTGTTATTGTCTTCATATGTGCATACCAATAGGATATAATTGACAATATTTATCAGTGTCTCAGGTCTAGCCATTGAATATAAACTTGTGCAAATTAATTACTTTGATTAAGCATTGATGGATTTTCCCACATAATAAACTATGACCAGTAAGTTACACTACTCTTACACCTTATTGCTCACACTCTGATCTCTCTCTTTCTCTCTCTCTCAACAATCTTGGATCTCTTAAAATGTCATGTGCCAAATCAAAAGTCTTCTTGGGAGCGAATCAAACGTCTTCTTGGGAGAAGTACTTACCATTTGTGAAATTTGCATACGACACTACGATGCATGCATCTACAAGAATGGCCCCGTTTGAGATTATTTATGATAAAGTGATTTTGCAACCCATCCTTCGCACAAAGGATGACATATTAGCAACTGATGAGTATATAAGAGTCTTGGATATTGCCTTCGCTCAAGTGCGGACAACCATTGCAAGTCACAAAACAAACATAAAAAGGCTGTCGATAAGCATAGAAGGCAATTTGATATCAAAGAGAATGATTGGGTATTGCTAAAATTCGAGAAAGCAAGACTTGGAAAGAGGCCTGGCAAAGAGGATGCATACCCTAAACTTGTAACCAAGTACTCTAGACCTTTTCGAGTGATCAAGAAGATTAATGAAGTGACTTCCAAATTGGCATTGCCTAGTCATTGACATATACACAATGCTTTTCAAGTGAGTCTCTTTCAAGTACGTAGGACCAAAGCACAGTGAACTGGTCATTAAGAATTCACTAATAGCAGATGAGCTTGAGGAGATTTTGCAACCAGAATAGATTGTGTATCACTAGGAACGCAAGCTTATTGGAGGCAAACTTGTCAAGTATTACCTTGTGAAGTTCAAGCACTATCTTCCCACTGATGCTAAATGGATAGCTCAGGAGTTCTTTACAAATTGCCCCCACTTGCTTCAGACGTATTTAGCTGCTTTTCAATTGCGGACAAATGTTTAGAAGTCAGGAGGATCATCACCGTTTGGCCACCCAACTCGTCCACCCGTGCTTTCTCATTATGTCTATACATTGGATTGGCATCCATGGCTGTTATACAGCAAATTGATGCTAGTCATGTGTTACTGTGGAATTGGCTTTCCCCTCGGACTTGTGCTTGTGTATAAATGCCTGAAAATGTCTGGAGGATTGGTGTTCCTTGGATTTGGTACCTTGTGTACTTACCTAGAACACGTCTATTTTGGTATAGTCTCGTAACCCGAGATTGTCTGTCACGACCCTGTGTTTTTCTCTGGACAGTATGCAGGTGTGCACGGGGACATGGTGGACAACGTGAATGGCATCAGATTTGAGTTAAAAAGGAAGCCCATGTGTGGACAACCCCAAGTGTGAAGGGGGCAAAGAGACTTTAATTTAAAAAGGTTTTATAACCTTTGGTGGGCAAAAATTAAAGTTATAAAAGGTTTTAAAACCTTAGGAGGCCACTAAGCAATTTATAGAGGCTACTCCACTTTTGGAGGCCCACGACTCTCTTCTCCCTCTCTCTAGCTTTTTGGGAAGCGTGCTAGTTCTCATGCATGGAAGAGAGGAGAAGTCGACTGCATATGGGGCTGCTGGTTTTTGGCTGCGCACAGAAGAGCCAGTGCAGATCTGTACGACTGCTCTGCAGGTACAGTGTATGGCTGCTGCAGGTACAGGCGGCGCAGGTCAGGCTGCTGCAGGTACAGGCAACGCAGGTCAGGTACAACTGCAGGTACAATCCACGAGTTCAACTGTACGCCTGCAGATTCAGGTGTGCGACTGTACGACTGCAGGCATATGTGTACGGACAGGTGCAGCTCGTACACGCGGCTGCTGTACGACAGCTGATACAGGAGACAGCTGCACACTATTTGGTACGGGTGGCTGCTGGTGTTGACCTGTTCGGATAGGTAGCTGCAGGCGTGTGCTTTTTGGAGGACGCCGTGCTTTTGCAGAAGACAGGGGACTGGTTTCTCTGGACATAAAGGCGGACAAGGGCTGGTTTTTCATGAACATAGACATCATATCGATGGCGTTCAACTGATGGAACTTTCAGCTTCTCTTTGCTTTGGGTTCGGGACTGTTTTGAGATCAGTTTGAGGACTATTTATGGGCTGTTTTTGTTTGGCTGCAAATTCAGCTATGTACTTGGGTTTCTGGCTGCAAGTACAGGACATTTGGTTATGTTTCTTGGCATGGGAGTGATGCAAGCTCGCATGGCTGCGTGCTCATGGCGCAGATTGTTTCTTCCTGCTAGAAAGGAACAGAGGGACCTACAGTTATGGGCATCTCTATGTTGCCAGATGTTTCACGAGGGAACAGGTAACTTGATGTATGCCATTGTTGGCACTGTTGTTGAATGGTGCCATGAATGATTCTGTATGGAAACAGGACAAAAGTTTAAAAGGGAAACACGCCTAAGGGTTTCATGTGGAAACAGGTCGTAGGTTTCTCGAGGAAACATGTTTTTGGGTTTCTCCAAGAGATAGATCACATGAAGGCAGAAGGTACAGGAATGGACACATGTTTGGTACAGCCTTGCTACTGATTGGGCAAGGGACAGGGAATCCATGACAGAGATGGATAGTACCCTTGGAAGGTAGAGAGGGTTGGTACAGGTGTGTCGACTGTATGGTATGCTATGCTGTGATGCGAGTTCTCTTTTGAGAGAGAGTTTGGGAGTCTGTGTTGTGATGCAGAAGCACTGGATGTGTCAGGGTGTGATGCTGTTCATAGTGTGAGAGGCTATGGATGGTTGTGGCAGCCCTGATCATGGGAGAAAGCTTCTGTATGCAGACTTAATGTGAGAGAGTCTTTCGATGCGAACAATGGCTAGACTTGTTTGTGGATGCCGAGTGGACAAGAAGCCATGATGCAGGTTCTTTGCAGGCTTCAGGGGTTCTACTGAGACGGCTGAATTTCCAGCCTTATTGTAATCAAAACTCTTATAATCAATTAAAGAAATACCGCAAGGGGCGCCACTGCGTTTCGGGGCCAATTGGTATCGGTGTACTGTTTGCAGGAGCACTCTAGCTCCCCCTGTTTGTTTTCCTTTTCTAGGTCCTCAATGGCATTGAAGTGTTTTATGTGCGAGTGTTTGTTTCACCGCCCGTAGGCCGGTTTCAAGGTTCCGTTGCCGGGACAATCGCCAACTTTCCTAAGGGGGCAAGCTCGTGGTTGTCTCATGAGAGTCATATCAAAAGCTTCAATATGTGGAAAGTGAAAGGGAAGTGCAGGAGGCAGTGCAGGATTGTGTCTTTGCCTATATGAGGTGAAGAGCAAGAGCTGAAGATGAAGCTCAAGGACAAGAAGTAGTCGGCCAGGAACAAGAAGCAATTGACGTGTTAAACATTCGACAGTTTGTCACCAGTCGTATCTTCATAGAGGCTTCATGGGTTCGAAAGACAGTTTCTTTCTATGTTTAGCAGTGGTGATCTACTATGCTTCATCGAGGACTTGTGCTTACCACTTGGGTGGAGTACAAGCAGGTTTTGGGTGCCTGAGGATGTATCAGATGAGGCTCAAACGGAAGCAGAGGAACTTGACGAGGTTCTTGTTCCAGAGCAGATACTGGCACATAAGGAAAGAAAGGTACAGGGTAAAGTTTCCCGTCGCTATCCTGTGAAGTTCAAGAGCTATTCACTGATGGATGCGAAGTGGATGGAGGAGGTTCACTGATGGATGCGAAGTGGATGGAGGAGGGTGACTTAGCAGATTCTCCTCAGGATTTGCAGCTTTATCTTGATTCTTGATGCCTTTGAGTTGGAGTCGACTCTTGTTACGGCTCATCCAGGTTCGGCAGAGCATAGGTCTGGAGCATTGCCTGATGCTCAAGAGGGGGGTAGCACCTCCGCGCCCTTGTTACAAACAAGCTCAATTGTTATCTAGGAGTCGCTTGGTGACATCTTTGTATTCACCCGAAGGTAATGAGGCTGACAGTACATCTGCTTATGGGACTTCTATGATATTGTGTACTAGTCACATGAGATGGTAAAGTTGGGTATGGTTCACAGTCGCGCGCACCTTGAACTATAACTGCAACTATGGATAACTCTATGGAGGGCATAAGTCTTGCGAGCAGTCCTGGAGTTGGTTTGGTTCATATATGGATTGAACCCTATTTGTGCATGTATGCATACACTTTTTGAGGTAGAGGTATTTTTGTATTCTGGTGCCATTGGATCCTAGTACCATTGAGAATACATTGGGAAATACTATGCATTGTGTCATGTGCTGCATGTATGTTGGTATGATACATCAAGTGCTTTATTATGTTCATGGATGCATCACTGGGTGTGACTCCTGCGGGATGGCCATGAGACATATGTGGGAAAGTGCTTAGTGGATGTAGTGTTTGGATGCATTGAGTGCTTTCATAGAGGTGTTTGTCACTTTGGTGTGACAGTGTGGCTTATTGTGCAGGATGATTGTTTTCATCACCCAGATGCATTTAAGGGCCATTGCTCATAAGATGCTTTACTGTGCCATTGAGTGCAATCGAGGATGCTTGCCATTTTTCAAGAGGGGGGTATGTCACCCTGTGTTTTTCTCTGGACAGGGACAATATGCAGGTGTGCACGGGGACATGGTGGACAGCGTGAATGGCATCAGATTTGAGTTAAAAAGGAAGCCCATGTGTGGACAACCCCAAGTGTGAAGGGGGCAAATTTAAAAAGGTTTTATAACCTTTGGTGGGCAAAAATTAAGGTTATAAAAGGTTTTAAAACCTTAGGAGGCCACTAAGCAATTTATAGAGGCTACTCCACTTTTGGAGGCCCACGACTCTCTTCTCCCTCTCTAGCTTTTTGGGAAGCGTGCTAGTTCTCATGCGTGGAAGAGAGGAGAAGTCGACTGCATATGGGGCTGCTGGTTTTTGGCTCCGCACAGAAGAGCCAGTGCAGATCTGTACGACTGCTGCAGGTATAGTGTACGGCTGCTGCAGGTACAGGCGGCACAGGTCAAGCTGCTGCAAGTACAGGCGGCGCAGGCAGGTACAGTCTACGAGTTCAGCTGTACGCCTGCAGATTCAGGTGTACAACTGTACGACTGCAGGCATATGTGTACGGACAGGTACAGGCAGCTGCTGTGCGACAGCTGATACAGGAGACAGCTGCACACTATTTGGTACAGGTGGCTGCTGGAGTCGACCTGTTCGGATAGGTAGCTGCAGGCGTGTGCTTTTTGGAGGACGCCATGCTTTTGCAGAAGACAGGGGACTGGTTTCTCTGGACATAAAGGCGGACAGGGGCTGGTTTTTCATGAACATAGACATCATGTCGATGGCGTTCAACTGATGGAACTTTCAGCTTCTCTTTGCTTTGGGTTCAGGACTGTTTTGAGATCAGTTTGAGGACTGTTTATGGGCTGTTTTTGTTTGGCTGCAAATTCAGCTATGTACTTGGGTTTCTGGCTGCAAGTACAGGACATTTGGTTATGTTTCTTGGCATGGGAGTGATGCAAGCTCGCATGGCTACGTGCTCATGGCGCAGATTGTTTCTTCCTGCTAAAAAGGAACAGAGGGACCTTTGCCATGAATGGTTCTGTATGGAAACAGGACAGAAGTTTAAAAGGGAAACACGCCTAAGGGTTTCATGTGGAAACAGGTCGTAGGTTTCTCGAGGAAACGTGTTTTTGGGTTTCTCCAGGAGATAGATCACATGAAGGCAGAAGGTACAAGAATGGACACATGTTTGGTACAACCTTGCTACTGATTGGGCAAGGGACAGGGAATCCATGACAGAGATGGATAGTACCCTTGGAAGGTAGAGAGGGTTGATACAGGTGTGTCGACTGTATGGTATGTTGTGTTGTGATGCGAGTTCTCTTTTGAGAGACAGTTTGGGAGTCTGTGTTGTGATGCAGAAGCACTGGATGTGTCAGGGTGTGATGTTGTTCATAGTGTGAGAGGCTATGGATGGTTATGGCAGCCCTGATCATGGAGTCTTTCGATGCGAACAATGGCTGGACTTGTTTGTGGATGCCGAGTGGACAAGAAGCCATGATGCAGGTTCTTTGCAAGCTTCAGGGGTTCTACTGAGACGGCTGAATTTCCAGCCTCATTGTGATCAAAGCTCTTATAATCAATTAAAGAAATACCGCAAGGGACGCCACTGCGTTTCGGGGCCAATCGGTGTCTGTGTACGGTTTGCCGGAGCACTCTAGCTCCCCTTGTTTGTTTTCCTTTTCTAGGTCCTCAATGGCGTTGAAGTGTTTTATGTGCGAGTGTTTGTTTCACCGCCCGTCAGGCCGGTTTCAATGTCCATACAAATGTTGCATTGCATAGCATCTTTATGTGCTTAGCTGCAAATTGAATTTACATGATGTTTTCATGCTTGCTTGACCAATGTGTAGTTCCAAGCAAGCACATAAAGATGTGCGTGTGGAACTATCTACTGACATGTTTATGTAGCATTTGACAGGTGGTAAGTATTGGTCATAACTAAGCCTTAGGATCTAGCATTAATTTATAAGTGAGTGGGTATACACTTTATTAAGTTTTGGTCGACCAAAACTCACTTATAAATTATGACCAATCCTGTGTTCACACCCCCCCTTTGTTCAAAGAGAGAAACCAACCATGCGTCAATCCCAGCCTGGACCCCAACTCACTTTCCCTCGCTGCATGACACCCAAGATAAGACATCTCATCGTCTCTCCCTTCTCCCCTCTCTCTAGGAGGGAGCGCCCACGCCCACTTCAAGAGGCCTTATGGCTGTATTTTCCTGCACTTTCTCCTTTCCTACACCATGTCCAAGCTTGTTAGAGTGTTTTCCAAGCTTCCAAGAGTGATTCAAGCCGTACTCACTCCCCTATACACTCACAATGACTGAAATTCAGTACAACAACCCTTTTATTTGCTGTAATTTCTGGTATTTTGGCTAATTTTAGCCTTCCTTTCTCAAGTTGAACCATAGGGGAAGCTTTCCTAAGGTTCCTTGCAACCACTTCAAGACTTTTGTTGCAAAGTATTGCAACAAATTGAAGATTTCAACACTCCAAACTCTTCCATCACAAAGACTTCCATAAAATTTCAACACTCCAAACTCTTTCATTATGAAGACTTCCTTTGACATCTACTGTACTTGCAATTCATACGCTTTAATGCTCAATTATGAAAGCAAGTAGCAAGAGGGAGATACAAGACTCCATGTTCACATACCCTGTGTAGTGTTCTCTTGTCCTAAGTGCTCTCTTGAATATATATATATATACCTAGATATTTATATATACCTACATTGTTTCTACCATGTGTGGGTGGAACAATAGAGAGCAGATGGTAGGAAACATGGCCACATTAGAGAGGAGCATGAGCTGAGATCTTCATCGACAACCATATTGTTTGCAATACTCTTCATATGCATTGGTATGGAAATCTGGTCAGAAATGCCCATGACATTGTATTCGATTCTCCCAAGATCAATATGCACTATTTGAGGAAGGAGCTCGCCATTCCCACTCATTGTGCAGCTATTGTCAGTTCAACAAATTACATATTGTACTGTGCTTGTTGTCCATCTTGGCTTCCACAATCGTCGATGGCACATTGATCTCTCCTTCCACATGCAGAAGCTCTAGGTACTCTTCTTTCAGCCCTAAGCACTGCATAGGAACTGGAAGCATCTAATCCTCTTTTACGAGCAAGCTTGCGTAATGGAGACAAATGTGGCTGCCTTACACAAAAGCAAGCAAAGAAACAAAAGTGTTTCGAGTGTCATGTGGTAGGTCATGCTAAAAGAGATTGTCAGCATGCCCGTCAACTTAACTTGCCGTATTTACTCCTACTCCTAGTATGACTAGTATCATTATGGAGGAGTTAATTAAAGACAACCGCAAGGGGAAAGCTTTGAGAACAAAAGAGGACTTCGCTCCAAATTATCTCAGCATGCATATTGATTCATGAAGTCATCATTTGTGGACTAAAGCTACCCAAAAGTTGTCCTGCATGAGCCTAAAAATAAAGGTTTGGCTTTTATTCTTGCTTGTTAGAAGGAACTTGTACTGGATGGATAGGAAAAAAAAAAGGACCTCATTTAACGCAAAACATATACCACTACTTGATTTAAAGCATATAGTCTTATACAATACATATCAGAGAAAGCAAAGTTTTCTTATAAACAGCTTTGACAAAAAAGAAGACCGTCCACACCAACACTCAAATACCGAAGCAATAATTACATTACAAAATATCACAGAATATACCTTCTAAAACTTGAAATGTTAAAACAGCATTATATTTTCATTCTCATTATCGTAAACTTCTGTTCCCGATGCCTCCTTCCCTCACTCTCTCCCTTCCAAAAGAGTATTCTTTCACAATGGCTTTCGTTAACTAAAAATCTTGAAGAGTACCTTTCAGAGCAAGAATTCTGTTGTTCGGATTCATCAAAGCAGAATCTGCAGTGATAGGCCGCCGCAGAGGCTGCATGGGCATGCTCATGTCAATAATGACAACACTATTTTGAGGAGATGTTTCACGCACACAAATGTACTTCTCTGACTCCATGGTCACATGTGTGAATGTGACAAATTGTTGATTTATGCCCAAGCTTGGCAGCTGCACAACAGCAAACACAAGAAGTTGTGGAGTGAACCGCGAGCCAAATTCATTGTGTTGATATGTTGAAGCTGTGACAAAAAAAAGGTGGAGTAACAGATCCTATTCTTATTCTGTCCCAATGTTCCTTTCCAGGTCCTCCTCATAAAAACAAAAATGAGTACGTTCAGGTATTAGACCAGATCATTTCCTGTAAAACACGTAATGCCTCAACGGATTAAAAAAGCATCACATACAACTTGCTGGGCGGCCTGACTCTCCTCTGATTACCATGGAGGTTAGCTTCAGAGATGCTAAATGCATGTTAGAATGAAGCCACAACAGTGCATCCTCAACCATCCTGCCGAAGGCCCATAACTAGATCTGCATGTATGCATGTATCAATAGCTTGGCGAAGTATAGAGGATAGAAAATTTCTCGTCTAATTTCTTGAAAGACTGTATCCTCGAAAGTCTGCTTGATTGGTATGCTGAGCAGACAAACATGACTTGGAGATAGACGGGAAGGGAAAGGATGAAAGTTAGCGTTAACACGATTTAAAGGGGTTGAGAATCTGCAACGAAAGAGAAGGGGAGGGGCACTCACTGTGAGGAACTCTTTCATGGCGATTGGAGCACTGGCGGCCGCCATGGCGATGCAGAGAGCGAGAAGAAGCGCGGAAAAATCGACCCCAGAACAGCAGTGAGAGGATCGAATCTGATCCAAATAACTAACCGGGGCGCAATGTCATGAGCTTACAAGGCGCCGAAGCGCGCAGATCCAGGTACGCAGACAGCCAACGGGGCGTCTGAAGGAGCAGACAAGAGAAAATAGAGCTCGGAAGAAATCTGGCTATGGCGGCACCGAAGTGGCCTGCTCCACCCCCGGCTTTGATGAATATGAAGATTAAAAGTAATCGAAGGCACAAAAATGGAGAAGACAAGCTTTGCGTCTCACTTTCATGTTCCTGTCATTTCATGTTCTGTCATTTGCAACTCGCCCGAGCCTCAAAAGCGCTTATGTTAAGATCTAGCCGCCCACAAACTCTTTTAGATATTTCACATTGTAGTGACTAATGCCTTTTGTACACTGCTCCAATGTGAGCACATGGTAAAAGAGAAAATATGTGCTTAATAGAATAGATAGATGTGGTAAAAATTAGACTCTACATCGAGAGGATCTGTGATCGAGTGAAGGTATTCATTAATTTAAGTGGTGTAGTGGGGCATTTACTCGACGCGTGTGAGAATGCATGTCCTTGTACGTCGAGAGGATCTGCGAGACCGATCGCTTGTGTGTGCATGCATGCTTGGAATGGACTCTTGGATGCAAGAGGCCGAGGATCATAGCAATGGCTGGGGTGAGTGGGGCCTTGAGGAATCGGAGGACATGAAGAGATGCCGGGAAGAAGATGCTAGAGAGGGAGAAGAACAAAAACATTCCAGATTGGCTGAATGAAAGGCGAAGATTAGTAGGTGGTTACAAGAAGAAATTGTGCATGACATAGTGGTATCAAATATATTTTATCTAGGGAAAGGTTTTTTCAATATACTATTCATCAAGGCAAAATCTGTTTCTGAGTTGTTTTTTAGGGTGCCTCTCTTCATAGGCTGGTACATGTCTTTCCCTTTGACCCATTGTTTGATGTAAATAGAAGTTCGCAGGAAGCTTGTCCGGTCTGGGTAGAAATATTGGGTCTTCCTCCCTGGTTGAGGCCAGCTCTTAGAGATATTGCTAGAACGCTAGTCCCTGTGTTGTATATTCCTAGTGATGATGCGGGGGGGGTAGACAGGCGAATAGGGTGTGTGTCTCATGGAACACAAAGGTAGAGACTCCTAAATCCATTCAAATTGATTTGGGTGAATTAGTAAGTTGGATTTAGGCTTGAAATTTGGTCCGTTTCTGGGTGCTTGTTTCAAATGCAGGGGATTTGGCCATATTGCAAGAAACTGCATTCAAGCAGGATCTGAAATTCCTAAAGGTGAAGAAAAACCAATAGGTGATGTAGGGGGTGAAAATAGTATTAAAGAAGCTTAAGCTTGCCCTGACCAAGGAGAAGTGGGGAAAGGTAAAGAGAAGATTACTGAAAAAGAGGAGGGATCATTGGGGGGGGGAATGGATCAAGTCAAAGGGTAAATTAAATCTTAAACAAACTAAAGAGGAGGCTAGGAAAAGAACAAGCCAATTGGAGAAAGGGGTTAGAGCGGATAAATCTCAAAGCAATCCAAGCCCAATCTTATATTCAAATCCATATAGCCCACTGGTTGAGAGTGATAATGGCACTTCTTCTATGTAGAAGTTTAACTGGCAAGTTGAAGAGGCCTGAAAGGGAATAGTGAGAGAGGGACATACTCAAGGGGGAGAAGAGGAGGAAGAGATGGTGCCAAAAATAGTTCTCAAAGAAGTTTTCAGAAGGGTTTTTCAAGGTGTACCTGAATGTCAAAGGCCTTAAAGATAAAAAGAAAAATGCCTTGTTTTGGGGAGTTGTTAAAGAGTGGGGATTATCTGTCTATGCAGTACAAGAACATAATCTTTTTGGGGCTAAAATTATAAGGATAGGTTTAGGGATTGGTCAGTGTTATATGGGGGGGTTAACTCGAGGTATAGTGGTGTAATGTGTGTGATTAAGAGCCATCTGAACCCTACTATTATAGCTAATCACCCTAATGGTAGGATTTTAGTGGTGGAAATTGTGGTTAATAGGGAGAAAACCTAGATAATTAATATTTATGGAGCACATAATTATAAGATTAGAAGTAGCATATGGGAGTGGATTAGTAAGATGAATGTGCTGAATCATTGTATTATTTTGGGGGGCTTTAATATGGTAGAAAATCGAGTTGATAGGAGTGGAGAGAGCTCCATTTTTATGAGACAGGAAAAAGGGAAATGGGATGAGTTGAGAGGTAAAATGGGCTTGGTGGATGGATGTCCAGAAAACATGATGATTGCATCTTTTGCATACCTTATAAGTCCTGATTTAAAAGATGAAGTGCTGGAACTAGCAGAGTATCACTCCAAACGATGGAGTGATTTTGCAGATGCACTTATTTATGCGAGTTCCAGGTATAATGTGAGCTGTGATAGTGTTCCAGTAACAATCCGAGCCAATTTAGAAGCGGTTGTCGATGCATGTCTTATGGAGGACAATCAATTGCTATTCAAGGCTGATACAGAGATTGTGGAGGCTGTTTATGCTAAATTGGGACTGCAAAAAGCCATTAGTAAGCAACAAGGCCTTTACAGTGCCAAAAGGGATGCTTTGCTACAGCCTCATAAAGATGCAATGGGTGAACTCTGCAAGTATAATCTGTCTTCCTTGTTTGAGGGTGCAGACATACAGGGTCTTATGATCATACCAAATGATGTGTGTATGCCTATGCTTGAGGAGACACTTGATTCAGAGAGCTTCAGGACAGGTGCTCAAGACCCAATACACGAGGAAGAGGACATCGCTAATAGTTTCCTCTTGGGCTGTGAAGCATGTAAGCTGTGTAAACTTGAGGATTCTCATGACGAAAGTGCTCATTTGAAGGGTATTCCTCAGGTGTCGTATCATATGTGTGAAGAACAGCAGGAATCAATGCTTCTTGCTGAAAGCATGATTGCAAAGTTTGAAGATCTAAGACAAGAAGAAGATGCTATCATTATTGCATTCTTATCTGGTTATGATGCTTATAAGCAGGATGATGTACATGAATATGCAGATGGGCCACAAGTATGTGTGATTGATTTAGAGGGGGTGAGTGATATGGGTGATTCCAACAGTGATGTTGCTTCTGAAGCTGGTTGCCAAGGTTCTTTGGATTTGGGTTATTCTGGAATGCTAACAGGGTGTTCCAACAATAAACAGGGTGATGCTATGTCATCAGTGTCAGGGTTACCTTGCAACCACATTTGTGAGCAACAATCTCGAGCTTGGAAGCCTGTTTATGATGATGATTTGGAGAGGGAAATTGAATCTGTCTTTTTGGATCATACAGGGTTCAATGACATACAGATTCAAGGGTACTCGGGTGAGGGACCCATAATTCTAAGCCCATCTGCAGACAGGTATCAAGAAATACTGGGAGATAACATGCAGGATATGCAAAGTGTGGTCAGAGAGCCTCATGAGGCTGCATATGAACAACCAAATGGATATAGCTATGGGGGTATGAATGTTCATGATAATCAACATGTGGGATTGCAAGATGATAATGGCTTCAATGCGATTGATCCTGGATTGGATGCTATCTTAGATGATGCATTGGATGATTTCATGGTATATAATAGATCCCCATCAGCTTTGGGCTCTTCTATGCTTGATGCTAGTCAACTGTCGGTTACAAGTGAGGATATGCAGGTGTTATGTAAGCCAAATGATTGTGATGAGATTGATCCAGAGCTGGAGGCTATTCTCGATGATGCCTTGTTGGACTTTGTATGTATTGATGGTGTGGATGCTTTGCATACTTTGCAACGGCCTAAAGAAGAGGTATATAATAGCATAGAGGAAGCCAATGAAGACCATGCTTTTCCGTCTTTGGATGAGAAGAATGAATGTTTGTCAGTGGGTGAGCTGGATCCAAGCAAGGTAGATTTGGATGGGATGTTATCAAGTGTGTGTTCCATGCTGTTAATGCAGTTGTTATTTGGTGTGGCCATACAATATGTGGTGCAAAGGCTTCAAACATGGCCTGAGGAAAATTTTGAAGCAAATCATTTTGAAGAGCATCCCACTTTGAATGATGAGGGTAATTATGTATATGCAGAGAATCTAAGTGAGGATAGGGCTTCATATGAGCAAAGGATATGGCACATATGCCAAAAGCGATTGGTATTTGATCCAGGTGGGAAAGCAGAACCATTCAGATGTGATTGCTGAGATATAAATATCTTGCAGGCTAGGGGGTAGGTTAAGATGTCATGCTATGTTTCAACAAAGGATAACCCCTTGTGAGTGGCACTATGTATATTCTTCTACTATTTCATGCTTACTAGGGTGATACCAACTGGGTAAGGTTTGACAGGGTTTAAGACGCCTAGTTGGATGCTTGTACATATACCAATGTTGGTGTGCAAATAATGCATGGACACTGAATTCCAGGACCTGTGTGGCACATACCAGAGGATGTGCAGGTTTAGAGGGGGTGGATGTCGTGCTATGGCGCGTCTATGGTGTGAAACCATGCATGTGAGGCCATTAAATGCAAATCCAGATGCATGGGATTAAGTGCCTGTGTACATATGGGATGTATGGCGTGTGGAGGGTTTTGCTTTTGAGGGCGTCATGGATGCGGCAATCAAGCTAGGGACTTTGATGGAGTGTATGTGCAGGGACAATGATGAAATTCTGGGAACGCAGGCCTGTCCGGAACGAAGGTCGGCTGGTGATGATATTAGCTGCTTGGTCGTCTTGGAGTGTGTATGTGTCCAGAATTAAATGGCATTAGAAAGTTACACCTTGAAAAGGTATGGAGGTATGGGCATTGGTGTGAGAAGAGAACATGGTCGCCATCCATAGGTTTTAAGCAAAAAGAAAATTATGATATGAAGGTGGTAAAAGCATGCTGCGTGGAGCTTTGAATGGCTGCCAGCGCACACTATCTAGAAGGTTGGCACGCACGTGAAGGTGACCGCCTGGAGAAAGATGCGGCGCTAGGGATTCTGCTGGAGACCGACGGGGGGGGATTCTGCAGGAAGGAAGTGAGCAGTGAAGCAGCCGTCTTGTGCCAGAGGCCTTGGGTGCGTAGGTGTGGCTGGCGACAGAGAAGAAGGCTGACGTAGAAGGAAGGGCTGCCTGGCAGGGTGATTTGGTAGCAGTGAAGGAGGTGGCTGCCGCCTTGTACAAGGGGACCCAGGCGAAGCCGACTGGGGGCAATCTCTTCTAGCAGCACCAAGCATTCGACTTTGGCTCTCTCTCCCGGCAGACCAAGCGAAGGCGAATCACTCTCTGACTGGAGGACTGAAGCGAAGCGAAGATCTCTCTTTCTCACTGATAAACTGAAGCGAAGGGATTCTCTCTCTCCCCCACCGGTGGACTGAAGCGGCTGCACCATAGAAAAAGGGGAACTGGGACGGCTCTGATGGGCTTGCAGAGAGGAGGCGTGGAAAAATAAAAGGCCAGCCGCCTTGTGTGTGGGGAAAGGCTGCTGAAGCTTGGTACGTGAAGTCGCCGGGAAAAGCTCTCTGGGGCAGCTGCAAGACGAAGCCAGGGGGGGAACCGCCTTGGGAAGAGGGCCCGGGTTCTGCAGACAAGAAAGGTGTGGAAGGCGACTGGGTTGAAAAAGGCTGCAGTAGGGAAACCGCCTTGGGATGAGTGCGTAGCTGCTAGCGCTGGAGGCGCCCGGGTGATGGTGCGAAGGGAGAGGCGAGCGGAGGAAGCAGCCGCCTTGTAGAAGACGGTTTTCAGAGAGGCCGCTGCATATAGCTACCGTGTGCAAAGAGGGCGAGACAGGGTGACTGGCAGAAAAGGTGGCCGTTCAGAAAGGCGCAAAAGAGCTGCAGAAGAGGTGGCTATCTGGTTTTTTGGGGGGGTTCTGGGTGGAGCAAGTAGGTGTGGAAGACAAGCGAGCCGCCTGGTGCTCGAAGAGGACTATAAAGAGCTGGCGAACAGGTCTCTGGAGCAAGCCACCTACAAGGAATTGTTTACTGTTCGCTATAGAAAAGTGGTGGTGATTAAAGCGGCCTTGTTTTGCTTTCCAGCAGCTGGCAGGAATAAATGCTGTTTTTTTACTTCTCCTCTACCATGTTTAGAAATGCTGGAATAACCTCAGATTTAGTTGCCAGTGTCTCTCTTGGAATTGTGAATCTTCTTGCTTCTTGCATAGCAGCATGCCTCATCGATACCCAAGGTAGACGGAATCTGCTTGTTTGGAGCTTTACGGGCATGTGTCTGACAATGGCATTACAAGCTTTTGTAAGTGGCATCTTTCGGAAATACCCTGCAGCCTACAGACAGTAAGCTCTCCATCTTGTGTGTGTGTTTGATAAAAGCTAAACAGCAAGCTTGGTGTATGAAGAAGAGTGTGTGCTTTGCCTTGTACATGCGTCTCTGAGAGAGGAGGGAGGAGGATTGGTGGATTTATTTTCTCTGAAGAATCAAATCAAGTGAATGCAAATCAACGTAACTCTCACAGCCAGACACCCAGTGTGTTCCCGGCTAGACCGCACACGTCACGACAGCTTTGGTGAACCCGACGTGAAACCGCTGGGGTGAGAGTACGTAGAGATGGCTAGCAAAATGGAGCATTTATATGCAGAGATGAAAGAGCTTGAAGAGCGATTCAGGAAGATTGAAGAAGAAAAGCGAAATCAGGAAGCGGTGGAAATTGCGGTGCAATTGGTATATGACAGGGTCAATATATTTGATGGTTATGATCCAGAAAGCTATCTAAGGTGTTACGAGACAGAGATGGAGAATCAAGGGGTTCCAGAAAACATGATGATTGCATCTTTTGCATACCTTATAAGTCCTGATTTAAAAGATGAAGTGCTAGAACTAGCAGAGTATCACTCCAAACGATGGAGTGATTTTGCAGATGCACTTATTTATGCGAGTTCCAGGTATAATGTGAGCTGTGATAGTGTTCCAGCAACAATCCGAGCCAATTTAGAAGCGGTTGTCGATGCATGTCTTATGGAGGACAATCAATTGCTATTCAAGGCTGATACAGAGATTGTGGAGGCTGTTTATGCTAAATTGGGACTGCAAAAAGCCATTAGTAAGCAACAAGGCCTTTACAGTGCCAAAAGGGATGCTTTGCTACAGCCTCATAAAGATGCAATGGGTGAACTCTGCAAGTATAATCTGTCTTCCTTGTTTGAGGGTGCAGACATACAGGGTCCTATGATCATACCAAATGATGTGTGTATGCCTATGCTTGAGGAGACACTTGATTCAGAGAGCTTCAGGACAGGTGCTCAAGACCCAATACACGAGGAAGAGGACATCGCTAATAGTTTCCTCTTGGGCTGTGAAGCATGTAAGCTGTGTAAACTTGAGGATTCTCATGACGAAAGTGCTCATTTGAAGGGTATTCCTCAGGTGTCGTATCATATGTGTGAAGAACAGCAGGAATCAATGCTTCTTGCTGAAAGCATGATTGCAGAGTTTGAAGATCTAAGACAAGAAGAAGATGCTATCATTACTGCATTCTTATCTGGTTATGATGCTTATAAGCAGGATGATGTACATGAATATGCAGATGGGCCACAAGTATGTGTGATTGATTTAGAGGGGGTGAGTGATATGGGTGATTCCAACAGTGATGTTGCTTCTGAAGCTGGTTGCCAAGGTTCTTTGGATTTGGGTTATTCTGGAATGCTAACAGGGTGTTCCAACAATAAACAGGGTGATGCTATGTCATCAGTGTCAGGGTTACCTTGCAACCACATTTGTGAGCAACAATCTCGAGCTTGGAAGCCTGTTTATGATGATGATTTGGAGAGGGAAATTGAATCTGTCTTTTTGGATCATACAGGGTTCAATGACATACAGATTCAAGGGTACTCGGGTGAGGGACCCATAATTCTAAGCCCATCTGCAGACAGGTATCAAGAAATACTGGGAGATAACATGCAGGATATGCAAAGTGTGGTCAGAGAGCCTCATGAGGCTGCATATGAACAACCAAATGGATATAGCTATGGGGGTATGAATGTTCATGATAATCAACATGTGGGATTGCAAGATGATAATGGCTTCAATGCGATTGATCCTGGATTGGATGCTATCTTAGATGATGCATTGGATGATTTCATGGTATATAATAGATCCCCATCAGCTTTGGGCTCTTCTATGCTTGATGCTAGTCAACTGTCGGTTGCAAGTGAGGATATGCAGGTGTTATGTAAGCCAAATGATTGTGATGAGATTGATCCAGAGCTGGAGGCTATTCTCGATGATGCCTTGTTGGACTTTGTATGTATTGATGGTGTGGATGCTTTGCATACTTTGCAACGGCCTAAAGAAGAGGTATATAATAGCATAGAGGAAGCCAATGAAGACCATGCTTTTCCGTCTTTGGATGAGAAGAATGAATGTTTGTCAGTGGGTGAGCTGGATCCAAGCAAGGTAGATTTGGATGGGATGTTATCAAGTGTGTGTTCCATGCTGTTAATGCAGTTGTTATTTGGTGTGGCCATACAATATGTGGTGCAAAGGCTTCAAACATGGCCCGAGGAAAATTTTGAAGCAAATCATTTTGAAGAGCATCCCACTTTGAATGATGAGGGTAATTATGTATATGCAGAGAATCTAAGTGAGGATAGGGCTTCATATGAGCAAAGGATATGGCACATATGCCAAAAGCGATTGGTATTTGATCCAGGTGGGAAAGCAGAACCATTCAGATGTGATTGCTGAGATATAAATATCTTGCAGGCTAGGGGGTAGGTTAAGATGTCATGCTATGTTTCAACAAAGGATAACCCCTTGTGAGTGGCACTATGTATATTCTTCTACTATTTCATGCTTACTAGGGTGATACCAACTGGGTAAGGTTTGACAGGGTTTAAGACGCCTAGTTGGATGCTTGTACATATACCAATGTTGGTGTGCAAATAATGCATGGACACTGAATTCCAGGACCTGTGTGGCACATACCAGAGGATGTGCAGGTTTAGAGGGGGTGGATGTCGTGCTATGGCGCGTCTATGGTGTGAAACCATGCATGTGAGGCCATTAAATGCAAATCCAGATGCATGGGATTAAGTGCCTGTGTACATATGGGATGTATGGCGTGTGGAGGGTTTTGCTTTTGAGGGCGTCATGGATGCGGCAATCAAGCTAGGGACTTTGATGGAGTGTATGTGCAGGGACAATGATGAAATTCTGGGAACGCAGGCCTGTCCGGAACGAAGGTCGGCTGGTGATGATATTAGCTGCTTGGTCGTCTTGGAGTGTGTATGTGTCCAGAATTAAATGGCATTAGAAAGTTACACCTTGAAAAGGTATGGAGGTATGGGCATTGGTGTGAGAAGAGAACATGGTCGCCATCCATAGGTTTTAAGCAAAAAGAAAATTATGATATGAAGGTGGTAAAAGCATGCTGCGTGGAGCTTTGAATGGCTGCCAGCGCACACTATCTAGAAGGTTGGCACGCACGTGAAGGTGACCGCCTGGAGAAAGATGCGGCGCTAGGGATTCTGCTGGAGACCGACGGGGGGGGATTCTGCAGGAAGGAAGTGAGCAGTGAAGCAGCCGTCTTGTGCCAGAGGCCTTGGGTGCGTAGGTGTGGCTGGCGACAGAGAAGAAGGCTGACGTAGAAGGAAGGGCTGCCTGGCAGGGTGATTTGGTAGCAGTGAAGGAGGTGGCTGCCGCCTTGTACAAGGGGACCCAGGCGAAGCCGACTGGGGGCAATCTCTTCTAGCAGCACCAAGCATTCGACTTTGGCTCTCTCTCCCGGCAGACCAAGCGAAGGCGAATCACTCTCTGACTGGAGGACTGAAGCGAAGCGAAGATCTCTCTTTCTCACTGATAAACTGAAGCGAAGGGATTCTCTCTCTCCCCCACCGGTGGACTGAAGCGGCTGCACCATAGAAAAAGGGGAACTGGGACGGCTCTGATGGGCTTGCAGAGAGGAGGCGTGGAAGAATAAAAGGCCAGCCGCCTTGTGTGTGGGGAAAGGCTGCTGAAGCTTGGTACGTGAAGTCGCCGGGAAAAGCTCTCTGGGGCAGCTGCAAGACGAAGCCAGGGGGGGGAACCGCCTTGGGAAGAGGGCCCGGGTTCTGCAGACAAGAAAGGTGTGGAAGGCGACTGGGTTGAAAAAGGCTGTAGTAGGGAAACCGCCTTGGGATGAGTGCGTAGCTGCTAGCGCTGGAGGCGCCCGGGTGATGGTGCGAAGGGAGAGGCGAGCGGAGGAAGCAGCCGCCTTGTAGAAGACGGTTTTCAGAGAGGCCGCTGCATATAGCTACCGTGTGCAAAGAGGGCGAGACAGGGTGACTGGCAGAAAAGGTGGCTGTTCAGAAAGGCGCAAAAGAGCTGCAGAAGAGGTGGCTATCTGGTTTTTTGGGGGGGTTCTGGGTGGAGCAAGTAGGTGTGGAAGACAAGCGAGCCGCCTGGTGCTCGAAGAGGACTCTAAAGAGCTGGCGAACAGGTCTCTGGAGCAAGCCACCTACAAGGAATTGTTTACTGTTCGCTATAGAAAAGTGGTGGTGATTAAAGCGGCCTTGTTTTGCTTTCCAGCAGCTGGCAGGAATAAATGCTGTTTTTTTACTTCTCCTCTACCGTGTTTAGAAATGCTGGAATAACCTCAGATTTAGTTGCCAGTGTCTCTCTTGGAATTGTGAATCTTCTTGCTTCTTGCATAGCAGCATGCCTCATGGATACCCAAGGTAGACGGAATCTGCTTGTTTGGAGCTTTACGGGCATGTGTCTGACAATGGCATTACAAGCTTTTGTAAGTGGCATCTTTCGGAAATACCCTGCAGCCTACAGACAGTAAGCTCTCCATCTTGTGTGTGTGTTTGATAAAAGCTAAACAGCAAGCTTGGTGTATGAAGAAGAGTGTGTGCTTTGCCTTGTACATGCGTCTCTGAGAGAGGAGGGAGGAGGATTGGTGGATTTATTTTCTCTGAAGAATCAAATCAAGTGAATGCAAATCAACGTAACTCTCACAGCCAGACACCCAGTGTGTTCCCGGCTAGACCGCACACGTCACGACAGCTTTGGTGAACCCGACGTGAAACCGCTGGGGTGAGAGTACGTAGAGATGGCTAGCAAAATGGAGCATTTATATGCAGAGATGAAAGAGCTTGAAGAGCGGTTCAGGAAGATTGAAGAAGAAAAGCGAAATCAGGAAGCGGTGGAAATTGCGGTGCAATTGGTATATGACAGGGTCAATATATTTGATGGTTATGATCCAGAAAGCTATCTAAGGTGTTACGAGACAGAGATGGAGAATCAAGGGGTTCCAGAAAACATGATGATTGCATCTTTTGCATACCTTATAAGTCCTGATTTAAAAGATGAAGTGCTAGAACTAGCAGAGTATCACTCCAAACGATGGAGTGATTTTGCAGATGCACTTATTTATGCGAGTTCCAGGTATAATGTGAGCTGTGATAGTGTTCCAGCAACAATCCGAGCCAATTTAGAAGCGGTTGTCGATGCATGTCTTATGGAGGACAATCAATTGCTATTCAAGGCTGATACAGAGATTGTGGAGGCTGTTTATGCTAAATTGGGACTGCAAAAAGCCATTAGTAAGCAACAAGGCCTTTACAGTGCCAAAAGGGATGCTTTGCTACAGCCTCATAAAGATGCAATGGGTGAACTCTGCAAGTATAATCTGTCTTCCTTGTTTGAGGGTGCAGACATACAGGGTCCTATGATCATACCAAATGATGTGTGTATGCCTATGCTTGAGGAGACACTTGATTCAGAGAGCTTCAGGACAGGTGCTCAAGACCCAATACACGAGGAAGAGGACATCGCTAATAGTTTCCTCTTGGGCTGTGAAGCATGTAAGCTGTGTAAACTTGAGGATTCTCATGACGAAAGTGCTCATTTGAAGGGTATTCCTCAGGTGTCGTATCATATGTGTGAAGAACAGCAGGAATCAATGCTTCTTACTGAAAGCATGATTGTAGAGTTTGAAGATCTAAGACAAGAAGAAGATGCTATCATTACTGCATTCTTATCTGGTTATGATGCTTATAAGCAGGATGATGTACATGAATATGCAGATGGGCCACAAGTATGTGTGATTGATTTAGAGGGGGTGAGTGATATGGGTGATTCCAACAGTGATGTTGCTTCTGAAGCTGGTTGCCAAGGTTCTTTGGATTTGGGTTATTCTGGAATGCTAACAGGGTGTTCCAACAATAAACAGGGTGATGCTATGTCATCAGTGTCAGGGTTACCTTGCAACCACATTTGTGAGCAACAATCTCGAGCTTGGAAGCCTGTTTATGATGATGATTTGGAGAGGGAAATTGAATCTGTCTTTTTGGATCATACAGGGTTCAATGACATACAGATTCAAGGGTACTCGGGTGAGGGACCCATAATTCTAAGCCCATCTGCAGACAGGTATCAAGAAATACTGGGAGATAACATGCAGGATATGCAAAGTGTGGTCAGAGAGCCTCATGAGGCTGCATATGAACAACCAAATGGATATAGCTATGGGGGTATGAATATTCATGATAATCAACATGTGGGATTGCAAGATGATAATGGCTTCAATGCGATTGATCCTGGATTGGATGCTATCTTAGATGATGCATTGGATGATTTCATGGTATATAATAGATCCCCATCAGCTTTGGGCTCTTCTATGCTTGATGCTAGTCAACTGTCGGTTGCAAGTGAGGATATGCAGGTGTTATGTAAGCCAAATGATTGTGATGAGGTTGATCCAGAGCTGGAGGCTATTCTCGATGATGCCTTGTTGGACTTTGTATGTATTGATGGTGTGGATGCTTTGCATACTTTGCAACGGCCTAAAGAAGAGGTATATAATAGCATAGAGGAAGCCAATGAAGACCATGCTTTTCCGTCTTTGGATGAGAAGAATGAATGTTTGTCAGTGGGTGAGCTGGATCCAAGCAAGGTAGATTTGGATGGGATGTTATCAAGTGTGTGTTCCATGCTGTTAATGCAGTTGTTATTTGGTGTGGCCATACAATATGTGGTGCAAAGGCTTCAAACATGGCCTGAGGAAAATTTTGAAGCAAATCATTTTGAAGAGCATCCCACTTTGAATGATGAGGGTAATTATGTATATGCAGAGAATCTAAGTGAGGATAGGGCTTCATATGAGCAAAGGATATGGCACATATGCCAAAAGCGATTGGTATTTGATCCAGGTGGGAAAGCAGAACCATTCAGATGTGATTGCTGAGATATAAATATCTTGCAGGCTAGGGGGTAGGTTAAGATGTCATGCTATGTTTCAACAAAGGATAACCCCTTGTGAGTGGCACTATGTATATTCTTCTACTATTTCATGCTTACTAGGGTGATACCAACTGGGTAAGGTTTGACAGGGTTTAAGACGCCTAGTTGGATGCTTGTACATATACCAATGTTGGTGTGCAAATAATGCATGGACACTGAATTCCAGGACCTGTGTGGCACATACCAGAGGATGTGCAGGTTTAGAGGGGGTGGATGTCGTGCTATGGCGCGTCTATGGTGTGAAACCATGCATGTGAGGCCATTAAATGCAAATCCAGATGCATGGGATTAAGTGCCTGTGTACATATGGGATGTATGGCGTGTGGAGGGTTTTGCTTTTGAGGGCGTCATGGATGCGGCAATCAAGCTAGGGACTTTGATGGAGTGTATGTGCAGGGACAATGATGAAATTCTGGGAACGCAGGCCTGTCCGGAACGAAGGTCGGCTGGTGATGATATTAGCTGCTTGGTCGTCTTGGAGTGTGTATGTGTCCAGAATTAAATGGCATTAGAAAGTTACACCTTGAAAAGGTATGGAGGTATGGGCATTGGTGTGAGAAGAGAACATGGTCGCCATCCATAGGTTTTAAGCAAAAAGAAAATTATGATATGAAGGTGGTAAAAGCATGCTGCGTGGAGCTTTGAATGGCTGCCAGCGCACACTATCTAGAAGGTTGGCACGCACGTGAAGGTGACCGCCTGGAGAAAGATGCGGCGCTAGGGATTCTGCTGGAGACCGACGGGGGGGGGGGGGATTCTGCAGGAAGGAAGTGAGCAGTGAAGCAGCCGTCTTGTGCCAGAGGCCTTGGGTGCGTAGGTGTGGCTGGCGACAGAGAAGAAGGCTGACGTAGAAGGAAGGGCTGCCTGGCAAGGTGATTTGGTAGCAGTGAAGGAGGTGGCTGCCGCCTTGTACAAGGGGACCCAGGCGAAGCCGACTGGGGGCAATCTCTTCTAGCAGCACCAAGCATTCGACTTTGGCTCTCTCTCCCGGCAGACCAAGCGAAGGCGAATCACTCTCTGACTGGAGGACTGAAGCGAAGCGAAGATCTCTCTTTCTCACTGATAAACTGAAGCGAAGGGATTCTCTCTCTCCCCCACCGGTGGACTGAAGCGGCTGCACCATAGAAAAAGGGGAACTGGGACGGCTCTGATGGGCTTGCAGAGAGGAGGCGTGGAAGAATAAAAGGCCAGCCGCCTTGTGTGTGGGGAAAGGCTGCTGAAGCTTGGTACGTGAAGTCGCCGGGAAAAGCTCTCTGGGGCAGCTGCAAGACGAAGCCAGGGGGGGAACCGCCTTGGGAAGAGGGCCCGGGTTCTGCAGACAAGAAAGGTGTGGAAGGCGACTGGGTTGAAAAAGGCTGCAGTAGGGAAACCGCCTTGGGATGAGTGCGTAGCTGCTAGCGCTGGAGGCGCCCGGGTGATGGTGCGAAGGGAGAGGCGAGCGGAGGAAGCAGCCGCCTTGTAGAAGACGGTTTTCAGAGAGGCCGCTGCATATAGCTACCGTGTGCAAAGAGGGCGAGACAGGGTGACTGGCAGAAAAGGTGGCCGTTCAGAAAGGCGCAAAAGAGCTGCAGAAGAGGTGGCTATCTGGTTTTTTGGGGGGGTTCTGGGTGGAGCAAGTAGGTGTGGAAGACAAGCGAGCCGCCTGGTGCTCGAAGAGGACTCTAAAGAGTTGGCGAACAAGTCTCTGGAGCAAGCCACCTACAAGGAATTGTTTACTGTTCGCTATAGAAAAGTGGTGGTGATTAAAGCGGCCTTGTTTTGCTTTCCAGCAGCTGGCAGGAATAAATGCTGTTTTTTTACTTCTCCTCTACCGTGTTTAGAAATGCTGGAATAACCTCAGATTTAGTTGCCAGTGTCTCTCTTGGAATTGTGAATCTTCTTGCTTCTTGCATAGCAGCATGCCTCATCGATACCCAAGGTAGACGGAATCTGCTTGTTTGGAGCTTTACGGGCATGTGTCTGACAATGGCATTACAAGCTTTTGTAAGTGGCATCTTTCGGAAATACCCTGCAGCCTACAGACAGTAAGCTCTCCATCTTGTGTGTGTGTTTGATAAAAGCTAAACAGCAAGCTTGGTGTATGAAGAAGAGTGTGTGCTTTGCCTTGTACATGCGTCTCTGAGAGAGGAGGGAGGAGGATTGGTGGATTTATTTTCTCTGAAGAATCAAATCAAGTGAATGCAAATCAACGTAACTCTCACAGCCAGACACCCAGTGTGTTCCCGGCTAGACCGCACACGTCACGACAGCTTTGGTGAACCCGACGTGAAACCGCTGGGGTGAGAGTACGTAGAGATGGCTAGCAAAATGGAGCATTTATATGCAGAGATGAAAGAGCTTGAAGAGCGGTTCAGGAAGATTGAAGAAGAAAAGCGAAATCAGGAAGCGGTGGAAATTGCGGTGCAATTGGTATATGACAGGGTCAATATATTTGATGGTTATGATCCAGAAAGCTATCTAAGGTGTTACGAGACAGAGATGGAGAATCAAGGGGTTCCAGAAAACATGATGATTGCATCTTTTGCATACCTTATAAGTCCTGATTTAAAAGATGAAGTGCTAGAACTAGCAGAGTATCACTCCAAACGATGGAGTGATTTTGCAGATGCACTTATTTATGCGAGTTCCAGGTATAATGTGAGCTGTGATAGTGTTCCAGCAACAATCCGAGCCAATTTAGAAGCGGTTGTCGATGCATGTCTTATGGAGGACAATCAATTGCTATTCAAGGCTGATACAGAGATTGTGGAGGCTGTTTATGCTAAATTGGGACTGCAAAAAGCCATTAGTAAGCAACAAGGCCTTTACAGTGCCAAAAGGGATGCTTTGCTACAGCCTCATAAAGATGCAATGGGTGAACTCTGCAAGTATAATCTGTCTTCCTTGTTTGAGGGTGCAGACATACAGGGTCCTATGATCATACCAAATGATGTGTGTATGCCTATGCTTGAGGAGACACTTGATTCAGAGAGCTTCAGGACAGGTGCTCAAGACCCAATACACGAGGAAGAGGACATCGCTAATAGTTTCCTCTTGGGCTGTGAAGCATGTAAGCTGTGTAAACTTGAGGATTCTCATGACGAAAGTGCTCATTTGAAGGGTATTCCTCAGGTGTCGTATCATATGTGTGAAGAACAGCAGGAATCAATGCTTCTTGCTGAAAGCATGATTGCAGAGTTTGAAGATCTAAGACAAGAAGAAGATGCTATCATTACTGCATTCTTATCTGGTTATGATGCTTATAAGCAGGATGATGTACATGAATATGCAGATGGGCCACAAGTATGTGTGATTGATTTAGAGGGGGTGAGTGATATGGGTGATTCCAACAGTGATGTTGCTTCTGAAGCTGGTTGCCAAGGTTCTTTGGATTTGGGTTATTCTGGAATGCTAACAGGGTGTTCCAACAATAAACAGGGTGATGCTATGTCATCAGTGTCAGGGTTACCTTGCAACCACATTTGTGAGCAACAATCTCGAGCTTGGAAGCCTGTTTATGATGATGATTTGGAGAGGGAAATTGAATCTGTCTTTTTGGATCATACAGGGTTCAATGACATACAGATTCAAGGGTACTCGGGTGAGGGACCCATAATTCTAAGCCCATCTGCAGACAGGTATCAAGAAATACTGGGAGATAACATGCAGGATATGCAAAGTGTGGTCAGAGAGCCTCATGAGGCTGCATATGAACAACCAAATGGATATAGCTATGGGGGTATGAATGTTCATGATAATCAACATGTGGGATTGCAAGATGATAATGGCTTCAATGCGATTGATCCTGGATTGGATGCTATCTTAGATGATGCATTGGATGATTTCATGGTATATAATAGATCCCCATCAGCTTTGGGCTCTTCTATGCTTGATGCTAGTCAACTGTCGGTTGCAAGTGAGGATATGCAGGTGTTATGTAAGCCAAATGATTGTGATGAGATTGATCCAGAGCTGGAGGCTATTCTCGATGATGCCTTGTTGGACTTTGTATGTATTGATTGTGTGGATGCTTTGCATACTTTGCAACGGCCTAAAGAAGAGGTATATAATAGCATAGAGGAAGCCAATGAAGACCATGCTTTTCCGTCTTTGGATGAGAAGAATGAATGTTTGTCAGTGGGTGAGCTGGATCCAAGCAAGGTAGATTTGGATGGGATGTTATCAAGTGTGTGTTCCATGCTGTTAATGCAGTTGTTATTTGGTGTGGCCATACAATATGTGGTGCAAAGGCTTCAAACATGGCCCGAGGAAAATTTTGAAGCAAATCATTTTGAAGAGCATCCCACTTTGAATGATGAGGGTAATTATGTATATGCAGAGAATCTAAGTGAGGATAGGGCTTCATATGAGCAAAGGATATGGCACATATGCCAAAAGCGATTGGTATTTGATCCAGGTGGGAAAGCAGAACCATTCAGATGTGATTGCTGAGATATAAATATCTTGCAGGCTAGGGGGTAGGTTAAGATGTCATGCTATGTTTCAACAAAGGATAATCCCTTGTGAGTGGCACTATGTATATTCTTCTACTATTTCATGCTTACTAGGGTGATACCAACTGGGTAAGGTTTGACAGGGTTTAAGACGCCTAGTTGGATGCTTGTACATATACCAATGTTGGTGTGCAAATAATGCATGGACACTGAATTCCAGGACCTGTGTGGCACATACCAGAGGATGTGCAGGTTTAGAGGGGGTGGATGTCGTGCTATGGCGCGTCTATGGTGTGAAACCATGCATGTGAGGCCATTAAATGCAAATCCAGATGCATGGGATTAAGTGCCTGTGTACATATGGGATGTATGGCGTGTGGAGGGTTTTGCTTTTGAGGGCGTCATGGATGCGGCAATCAAGCTAGGGACTTTGATGGAGTGTATGTGCAGGGACAATGATGAAATTCTGGGAATGCAGGCCTGTCCGGAACGAAGGTCGGCTGGTGATGATATTAGCTGCTTGGTCGTCTTGGAGTGTGTATGTGTCCAGAATTAAATGGCATTAGAAAGTTACACCTTGAAAAGGTATGGAGGTATGGGCATTGGTGTGAGAAGAGAACATGGTCGCCATCCATAGGTTTTAAGCAAAAAGAAAATTATGATATGAAGGTGGTAAAAGCATGCTGCGTGGAGCTTTGAATGGCTGCCAGCGCACACTATCTAGAAGGTTGGCACGCACGTGAAGGTGACCGCCTGGAGAAAGATGCGACGCTAGGGATTCTGCTGGAGACCGACGGGGGGGGATTCTGCAGGAAGGAAGTGAGCAGTGAAGCAGCCGTCTTGTGCCAGAGGCCTTGGGTGCGTAGGTGTGGCTGGCGACAGAGAAGAAGGCTGACGTAGAAGGAAGGGCTGCCTGGCAGGGTGATTTGGTAGCAGTGAAGGAGGTGGCTGCCGCCTTGTACAAGGGGACCCAGGCGAAGCCGACTGGGGGCAATCTCTTCTAGCAGCACCAAGCATTCGACTTTGGCTCTCTCTCCCGACAGACCAAGCGAAGGCGAATCACTCTCTGACTGGAGGACTGAAGCGAAGCGAAGATCTCTCTTTCTCACTGATAAACTGAAGCGAAGGGATTCTCTCTCTCCCCCACCGGTGGACTGAAGCGGCTGCACCATAGAAAAAGGGGAACTGGGACGGCTCTGATGGGCTTGCAGAGAGGAGGCGTGGAAGAATAAAAGGCCAGCCGCCTTGTGTGTGGGGAAAGGCTGCTGAAGCTTGGTACGTGAAGTCGCCGGGAAAAGCTCTCTGGGGCAGCTGCAAGACGAAGCCAGGGGGGGAACCGCCTTGGGAAGAGGGCCCGGGTTCTGCAGACAAGAAAGGTGTGGAAGGCGACTGGGTTGAAAAAGGCTGCAGTAGGGAAACCGCCTTGGGATGAGTGCGTAGCTGCTAGCGCTGGAGGCGCCCGGGTGATGGTGCGAAGGGAGAGGCGAGCAGAGGAAGCAGCCGCCTTGTAGAAGACGGTTTTCAGAGAGGCCGCTGCATATAGCTACCGTGTGCAAAGAGGGCGAGACAGGGTGACTGGCAGAAAAGGTGGCCGTTCAGAAAGGCGCAAAAGAGCTGCAGAAGAGGTGGCTATCTGGTTTTTTGGGGGGGTTCTGGGTGGAGCAAGTAGGTGTGGAAGACAAGCGAGCCGCCTGGTGCTCGAAGAGGACTCTAAAGAGCTGGCGAACAGGTCTCTGGAGCAAGCCACCTACAAGGAATTGTTTACTGTTCGCTATAGAAAAGTGGTGGTGATTAAAGCGGCCTTGTTTTGCTTTCCAGCAGCTGGCAGGAATAAATGCTGTTTTTTTACTTCTCCTCTACCGTGTTTAGAAATGCTGGAATAACCTCAGATTTAGTTGCCAGTGTCTCTCTTGGAATTGTGAATCTTCTTGCTTCTTGCATAGCAGCATGCCTCATCGATACCCAAGGTAGACGGAATCTGCTTGTTTGGAGCTTTACGGGCATGTGTCTGACAATGGCATTACAAGCTTTTGTAAGTGGCATCTTTCGGAAATACCCTGCAGCCTACAGACAGTAAGCTCTCCATCTTGTGTGTGTGTTTGATAAAAGCTAAACAGCAAGCTTGGTGTATGAAGAAGAGTGTGTGCTTTGCCTTGTACATGCGTCTCTGAGAGAGGAGGGAGGAGGATTGGTGGATTTATTTTCTCTGAAGAATCAAATCAAGTGAATGCAAATCAACGTAACTCTCACAGCCAGACACCCAGTGTGTTCCCGGCTAGACCGCACACGTCACGACAGCGCGCGCGCACGCGCACACACACACACACACACACAAAATGGAGAAGCTCAAGGGAGCACACAATGAGATGATAGATAGATAATGAATGTGTGATGTACAAAGAAGATAAGCGATGGATGTATATTAGCATGGGGGAAAAGAAAAAAGTGCCCCAATTGGTCTTAGTGTGCTCACACATATATCACTACCAAATATGGCTACAAATCCTCCTTGGAGTGATGATGTGAACATGGGGTGAACTGGCACTAGCACTATAGAGATGTGCTAGGCTCGTTGGACTGTGATAGGGAGCCCAAACTAGTCACTACTATGAAGGAAAGTAAGTTTAAAGCTTTGCGAAAAGCTTCAAACTTCTCTCATAGGAGAGCCTTCGTGAACAAGACTGCCAAGTTATCCTATGTTGGCACATAAGCCAAGTTGATTTCCCATGCAGAGCATCTCTTCTTGATGATAGTGCACCTCAGTGTGCTTTGTGCGAGCATGAAAAACTGGATTCCTCGCAAAAACTACCATAGTGCTCTGACTGTCCAGTGAAGATGGTAATGGTTAAGGACTCGCCCCCAATACCCAAATCATAATAAGGTGTTTGAGCCAAACACACTCAACTCTAGGTGTAAACGTTGCCTTGTACTCACCTTCATAGCTAGAAGTAGCCACAATGGGTTGTGTAACATGCCCATCTTCAATAATAATATATATCCATTATGAATTTATGGTCTCTTTTACAGTGTAAAATCATCAATTTTAATAATTGAGCTATTTTCACTTGTAATCTTAAAATTATGAGTCTAAATTTAGAATTTGCACATAATTTTACCCTAATATAGGATTTTACAACACTCAAAACAGACACCAAAATTAGCCTCTACGTAAATTTTTAATTAAAGTACGGTAACTTTTGACCTTAATAAATGCATGTCCAGGTATCTGATTGACAAACGGACTGCACTCCTATGACTAAGGAGACACCCTTGACAATTTCACCAAAAAAAATTTACATAATCATCGAGCACGTCTGCACACATATCGAGGTCGATGCCCGAAAAAGGGTTCCCTGCCACAAAAAGATGTCGTACACATACTGGGCACACATACAATGAACGCGTAAGGACCAAAGGCCGACCACCCTAGCATATGGTCTCCACTGGCCGCCACGTGTACATGTGTACACCTCACCTTTGGCCCAAACTGAAAAATCTTAGGATTACGCTAGGATTCGAGTAGCTAGTTAATTCCCTGATAAATTTCTCAATTAAGTGGATCAACGGCTGTGCCTGATCTTGATTAGGAAAAAAGCATTGAATTTACTCAGATGATCAAATTATATCAGTGTGATAGTTTCCTTCTATCTGGTTTATTTAGGTGAAGGATAGTTTAGAGTTGATCTCGTTAGAAAAAGTCATTAAGAAAATTCAAAAAGGTGGAATCATCCCCGCTTTTCGGGCATGGGAAATTTTTCCGGTTTCAGTTTTCGAAGTGATCACCAGCCTAGTCTCGTGCTTGGACATTCGTGGGACGAGGCCCCGAGTGAGAAACCCTGCCCCGCGCATGAGGGGGCTGCTTCCGCTGTTACCGGGAGTCCGGTGCGCGGAGGGGGCAGAGGGATCCCACAATACCTCTCCATAAGGACTATGATCAACTTTAGGAATCTCACAGTAGCCATGATGTTTGGATCAAGAATGCAGCGCTAAGCTCCGATCCATGTTAGCATTTGTTGTCTTTGGCTTGTAATATCTGTGAAGTAGATGGCGAGAAATGTGAAAAATTATAGCAGACATCAGAATCTCTTCTCTTTGCATCATGAAATTATAGTGGTGTGAGCCACTGCTTGATAGGCATGTAGAGTGGATCCACCCTGTGAGTTGGCAGAGAACATTGGTATTGATGACTATATTCAGGAATCGTCAGGTATTCTTTTCTCCAATCTGGTTGTAGACCAAAATCCTCAATATGCGGGGATTGATATCATCTATTGTGATGGTTGTGTAGCCTCCCCTTGTATGAATTGGATGTGCCTTGTGCCACCTGAAAGAAACAATAGCTAATCATGAAGGTAACAATGTGGATTTCTAGTAGGTCGGCTAGGTGGGGATTTGCTAGCTTGGTATGCTCTGCCATGTTTTCCTATAATGTACCTTCGCTTGCAGTAGGTAACAAATCCTCTAGACCTGGCATTGGTGCTCGGTGTTAACCACACATTGGTTAACACATTCCTATGACAACTATTTTCGCACACTTATGTAATGGGCGCCGTGCTATATTGTAAATCTCGTCATTTGATGAGGGAAACACCCAAAAGACACTCCCAAGTAGTGAGCTTCAAACGATAGACAAGAGGATCTTGGTCAGTTGGCCAAATCATAGAGAAAAGCCCTATAACTATGTTTTGGGTGCCTCGGGTCACTTACTCGCGAGCAACCTAGTGGGAAAAGGCTTGGAACTATAAAAGCCAATTTCTTTTGTTTGTTAACAGATTCTCCCATTTGTGCAATAGAAGTGGAGTGTTCTCTCTCTCCCTCTCTCTTGTAACTCTAATCTAGCATGTGTGGTGTGCTTTGCTTAGGGTTAGGGTTTGGGAGTGCTTATCACTTGTTCTCTCTCTCTCTCTCTCTCTCTCTCTCTCTCTCTCTCTCTCTCGTGATTGGGTTAACCAATGCAATCCTATGCCATGGAGATCCCACAGGATCTTCACGAGAGAGCTTGCATCACCTGTTGGATTAGAGTAACCGCCTTGGTGTGACAACGAGTACGCAACAGAGCTTTCATCACCGTTGGATTAGAGTAACAGCCTTGGTGTGACGAGTGCGGGAGGACGGCGATGACAAACGGCTACAATGGAGCTCTTGAGCCATGATTGAGCTCGACGGATAGGCAACTTCCCATGACATGTTAGGGTAGGGTTTCCTTAACATCTTTGGCACCACTGCCAACAACAAGGAGCGTCATCCGTTACTTGTATACGCCATTTTGATTTGAATCTGATGGAGCCCCCATAGGCAGGTGCCAAGTAAGCTCTTTGGCATACGATTTTTTATTTTTTGTTGTATTTTGATGTTTTTTTAAAATGTTTTTGTTAAGATTCATGTATAGCTTTGTGTTTAGAGTAGGATTACTACTTGTTTGAGTAATAAAACTTGTGATTTGGGTAATTAGAGAGCCTAATCAAAAGGACTTTTGCTTAAACCTAAATTATTTTTCTTAATTTTTAGCTTAATCCTTTTTCTTTTGCTTAATCTCTTTGCATAGGTGGGTTAGCATCACTATAGATAGAACACTAATCAAATTAAAAAAACCATAAACTATCTCTTAATTTTTACTAATTATCACTAATCTACTGGTTAGTGTGATTAGTGGACTTAAAAAGAGCAAAAAAATTAAAAAATTTTGAGCCTAATTGCTTGCAATTAGACTAATTAGAGTGGCATTAGTGTGCTAAATACTTGCCTTGACTTAAATCTATGCTTAGTTCACTCCAATTGGGCCTTAATTAGCAAGAATTAGCACTAATTTGGTCTCTTTTATCTACTTTTTCTTCTTTTGAGTGGATTAATTAGTGAAATTATTTTTCTTCTTTTGAGTGGATTAATTAGTGAAATTATCTACTTTTTCTTCTTTTGAGTGGATTAATTAGTGAAATTATTTTAAATAATCACATGTTTGGGTTAGCATAAACATTGCTAATCCACCTATCAAATCCCCATGCTTAAACTCCTTACCCATTAGGAGTAATTTGAGGGCAAAGAAGAGGGTTAAGGAGTGATTAATAGTGGGATTAAGAGAGTTAATCTTTAGTTAAGCTAGAGTGCTTCTAAATTAGTCAAAATTTACTAATTTAGAGGTAGCCTCTAACTTTAGCCCTTTCCCACCTACCTAGCACTAATGAGGGGGTCTTAGTTGTCTCCCAGTGACTTCCCTCCAATTTGAAATTGAAATTAAAATTCTAAATTTTGAATTCAAACTCAAATTCCAACTTGCCACACGGCCATTCCACATTTGCCACGGGCCGTTCCATCCTAAAGCCATGGGCATACGCTTGTAAGCATACAGCTGTACCCCAAAAAACTATTTTTTCCAAAAAAATATGATTTAAAAAATTATATATTCCATATGGCTGTTCCATATATTCCATATGGCTATTCCACACTTGCCCTACAGGCGTTCCATCCTAAAGCCACGAGCGTATGCTTGTAAGCGTACGGCTGTACCAATAAAAAACATTTTTTTTTCAAAAAAAAAATTCGTATGGTTGTTCCACACTTGTTGTGGCCATTCCATCCTAAAGCCACGAGCGTACGCTTGTAAGCGTATGGCCGTACAAAAAAACTTTTTTTTTTTCAAAAAAAGTAGGAAAAAAAATCTGTAAGGCCGTTCCACACTTTCCACAGTTGTTTCCTCCTAAAGCCATGGGCGTACGATTGTAAGTGTACGGCCGTACCAAATTTTTTTCCCAAAAAATTCGTACGGCTGTTCCATCATAAAGCCACGGACGTACGCTTGTAAGTGTACAACCATACCAAAAAAAACCTTTTTTTTTCAAAAATAATTTAACAAAATATGTATGGGTCTATTGGACAGACGGTTGACCAAGGTCTACAAGTGAGGTTCAATTCTCAAAGGCACTTTGTGGAAGACTTCAAAAATCAGTTTCGCTTGGCCATAAAGGGCAACAGAAAAGGTAGAATGTTTATTTTGGATGTGAACATGCCTAAGGTAAAGATAGCCATGTTTGTGCATGGAACATGTGTCATTGCAGATATTGACATATGGCACAAGCGCATTAGTCATGTGAATATACAGTGGCTCAAGTCTATGCAGGCCAAAAATATTATTGCAGGTTTGCCAAAGTTTAAAGGTTTTTGCTCAAATATAGATGTGGTCAGTAACCCAATCATGGATCATCTTTAACTCTTGCATAAAGGGTATGCCAAGGATGCAGTTATATAAAACTGGCTGACGTCCGAAATTCATTACCACAAAAGTGTGGTGGTTCCCAGAATCTTAATTTTAAGATCCCTTAGTAGACCAATAGGTCTAGCGGGCGGTGGCTCTATCAACAGCAAGTTTCACTAACAATCCAGGGCAAGTGATCCCCATCTTTTCTAGCATTGTATGGTGACAATGCTCACTCTGGCTCCTCCATTCAAGATTGCGATAACTTGGTGGCCGTTGAAAGTTATCGATTAAGTTTATTGCCTTCAAAATATTATCTGAGCTTATTCACTCAACTAGTAGGAGTCCCCTTTAAGAGTTATGTAGAATTCTTCCTCCTCAAAATCATTAGAGCTGTCAGGCTCCATGGTTTCATGCATGCCTGCCTTGAGATGTCCCTCCATCTAGTCTTTCAGGTTGTTCCATAGGCTTGGGCTACCTTGGAGAGGTGCCGATAGGAAAGTGAACCTGAGAAGAGAGGAAAGAAGAGAGACCTGCAATGAGGTTGTCCCCCTTGAGGAAGGTCGGGTCTGCTTTGTCTCAAGCTTTTTGAGGTGTATGGGATGGTAATAGGGGTTTTTGCATTGGTTCCCCTATGATGTTCATCTCCCAGGTCTCTAAGATATTCCTTCACCCTATCTTTCTGTTGGGGGATAGCTTCTTCTTCTGTTAACTCTTACAGGAGTGGTTGGTTTGAAAGTTTGCAAGGATAAACCTGAGCATCATGCGCAGGTCTCTGGTTTGAGACAGACGGGCATGGTTTAAGGTACACAGTAGGAGGATCAGCTTTCCAATTGAGCTTGGCACTCACACGAACTAACTCTTGGCTGGCTTGGAGTCTTTCTTTTTCCTCAATAGGATTCGGATTCTCTATAATCTTTTTGGGTAGCTGACGGGGGTCAACGGGTTCTTGGGCGTGGGCTACGGCACATAGCATATCTTCTTCTTCAAATGAAGAAGTTGAAGGGATGAGTTGTTGTGCCAGAGTCAAAATCGCTTTTCGATAATCACTCGGGCTTTCACCCTTCCCAACCTTGGTGGCTTTCATTCGTGAGCATTGAGTTACTTGGGCTTGTTCAGGGACTTGTGCTTGGTCTTGGTTTTGAGAAGTTGATGCCTTTGCGGTAGCATCTGTTGTGGTCCTTTGTTGATTCTGTAGTCTGGTTATTAAGGGGGACTGCTATAATGAAACCATTTCTAACACTCAGTAGGTTAAGGCCGGTGTACTGGGATTAGCTTCATGAGCCTTTCCTTTTTTCCCTCGTCTTAGCGAAGCAATCTTTATACATATGATCGATACCACATCCAACACACAGTGGAGTCATGACGGGAGCACTTGCAGGGGCACTCGCCATTCTATTCCTATTGAGACACTCAGCCACTCGGTGAGGTCCACCACAATCATAACACTGTATGGGCGGTGTTCTCATTGTTTGATTCATATTCCTTACCCACGATATCAGGGCTGCTAAGTACACAGGGTACATTTGATCACCCTCAATGACATAATGACTGAGAATTTATCGTACCCTAAGGATTCATCTTTGGGCCACTTCTTGGCCAGCTGAGGAGCGTTGTGATGTGCAGGAGCTGGCAAAGCCAGTGGTTGCCTGGGGTTGGCGGGCAGTACTGAGGCATAGCTTGAGTTAAGGCATTCTTATGATGGTAGCAGTTAGAGATCTCGTGGTTGCCCCAATTCACACAGTAGGTACAATAGAGACTTGGGCGCGGTCTCAGATGAGGACATTCAATGCCAGTATAGTTTTCTCGATAGGAAGGACACTATGCGAGTTCCCTTCTAGAATAAAGATGTGGATGGCCCCCTCGATCCCAGCCTTGGTTGATTCTCCATTGCTGGGTCATTTGTTGCATTAGGGCGGCAGCCAATTGCTACACACTTTGTCTAGATGTGGACTTCTTACCCTTTTCATTAGGCTTTGTGCTAGTGGTCTTGAAGGAGTCTTCTGATGATGCGCCTTTGTGGAGTTGTCGAGAACGTGTTCCCTTGAAGTTATCCTCAAATTTTAGAGCACTCCTGTAGCACTTCTGATGATGCGCCTTCGTGGAGTTGTCGAGAACATGTTCCCTTGAAGTTATCCTCAAATTTTAGAGCACTCCTGTAGCACTATTCAAAAGAGGTGTGTCCCAAGGAAAACAAGGAGTTGTGCAAGGGAATATCTTCAGGTCCCTCCAAAAATCTCCCAATTAGTCTCTCATCAGAGAACTTGTCTATAATACTACAGCGTGAGTGTGGAGATATTTGACTATGTTTACGTAATCTCTAATGGTTTCACCCTCATTTTGTTTGACATTGTTGAGCTATTCAAAAGGGCTCCATCGGGCACCTTGATGAGAATACCCCACTTTGAAAGCTTCTTTTAGAGCCTCTAGGGAAGCTTTTATCTTCGCTTTCAGAGATCTGAACCATTGGCCAACTTTGCTATCCAAGTTAAGGCCAAAGGCACTTATCTTAGTCTGATTGTCTATATGGCCAAATGCTTTACAGATTTGACTAAACATCTTCGAGTGAGTAATGGGGTCACCTGTTCCATCGAACTTTGTGATCAGCTTCGAGATGTTTACTAGTTTGGTTCTTTCCTACCTAGGTTGAACTGGTGCAGGGGGAGTAATGCCAGTGATTACCCCCTCCCTATTTCCATGGTAATTCTTAACATTTCATGTGTCAACCTTGTCATGGCGGGAGCAGGTACTGCAGGTTGAGGAATAGGTTGTGTAGGAGCGAAACTGGACAGATAGTAGACCAATGGGGGTCTTAGCCCTCTGGTAGTCATAGACATCCATGTACTAAAGAATCCATGGTCAGGTGCTTCCACGATTTCATCCCCTGCCTACAACTAGGTCCCCAATCTAGCGGGGTGATTGCCATAATTCGATTCGTCAACCTCATCATCACCTTGCTGGAGTCCTTCTCGACATGGAACCATTACTTCAGGCCTCCCCTTTGACAAAGGGCCCACACTCAAGCAGCTGTTTGGCTACTATGAATGAGTTATGTGGATGCCTGCTTGGAGGATCCAAACTTTTGAAGACATGATGCAGACGACCTTCTAGACAAGCTACTGTGTCTTCCATTGTGCCCCTCCCACTCCTACCTTGCGATGGGACTTCATCCATACTTACTCTATCTACTACTATATATAACTTTGACCAGTTTCGAGGATGGACTTGCAAATCGGGAGGGGGGTATATTAACCACTCTTGTTAATATGACCTTTCGCGCGGCTACGATACTTTCTTTGTAATTCATCTTTTTGTAACCGCGTTAAGCGCTAATTGTAAATAAGACATGGGATGACCAAGCTTACGGCTTGTGTAATGCCGGTCATACGGAATTGATGTACATAGAGCTAGATAAACTAGGAAGACTAGTTTTGGGACCCCATTTGTAATTGGGCGGCTGGACATTGTAAATATGAGCTCATGTATATAAGACATTTTATGAAATATGAAAAGAGACAATCCCATGTGTCTCAATTAGTTTTGTCCTCTCTCTCTCTCTCTCTCTCTCTCTCTCTCTCTCTCTTATGGTGGCTTGCTTGTGATTATTGGTGTATGTAAATAGGAATGGTGTTGCTCTGCCTTCTCTCCTTCACTCCCTTCTCATTGCTCTCCACCTTGTCTTGTTTGCATATGATTGGCACGAGGTAGAGGTTGAGCTCTCCATAGCTCCTACCCAGCTTGCTTGGATCTCTCTTTGGGTGACACAAAGAGAGAGTGAAGAGTGAGTCCCTTGCAGCCTCACATCGGGGAGTTAACCCTAATAGGGTTGGCCAAGTGCAAATCACCATAATCAACCCTTGCATGGACTCTCATATGCTTGTGAGGTATCATGTTAAACCATTAATAACTTGCCAAATACCTTAACCACCAAGTTTCAACTCATTTGGAGCATTGGAGTGCAAGCGGTGGGCCAAACTATCACCATTTGACTTGCGGGCAAAAGTCAAAATAGAGGTATATAGAGGGTTGACTGAACCAAAAGTGACATCATAGGCTTACTCCTTATCCTAATACCTTCCTATATATCCCTAGAATATCCAAATCTGACACTCCTACCTCATCCTATTGCAAATTTTCCAAAACAGTCCTACTATGGCGAGTAAGCCGAGAGGTAGACCTAGAAAGCTTTCATTGGCAATGGAGGATTATTCGACACTCTCCTTCCATTATTCAATGTAGGAAACATTGATGTAGAGCATTTGGGTATTCAAAGGAATGCTAAAAATTAGCCCACACATGTTAAAAATCATCATATTTTTTAGCCCATGGATCAGCCTATTGAGTGATGAGGCAAATGTGGATAATTCAGTCGATGAGGAAAGAAGGGAAATTAAGGAGTCAAAAAGTATGCCAAAACGGCTAGTGCAAACTCTACGTGACAACAAATTGGCCACTCCTTTGCCTGACAGAATACATGTAGGTTCTCATCGTGCATCTCATGTTGATATAGGTTATGCTCTTATTACTAGTTTATGTGATGAAGAGGAACTTGTCTCCTTTGATGAAGCAAAGGAATTTAAAAATTGGATGAGTGTTATGGAATCTGAGTATGATTTAATATTAAAAATGATACATGGGATTTGGTACACTTGCCTCTTGGCAAGTCTACCGGCAAGAAGGCCATTTATATGAAATGGGTTTACAAGCTCAAACGTAGAGCAGATGGTAGTGTTGGAGCGATACAAAGTTAGGCTTGTTGCAAGCATAAGAGAAAGGAATTGACTATGGTGAAAACCTTTGCATCCACATATCGTATGACTACCATGCGCAATATCATTTCATTACCAGCACAAATGCTGGAATGTACGTTAGTTAGATATCAAAACTACTTTCTTGAATGGAGATTTGCATGAGGAGGTCTATGTATCTTGGCCTCGTGGTTTTGTTTAGAAAAGTCAAGAATCAAAAGTATGCAAATTAAAGAAAGCTTTATATGGTCTTAAGTAGGCTCCTAAAGCATGGTATGAAAAGATACATGCATACTTGGTTGCATAGGGTTTTTGCAACAGCCCAACTAATAGTACCCTCTATATTAAGAGGATTAAGGATGTTTTATTGATCATCGTGTTATACGTTTATGACATGCTACTCACATGCCCTAATGATGACCATATTTCAGCTTTTATTATAGTTGATTTAGAGAAGTCTTTTGAGATGTCAAACCTTCGACCATTGCACTATTATTTGGGCATTGAGTTTTTGCAATGTAATGAGGCAACGTAATGATGGCATTGTTATGCTATAGATGAAATACATAGATGCATTGTTGAAGAGGTCCAATCTTGAAGACTATAAACCTATGGCTACATCTATGGAGCCAGGTTTACGACTAAGTCTTGAAGATGTAGGTGACTCTTTTGATGTTGGCTTGTATCAAGAAGTTATTGAATACCTTATCTTTTTGTGTAACACTAGGCTTGACATCATTCAGTATGTGGTCTCAATATTGAGCATATTTATGCATACCCTAGGTACAAAGCATTGGTAGTCTGTCAAATGAGTTTTATTACCTAAAGAGCACTAAGAACTTTGGGTTATTTTATCGCAAGGGGGTAAATCACAGCTATGCACTTACATGCTGAAGTTACACAAGGGCACTAAGAACTTTGGGTTATTTTATCCCAAGGGGGTAAATCATAGCTATATGCATTTACATGCTAAAGTTGGGCTGGATGTTATGACACACTAGTGTCCAGGAGTGGTTTTTACTTTTGCCTTAGTGATTCATGTATATCATGGCTCAGCAGAAGCAACCCACTGTGGCCACTTCTAGTTGTGAAGCTGAGTATAGAGAGCAGTGTTTACAACTAGAGTTGAGTGTGTTTGGCTTAGGCACCTTATTGTTTGCTGATTTGGGTATTAGCAAGTCCTTAGTCACTACCATCTTCACTTATAGTTAGAGCGCTATGGTAGTTGTAAGAAATACAAATTTTCGTGCTCGCACAATGCACATTGAGGTACACTATCATTATGTCAGAGAGAGATGCTCTGCAGAGGAAATCAGCTTAGCTTATGTGCCAACACAAGACAACTTGGCATATTTGTTCACGAAGGCTCTCCTGTTGAGAGATGTAATTGCAGTGTTGTGTGTATGTGGGAAAGCATCCTAGAGGTGCAAGATATTGTGGTAAGATAAGAATGCCACATGTGATATTGTATGGTGTGTGAGTGTTGACCAAAAGAGTGGAAAAGGAGTTGCCACATAGATGATGACATGTAAAGTGGGATAAGACTAGAGGGCCTATATCATTGTATGGTTCAATTAAGATATGCAATAGAATTGAGTCTTGAGTGTGCAATCTCTCTCTCTCTCTCTCTCTTAATGGAGTTCTTAGTGTGGTTTAATCTACCTTAATTATATTTTTTAATCTATGTCTATCACCATGATCAATCCCATTTTAGGATTGTTTAACATGGTATCAAAGCTTGGGTGGGCTCTTGGACATGGGGGTGAATATCTATATATAGTTTTTCTTGGTTATGAGTTCTTTGATTAAGCATTATTTTCAGTTTATTATGAAAAAAATTAAGCAGACTCATATTATTATTTAGATTTGCATTTTTGAGGATTTGAGAGAGATTTAGAACTGCCATTCTAAAGTTTGAGAGGAGATTTGCAACAACAAGGTTGCATAGAAGCTGCCCAAAAGAGTTGCAAATGGGAGTTTTCGCAACGTGGAAAGCATGCTCATCGTCATGAAAGCTGAAAATGGAGATTTCAGCAAGTATGAAGACTATGGAGTCTTCGGTGTCAACAAGGAAGCTGTCAAGAAAAGATTTGTGAAGGTATTTGGATTTTGCCTCATTAATTTTTTGGTTTGAGCATGGAATGCTCAATGTAAAGAAGGGTTGTTGATTTATGGGATGAGTGAATCCCATGGCTCGCAAGTTGGCAAAGAGCATGTGTGGAGGTGAAAGGCTTGTCCAAGCAAGGAGCAAGCATTGTGGGCAAGAAAAGGAGCCCATTAATGTACACATCAAATGGAGGGATGTGATGATTTGCTTATGAAAGATGAGCAATGTTCGGTGGAAGCAAGAGGAAGCTTTCATGAGGTATATCACCTATGGTTTCTTGCGAGAAATTTGTGTTGAAACACCCTTGGAAATGGATGCAGGCAAAGAAGGGCATGCATATTGGAGCTCAATAGTGAGCTCATGTGGCCATGTTGATGGCTATGGAGAAACCTCTACTTGGAGGTTCAAGGAGGCAAAGATTAAATAAAAGCATGTAGACTAGAGCTCAAGTGGAAGCTTGAAATGGCCATAGTCATGTGGCTATTGGAACCTTGACAAGCAAGAGAAGAGCATTCAACTATGTTCATAGCTCTTCATAAGAAGGAAATGGCAGCCTCTGATGCAACACACAAGGAAGAGGCTGGAATAGAAACCCAGTAAAGAATCTGAAAGCAACAACATCCCTCGCAACCTAGCAGCACATGATAGTAACTGTGTGAGATAAAAGCATGAAAAGCCTGACTGCAGGAGGGAGCCGGTTATGGTACTTGCAATGTTAAGAGCTAGTAGGCTAGCCATGGCAAACAAGAGCTACTAGAGAGAAGCTCAAGGATGCCTTTCTGGTGGAATTTGTGTTAGCAAGCTCCCTGGAGTGTATGGAAAATGGCGAAGCCACCTGTCCACATGACAATGGTATGAGGATTGTCCTTCCCGAGCTCACCGAGAAGCTCAAAATGGCTGTCGTAATATGTGCATGAGCGATGCATGTGTGGTGCATGCGCATGGGTTGGTTCCCACCCGAACTTCTAAATGTTTGGTTGATGGAAACTATCATTAAGGGGGAGTATTGAGAGGTAGCGATTGCAGTTATGTAATGCTACATTGATATGGGTGATGGGTGAGTTGTGGAACACCTCGATTAAGAGGAGGTGTTGAGAGATGTAATCGCGGTGTTGTGTGTATGTGGGAAAGCACCCCAGAGATGCAAGATATTGTGGTAAGATAAGAATGCCACATGTGATATTGTACGGTGTGTGAGTGTTGACCAAAAGAGTGGAAAAGGAGTTACCACTGGATGATGACATGTAAAGTGGGATAAGGCTAGAGGGCCTATATCATTGTATAGTTCAATTGAGATATACAATCTCTCTCTCTCTCTTATGGAGTTCTTAGTGTGGTTTAATCCACCTTAATTATGTTGCTTAATCTATATCTATCACCATGATCAATCCCATTTTAGGATTGTTTAACATCTCCCACGAGAGAAGTTTGAAGCTTTTCACTAAGCTTTAAAATTAATTCTCTTTGGGAACTAGTCTCTAAGCTCCTTATCACATTCTAACGAGCTTGGCACATCTTTGTACTTCTAGTGCTAGCTCACCCCATATTCACATCATCACTCTAAGGGAGATTTATAGCCATAATTGGTAGTGATGTGTGTGAAGACACTAGGACCAACCGGGACACTTTTTTCCTCTTTAGGAGGTTTTTTTCCCGGCTAGTATACACCCATCTTGAGGTAAACATATCATCTTTGTAAAGCACACATTCATTATCTATCTATCATGTCATTGTGTGTTCCCTTGAGCTTCTCCACTATGTGTGTGTGTGTGTGGGTATGTGTGTGTGTGTGTGTGTGTGTGTGTGTGTGTGCATTCCTGCAATCCTAAATAACTACACACCAAACCCTGTCATAGGTTTATTACATAAAATTCCATGTCCCATCACACAAGCCTATTTCATAAAAATAAACTACGTGAACCTAGTTTGTACAAAAAAGTCGTGAGCTTACAGACATGAAATATGAGCCTAGAGATGTGAGGCTAGAGGCTCGAGTCAACAGACACGAGCCAACACACGTGAACCTAAAGACACGAATCTTTTAAAAAAACCAAAAAAATCTCAAAACTTAAAAAAAATGTGTAAAAAAAAAGTATTTTTGTAGCTTATACAGAACAGACGTGTCATAAATTAGTTTTCGACCTACTATAGGAAGCATAAGAAGCTTTCAGAATGATTGTTTTTATTCAAATCAAGCTTTCCCTAAGATTCTTAATGTTTAATTAGAATTAAGTTAATGAATCTCAATGTCATTCGATACATTACAAGTGTGGATTTGATGTCATGAGAATATATTTTAAGTCCTCTTTAAGAATATTATTTTTCCCTCTTGAGTAATTTGGGACGTCTAGGTTACTCTTGCGTCATGCCGGCTAGGTTAATATCGTGGGTGACACCACTATAAATATTAATACGTGCGGTATATGACGTATGCTTGGGACCGTCTATGATTATTTCAGTTAGGTTTGTATAGCAGGGTGATTCCTGGGGTACTTACGCCTGGTAGTCATGAGTTGGTGATGGTTTGTGCCTGTTTAATATTTGTAGGATTAATTTAATTATTAATTGGGCTTATATTGTCAGTGGTATCAGAGCTTGGGCTAGGAGATTTGTGGAAAGGTGGGAAAGGTCTTCATCAACACAACTCTCAAGAAAGTTACAGGCTTTTAACCGGTGGGCAAAAGAAGGGTTTGTGGTCTTTAACCAAAAATTCAAATTCTCAAACTAGCTCTACTTCTCAAACCTACTTACCTCTTCCCAAAACCATTCTTCTTCATCAAAAAGTGGTTTTGCTCAAAGGTTCATGAATTTCAAATCCAACCATATAGATGGATTCCCCATAGCCAAAAACCTCATGTGATTTGCTCAGTTTTTGCAAAGGTTCAAAGTAGAAGTAACCTATAATGGACGGACTATATGCTGTGTGAGTTTTAAGCCATGAAAAATAAATAAAATAAAACAAATTTGAGGCGTCGATTTGCATCCTCACGGGCGAAAAAACGTGAGAAGAAGACCACAAAAATCAATTAAGCTACTAATTACTTAATCTCAATTAAGCCAAATACTCAACTTAACCCAATTCTACTTTTCCCAAGCCCAATGCATGTCACATCAACTTTTGGAGCTTTCACACTACCTATTTTCTTATTTCAAGGGAAATTTCAAAGAATTACAATTTTCAGATTTTTGGGTGCACAAAATTGATTTTTCAGGGCTCAAAGAAGCTTAAAAAGGCCAAATAAATGCCAGAAAATTTCAAAATAATTTTTGATTTTTTTTTAAAATTCTCAAAAATTATTACAGAGGTTTGGTCAAGTTTTCTTAATTGTTTAAGTAGTGTTCAAGGTGCAGAAAATTATTTCTTCAGCATTTCGACTAGCCCAAGTCTCCTAAATCACTCGGAATTGCTCAGGACTTGTGCGAAACGAAGGGAATTCGACCCAACCATTGAACCAAAGTCTTTGTTCAGTTTCAACACAAATCGAATTACGGAAGAATTGAGTATAATCATTTGCTTTAAGTACATACATCTACTCCAATTTGCTTATAATAATACTCCTCATTTTGCTACTGGTCGAGCACCATTTGAGATTATCTATGGTAGAGCTTTGCCTATTCCGGCTACTAGACTCTCCCATAAGATTGAAGCTGCTGACCAATATACTCGAGACTTTGATCGCATTTTATCTGAAGTGCGTAATTGTATTGCAAGAGCTCAAGAGAAGTATACATTTCAAGCAAATAGGAAGCGTAAAGATTTTTCATTCTAAGAAGGTGATTATGTACTTTTGAGAATTGAGAAGAGATGATTGAAGAGTGTGGAAAAATTCCCTACAGTTAAACTTGCACCTAGATACTATGGACCATTTAAAATTATTGAAAAGATTAACGATGTGGCTATAGACTAGAATTGCCATCTAATTGGAATATCCACAACTCTTTCCATATTCATCTCTTGAAACTCTTTCGAGGAACACTTTCTTCTCACCCACCAATTTATGAGGAACCACCTCTTGTTGAAGGAGAGGAAGAAGTGTTAGTTCGTGATGCTATTATTGATCAAGAGACGACAACAACAAGAACTGGGAACCAATACATCAAATATCTTTTGATATTCAAAAACCATCCTCAAGAAGATGCAAAATGGATGCCCGAGAAATTTTTCCGAGCTTATCCTGAGATCCTTCGTTCTTTTCAAGCCCAGCAAACCTGCAATTGAGGGCAATTGCAAACTCAAGCAAGAGGGATGTCATGAGAATATATTTTAAGTCCTCTTTAAGAATATTATTTTCCCCACTTGAATAATTTGGGGACGCCTAGGTTACTCTTGCGTCATTGTTTTTTTTTGGGAACTTGCGATAAAAGAAGCAAATGAGCATATGAAGCTTTAATTCAGGTTGAACTCAGATTTAGATTCCTCTTCAAATCTGGAACTGCCGCTCAAACTCCTCGGCCTCAACCTGAACATCTCCGAATTTGAGACTCGGCTCAGCTCAAGGTTCGGACACAGCATCGGCCACCACCCTGGATAACATCAGCACTACATAATCCAGATAATCCAGATGGTCCAAACAATCCGGATCCAGATCCAAATCAAGAACGCAAGGTCTGCAGACTGATCGGATCTAATAATTTAAATGATCTACCTCGCCTGCAGCCACTAACTCTTTAATCTGTCATCATCCCCGAGTATTACTCCGAATTAACCTCCTCTCTCCGATCGATATGGCACAAGGCATCATGCACTGCAGTCACTCCGGATGACGGTAGCATCCGACGTTATATTTTTTGTTGTGTAGCCACGGATTTGGCTTCCGACTTTTGTCCAGGGGCTCTCATGGGTTAGGATGGACAACTATTGCTGGCGTGGCTCAGCCCTGCCATGTCTACAAATTTTTAATGACTCCGAGACTACCTTGCCCGACACCAAAGTAGTCTTCTCCAACTCTGCTGCTCTTTGAAGACCAGGTTCCTAACTGCAACCCGCCACCCTTAGATGCTGCGGCCTGCAATCTCGGAGAAATGGCCATGCTGGAGGAAAAATCAGTGGAATGAAAGGTTTCATGGGTTTATGCCAACCATTAATGCTACGCCAAGCGATGAAAGGTTACGTAGCAGTTTCTACAGCCCGCTTTTGTAAGGTCCATTCACATCCAGCAGTGTTCGTGTAAAAACCTCCATTAACGAACAGAGAGACAGAAGATTGACTGCCATTGCAAACTTCATCTCATTTACTGTTGCATAAGAGAGTATGCACGTTGAATACAAGATGAAGGTAGTTATACACATGAAGGTGAAAGTATGAAAAGGTATGATGTGGGGATGCAAAGGGGTATGGGTTACCACCCCTTGAATGCATTATTAAATGCCTAGGGTAGGTTCATATGCATACTAACACCACGGTTGTTCACTCATAAGCCACGATCGTTTACTCCCAAAGCGGCTGTTCACTCCCAAAGCTACGGCTGTTCACTCCCAAAGCGTACGGACTTACCTACCCAAAAAAAAAGTTGAAAAAAAAACATGCACTCATAAGAGTATGCCTGTACCTACATAAGTGTACGCACATACCTACCCAAATGTACGGTTGTACCTACGTAAGCTTACGAATGTACCTCTAGAAAAAATCTTTAAAAAAATCATTCACTCATAAGAGTACGCCTATACCTATCTAAGCATATGGACGTACCTACCTAAGCATACGGACAAACCTACGTAAGCATATAGATGTACCTACCAAAAAGAAAAGAGAGTTCACTCCCAAAAGCCATGGCTATTCACTCATAAACCCACAATTGTTGTCATTAAATATTCAGTACGATTGAACTCATTAGTTATTTGCATGGGTGTGTTGCAAGTTATTAGTGGTACATACAAAATATCAGCTTGCTGCCTAAAACATGTTAAATTCAATGCTCTTAAAGAATATCGATTCAAACTCTTTATAATCAATTTGTGCATGTCTTGTTCACACAAACCATCCTCGTTTTTCGAAAGTAAACATTTGTGTTTTTTACTTAAATAAAGTGTAATCATTTTTAAGTTATGTAAAAACATATCTCTTAACTGTCTATTATGAAAATATATGCTAGCCAATTTACGACTTAACTATATAAATAGTCATCTAACTCCTACTCAAAAATTATTCCATCATTCACTCCACCCATTTTCATATTAACCATCACCCACTTCACCCTTGTGTCTCCACATACAAAAGGGAGGTCAATAGATGTGTAATCCATAATGGGTATCATATGCATCTTGTTGGGGAAGGGAGCTCTAGAGGTTCTATTAAAGGGGTGAAGTCTAAGCTAAATGACATTATGCAAAGAGGTGAAGTCTAAGCTAAATGACATTATGCAAAGAGATGGTGGTAGACCCAAGGCATTACAAAAGACACTAGTAAAATAAATTATCCTTGACTTTGTCACCAAAGATGAGCCAAAGGCTATGACTGATGTGGAGTTGCAAACTTTATTGGAGAGTATTGGACCCACCTTAGACACAATAAGGTAAACATTGTTTTTTATTATCCCATGATATCTTTAGGAAGAAAAATGATATAATGTTTCCTTGTTGTTTATCTAGGTTGGCACGTTGGAAGAGGGAGGCGAAAATAGAAAAAGGTTCTTCTACACAAGGATTTGATGCTATCTTACAACTTAAGAGAAAGTTTACTTATGATTTCTTTCAGACCATGGTTTTCCTGAGACAATTGACCTTTTCATCTTTTGATCGATGTCATATCTTCAAGATGTCCACCACCAAGGGGCCAGGGAGTGGAGTTGACCTAGTGAACAAGATGAGACCAAGAGGTGAGCTTGGTAGCTTCTGGGTGTGTTTTGACTTTGTGAAAAGAATTTAGGATTGGTCAACCATGGCATGCCATGTGTATAACCCCTATGTCCAAGAGTTGTAGAGACTATTACAATTGGAGAATTTAAGGTAGAGGACATGTAGGCTCAGACATTGTTTTTGGAATTGCTTAACAAGGTCATGTGATGAAAGAGGGCTACCCAAAGGCAAAGTTTAGAGGCTTCATGTTTGATGAAGCTCAAGCCAATTGGAAAGCCATTAGAACTGTGTTTAATGTGGAGACCCAAACAAAGTTTTGAAAGACAAGGAGAGATCTTGCTTGTTTCATTGGGAACAAAGCCTTGAAAATTACTTAAAGAAGTGCATACCTAGGTCCCTGTCACCCTAAGAAGAATTTAAATTTAGGCACATGCAATGGAAAGATGCACCATCACAAGAGGCAACATAGATAGAACTTAAGAACCTTCATGATGCATGGTTCAAAAAGGGACATGTAAACAAGAAAGAGATCTCTATGTTGGAGACATGGATTACTTTGTAAGAGTTGCACACTAGAGTGAATACATGCTGAAGGTAATCTCTACCAATATTCTACTTGTGATGTTAGCTTGACATCCCTTGCTCAATATGCGCTGATATCTTTATTGCGTTATTTTAGGGTATGGAAAGCAATGATGGATATTTAATTCCTAGAGTTAACCTTGCTGAATCAGTGCATGGAAGCTAGTTGGCATCAAAGGATGCTATTAAGTACATGACACTTATGAATGCGTGTACCACTGATTAAACAAGTGTGTTGCTTCAAAGTTCACGGTATATGCAATATATGAAGGGATTGCACATGGGAAGTGGTCCCATCCTTGATAGGTTGGTACAAAAAGATATTTGACTATAGGTTGTAGCTTTGTGTCGAGTTCATTGACCTTATAAATGAGGTGGCTGATGATATGAACGTTGTGGGTGTGGATGCTTGCATGGGAGACATGAAAATGATAAGAAGGAAGAGTCCCTACTCCTTTCAAGGAAGCATACATGACAATGACTCTCATCACCTAGAATACCAATATGTGAATGTGCCAAGATCAACAAATAAACAAAGCGGAGCTGTGAAGAGTGAATCCCACCATGGAGAAGAAAATATCCATAAAACAACATGGGCTATCCGAAGAACTAATGCCAGTAGGGAAGTGAAGTGTCAAGGATACCTAGAGGACAAAGGGGTCAAATGCAACAAGCTTATTGACATTAAGGGAAGGTTAGGAAAACAAGGTGTGCCTATACCTTGCTTCTTTGGGAGAATCAATACAGATGCAGGCATACGTCAACAAATGATATGGTTTTGTAATGATAATTGTTATGTGTAAATTATATGTGCATATACTAGGAGGCTAACCCACATTAGGCTTGTGAGCATGGGAGCATGGGCTAGGACTGACCTTAGGGGTTGAGGTTAGGGTCAGGCATCCAAGGGTCACACATGGGAATTGGAGAGTCAAGAGTTACTTGAGGGCCCTCCTATATAATAGGGGCATGGGGCACACTCAAGGGATGTTCTCTAGTGTAGAAGATTGTATCTACTCACCTACCATTTCACACTAGAGCTATATGTATGCTGCTGCTGGAATGATGTCATATCTCTTGATGGTATGGGACATCAAGGTTAAGGTATGAGGTACTTCATTGTATTTATGTGTGCACCCTTGGACTCGGGGGTGGTGGATGAATTTATGCCTGGTTTATGCATGTTTATTATTTAGAGAGATCTTGGGTTTTAACAGTGGTATCAGAGCAATCTCTAGTTAATTGTTGTTGTTTTTTATTTCTTATTTATGCATGTTTATTATCTAGAGAGATCTTGGTATCAGAGCAATCTCTAGTTAATTGTTGTTGTTTTTTATTTCTTATTCTAGTTTTTAGTATTTTTTAAAGTAAATTTTAATATTTACTAAATAAAAATGTTATTTTGATTGGTTTATTTTGGTGATTACGCACGTGGATTGTCAATATGGTGGTTGGAACGCATGTTTCTTCTATTCAATGGACGAATCGACGTTACGAGGGAATTTCGTGAGCTCAATGCTATTTTTTCTAAATTTTTTTTGGTTTAAAATAAGCATTTATGGAAATTTTACCAAAATACTGCACATTTTATTATAGATATTTTTTGTAGAATGAATTCCCTGAATTTTTATAATTTTTCCTAGTTATTCAAAAATTTTAAGAGCATTTTTATGGTAAAAATTGTATTTTTTCTGTATTTTGGCGGGTTTTCTGTGGAGATGCTATCAATTTTCTACCAAATTTCTGCTGAAATGTAGTATGGGGCAGCGAATTGATGCATTGGGTTCTCTCTCGAGTGCGTAAAATTCTTTTCTTCCCTCAAAATCTGGAATTTTCTTCTTCTTCTTCTTCTTCTTCTCTCTCTCTCTCTCTCTCTCTCTCTCTCTCTCTCTCTCTCTCTCTCTCTCTCTCTCTCTCTCTCTCTCTCTCTCTCTCGCACAGTTTGATTAAATATTAATCATAATCAAGTTATAATTAACTTTTGACCTTTCACATTTCAATTTTTTTTTGTCTTTTCATTTTCCTGAAACTATTGGCTTTCCGTATTCTGGGAAGACCATTAGGATTCCGAAATTTTTGGATTGTTCGTATTCTAATGCGTTTGGGGTAAATTAAAATTTTTTAAAATTTTTTAAAATTTTTTAAAAATTAGTGAAAAATTAGACAAAGGTTATTTTAAATTTTTGAAAAATGTGGGATTGGTGATTGGCATGTGGTGTGTCCATTCGGGCACCTGTGACTATTTAAATTCCTTTAAAAATCTATATTTTTGTCCATAAAATTAGAAAATCCATTAAAATTATAAATTTTCATTGGATGTGAGAATTGTCAGGCGGAATTGGAAATTTCGTGAACGATGGGATTCTCAGGAGAAATTAAAAATATTCTAGAAATTATTTTTAGAAATCCTAGAAATTGGTATTTATAAAATATCAATGGTATTTTCGTAAATCTAATTGTTATTTTTTTGAAAAAATATAGGTTGGAATGCCATAAGATAGGTTTGGTGGAATTCAAAATTAGCATATTTTGAGGCCCTATAAAATTAGGGAAAATTAGAAAAAAATCATGGTAATTTTTTTTCTCGAGAATTCTTATTTTCAAGGGTTATTTGGAGTTCATGGGTTAGGCGATCTAGTTGTTTTGGTGGATTTTATTTCATGGTTTCCAAGTTTTATATGGACGCATCAGGTTCTGCCTAGATCACTTGTGTCTAGAGGTTTTTAATGAGTGCTACACACATGTGTTTCACTTTCTTACTTTGGAGTTTTGCTTGAACAACACCACGTTCATATACTCCGGATTGATGAGTTGGCCACCAATTTTAATGCTTCTTTTGGCATGATTAATGACCATTAGTTGGCATGCATTGATTTTTATGATCAACTATGATTTTCATGGATTCGAGGTGCTTCTATGCTTTTATCCATGGTTCTATGAGGATCTTTTGATCTTTTGGATAATATCATGTGCTTTTTGAAGGTAGTGTTTGCCTTCGTTTTTGCACATAATTTTGGACTATGTTCCTTGTCCTCTTGTACATATTCCAACTTAGATACCTAGTTGCTTATGTATCTAGGTGAACTGTTATTTTTTTACCCCAATTTTATTGTGTTTATTGGGGTAGTTATCATTAGTAAGGCACCAATAATTCAAATTATTTTCTAATGTACTCGAAAAGAATTATTTCTTGATGAGGTCTCAGGTATATAGAGACAGGTTTTAGTATGTGAAAGTCTGGGAGATAAGGCCATCTCATTCCTTTTATGCAAGATTTTATTCATATTTCCTAGACGGCATACTAGGGAGCTCCAAATTGGTAAGGTATGTATGCGTGGTATCATGGTGGTATGGGACGCTAGCGATCCCTCACATATATTATCTTATCAGATAATTTGGGCTCAGGATTGTTTCCTTGCTTACTCCACTTGGCATGTTGATCCCAACATTCAAAGACAATCTCATTTTTTGAATTCACTTGAAGTTGTAGTGTAGGCATTCACTTGAAGTTGTAGTGTAGGCATTCTTTAGATAAACTTCTTTTATCCATAGCCTGCATGTTTTGATGAGTGTAATCTCGTTGGCATTTTCACTTGTTGAAATCTCTTTCTTTAGAGTTCAACGAGTTTATCTTGTTGTGTTCAGATTAATGAATTTTGGATTCTTCCTTTGTTGGCATTTCTTTCTCTAGTTCCGTCCTTTAGGTGATTTATATAGTCCACCTGATGGTTTACGGATGTACATATATGACTCATCAAGACGTTGATGACTCCCTATGCTGATATGGGTAACTCGGGATGCCGATAAATCTCTGTGTAGATGTGGGTACGTCGGGCTGCCGATGGATCCCTGGTTCTTGCCGTTATAATGCCATGTCTTCCTACTTTATTCCGAATGGTTTACAACAACGAGGAAACTACTTTGAGTGTGAGTTTCTCTAATCATCCGTAGTCTGATGGGCAAACAGAGCATGTGAATCAGATTGTAGAGGATATGCTTCGTGCATATGTCTCTAGAAAACCATCAAATTGGAAAAAGTATCTTCCAATGATGGAATTTGCCTATAATAGTTCTACACATACGGCTACAGGTTTTAGTCCGTTCATGTTTATGTATGGGTATCAACCTAGGGCACCTATTGATGTCGATCTTAAGGATATTGAGCTTGATGCATCGAGGGATTTCTTGCGTGATATGTAGGAAATGCTAACCAAAGCTCGAGATTCTATGAGGAGTGCTCAGGATAGGGCACGGTTTTATGTTGATAGAGGACGCTCACCTCGGTCTTTTGAACCAAGAGCATTGGTTTATTTAAAAGTTCCTAAAAACTCTCAGACTTTGTCAACAGGAAAATGCTCGAAATTATCTCCTAGATATTATGGTCCATTTTGAACCAAGAGCATTGGTTTATTTAAAAGTTCCTAAAAACTCTCAGACTTTGTCAACAGGAAAATGCTCGAAATTATCTCCTAGATATTATGGTCCATTTCGAGTTATACGTCGAATTTGGCATGGTTGCGTATGAACTAAAACTGCCTTCACATGTTAGAGTTCATCCAGTCTTTCATGTCGGTAGATTGAAAGAGAAACTGGGAGGTGAGGTTAACACAGTTAGTCCTCAATAACTCCTTGAAGTCGAAGATTTATCCTATGTTCCACATGAACCTAAAAAGGTACTTGAATTCAGGGAAAGGAAACTTCATAGTCGACTAATCCCTAAGGTTGAAATTATGTGGAAAGATAGGGAAATAGAGGACTCGACTTGGGAGTCGGTTGAGAATGTTCAGCGCAGATTTCCTTCTTTTCATTGCAAGAGTGCAATGTTTTGAGAGAAGGGAAGTATGTTGCACATTATATGTGCATATACTAGGAGGCTAACCCTAGGCTTGTAAGCATGGGAGCATGGGTTAGGGCTAACCTTAGGGGTTGAGGTTAGGGTTAGGCATCCAAGGGTCACATATGGAAATTGGAGAGTCAAGAGTCACTTAAGGTCCCTCCTATATAATAGGGGCATGGGGCACACTCAAGGGCTGTTCTCTAGTGTAGAGGATTGTATCTACTCACCTACCATTTCACACTAGAGCTATATGTATGCTATTGCTGGAATGATGTCGTATCTCTTGTTGGTATGGGACATCAAGGTTAAGGTATGAGGTACTTCATTGTATTTATGTGTGCACCCTTGGGCTCGGGGTGGTCGGGTGGATGAGTTTATGCCTGGTTTATGCATGACAATTATCTAGAGAGATCTTAGGGTTTTAACAATAATGTTGATCATAAATGGACTCCTTCCAACATTTTTGAGGGTACTCCTCCAAAGGTGCCACAAGAGTGGCCTAATGTTGATAAGGGGGCATTCTTGAGGGATGAGGAAATCTGTACACTTAATGCAGGAGGGTTTGAGTTAAATACTAGTGATTAAGAAGTACTTCTAGAAGTAGAGAGAAATAGAGATGGAAATGCAAGTGGTGTTGATGAGAGACCTCACTTGCATGATGGTGGACAACGTGTGAAATGGATTTCAAAAGTTACTAAAGACATGCAGACAAGGATCAAATCATCCATAGGCTTGGAGTGCGATGTGCATCATGTCAATGTGGTTGTGAAAGAAGGAGCATGTGGAGTTCCCTCTCTCAACCATTGGGTTATGTAAAAAGGGTCAGAGGTACAAGTCTATGGTGTCTATTTTTCCATCATGCAACTGTGAGGAATTTGTAAGAAGGGCATGCTCTGGAGGAGGATGTGCCATGCAAACACCTTTATTACATCTACCTCACATATTTGGGGCTTGATGTAGAGAAACATATGTTTGTTCTTCAAGCAGCTCTTTAACCAAGGATGAGCTATACCACGCATTGCATACCCTTGGATAACATTGATAGTAGCGTCATGCCTTGACTTGTTTTGCATTTCTACTCATCCATGCATTTTGAACAACATTTTGGATGAATTTATTAGAAATCTTAACATTCATTTTGCTTGATATACCATTTGGATATGTAAAAGCATTTTTATTGCTTTTATGTTTGCATATTGAAATTTAAGTATTAGAGAAATTTCAACAATGCTTTGATCAAGGTAATATTCTCAAATATGTCTCTTTGATTATTTAATGAAATTTAGTGATTCAATGTGCATGATTTGGATAATGTCAAATAATGGTTTATATACATGGTTTTCATAATTTATATGAAAATATTGTTTTATGAAGTTGGAAACTTATCTATGCCTTCACTTTGTCACTCAGATCGCTCGTATATTTTTGCTCAAAAAATGCTTGTCCCCCCATATTAATAGGTTAAGATATGATGGATATACAACCCATCATTATTCTTACATGGCTAAAGTGAGTAGGCACTTGGAAATAAAAAATGGGAAGACGCCATGAATGAGGAGATGGGAGCATTGGATGCAAGTATAAGATGGGAGTTAGTGCCTTGCCTAAGAAAAAGAAGGCAATTGGATGTAAGTGGGTGTATAAGGTCAAGCCTAATGCAAATGGTTTAGTGAGCAGGTATAAGGCAAGATTGGTTGCCAAGGGCTATGTGCAGACATATGGCATTGACTATGAGGAGACACTTAGCTCAATTTGTGAGAATAGCAACCATGAGAGCTGTCATTACTATGGTTGTATAGCAAAGGGTTGGTCATTACATTGGATGAATGTAAAGAATGCCTTCTTGCATGGTAATTTTTAAGAAAAAGTATACATGATGTAGCCACCACTAGGTTATGAGAGTGATGCACACCCTGATTTTTTGTACAGGTTATGTAAAGCCTTGTATGACTTGAAGTAGGCACCCAGAGCATGGTCAACAAGATCGCAAAGTATCTTATTACCATTGGATTTTAAATATCCAATATAGATTTTTTACTTGATGTGAAAAAGATAGAGGGATCATGTAATTAGTCATTTACGTGGATGACTTGTTTACATGAGTGATAGTGATGCAGATATACATGATGTTAGGCTTTTGAAGTAGAAGTTTGAGATAAAGGATTTGGGTAAACTGCGGTATTTCTTGGGCATAGAGGTGGTGAGATCACCTCATGGCATTTTATTATTACAAAGGTATTATAGCTTGGACATGTTGTCCAAGTATAGTATAACAGGTTGTAAGCCTATTTAAGTGCCATTGGAGTAGAACACAAAGCTTTCCATAGATATAGGCTATTTTTTGGGGGACCTCTCACTACGTACAAGCTCATAGGGGGTAGCTTGACCTACATGACCATTACTAGGCCAGACTTGAGCTATGTTGTTGGAGTTGTGAGTCAGTTTATGCAGGCCCCTGGTAAGCTACACTTGGATGTGGCTAGATCGATCCTTAGGTACATTAAGTATAAAGTTATGGACTTTTCTATGAGACTGGGGTACAAAGATACAACTACATGGGTACATAGCTTCTAATTGGGCTAATAGTGTCATAGACAGGAGGTCTACCAATGGCTTTATGTTTTTTGTTTGGGAGTCCTCCTATAAGTTGGAGTAGTAAGAAATAGCCAATAGTTGCTTTGTCGAGTAATACAGAGGTAGAGTACATGGGTGTTGCTATGGTAGCTTAGATTCAGTAGCTACTTGGTGATATGGATGAGCATGTGGATAGGGCAGTTATCATTTAATGTGACAACATGAGTAGTATATAGTTGGCTAGTAACCCAGTATACCATGCTAGAACAAAGCACATTGAGGTGCATTATCATATTATAAGGGAGAAGGTTCTAGAAGGTGATGTAGATTTGGTATATGTTAGCACAGAGGATCAGGTGGCTACATCTTCATGAAGGAGTTTGGCACAGAGAATATCCACCACAGGTTTAGGAGCTTACTTGGAGTGCAATGTGTGGAGTTGAGCTCAACGAAGCAGTGTTGAGATATTGAGCTTAACTAGTGTTGTGGACATTGATGACCCGCTTAGGTGATAGCTTTCACACTTATACCACTAGCATGATTGGTGAGATTATGATTGATATGCTACCAATGGATGACAAGCTGTGTGACAGTCACTTTGGAGTACTACATAATGACCTTTACCATTCACTGAACATGTGCTAGAGAGAGTAACGAAAGGAAGCTTACAGCTTCCTAGATGGATTCTCAAGATACAACCAGGTGTTGATTGATCCAAAGGGCCAACACAAAACTGCTTTCGCTAAAACATACGCATATATAGAGTCATGCCCTTTGGGTTGACCAATGCCCCCTGAAACCTTCTAACGCTTAAAGTATATGGCTTACAAGGAATATCTCTAAAAATTCCTTGAAGTCTTCATGGATGACCTATGTGTCAATTCTTCTTGGAAGGAGCACCTCACATGTTTGCGCAAGGTGCTAGAGTGATGCAGACTATACTGCATCTCGTTGAACCCTCTTAAATGCCATGTATGGGTTCAACACGGAGTGATACTAGGACACATTGTCTCCAGATAAGGAATATCAAAACTGACGACAGCAAGGTGCAGCTCATTCTCAAGAGCTGCCCCCACGTACCAACTTCAAGGGTGTCTAGCGCTTCATGGGACATGTTGGCTTTATCAGCGATTCATTTTTATATACGTTGATATTGCTAGACCCCTTTATGAAATCCTTATAGATTTTGAGTGGACAGAAGAATGCTAAAGAGCCTATGCCACACTCAGAAAAGCCTTGGAAGCACTCCAATCCTCAGATCCACCAACTGGGATCTCATCTTCCATGTCCATATTGATGCCTCAGCATTTGCCATAGGATGCATGCTAGCCCAACCAGCTAAACACAAGATGGACTTTGCCATAAGTTTTCCCAGTCGCCAACTCAATGAAGGTGAGAAAAATTACACCACAATTGAGAGAGAAAATAGCGATGGTTTACACAGTTAAGAAATTCTGCCATTATCTTTTGGCGACCAAGTTTGTCTTCTTTGTAGACTATCAAGCCCTCTTGTACCTGGTCAATAAGCCATGTATGACATGCAAAATCACCAGGTGGTTGCTTATCTTGCTCGAGTTCGATTTCACCACATTACAGTGAAGAAAGGCTCTCAGCATGTTCTTGCAGACCACATGTCAAGGATTCCCAATGGCGAACACCCAGTGGGAGTAGACAATGATTTACCAGACGCTGCCCTGTTCCAACTTTGCTTAATTCATGAATGGGGTGAAGAAGTGACTCACTTCTTAGCCAATGGCTTACCAGTTGATCCTCTCCTCAACAAGGACCATGCCCGTCATTTAATAAAAAAGGAGGCCCCTTATCAGCTTATCGCGGGTCAACTTTTTACAAGCAGGGTAAGGACAAAATCCTAAGACGTGCTAGAGAAGATGAGTATGTCTTCCTCCTTGAACATTCTCACTCTGCCTATGCTGGTGGGCACTTTCAGACATCACTGCTCATAAGGTTTTCACACCTGGGTTATGGTGGCCCACCTTAATGGTTGATGCTACTGAGTATGTCAAATGATGTGATGAATGCCAACACATAGCAATCCCTCATTTCAAGGATCATATGCCCCTGAACCCCATTGTGTTCTTACAACCAAATGGGGCATAGACTTTGGAGGACCCATCAATCCAGCAGGCAAATACACTCAAGCTAGATATATAATTGCTGCCCACGGACTACTGCACCAAGTGGGTAGAAGCTCGTGTAACCCGCAAAGCTGATGCTTGATCAAAGGCTAAATTTCTCTATGGGTCTGTAATCACACGCTTTGGTTGTCCTCTCGAGCTTGTCAGCGCAACAATGGAATACATTTCATCAAAGAGGTAATCAAATTTCTCTTGCAAGAGTTCCTTGTCATCCATAGGAAGTCCTTTCCTTACTATCCTCAAGCGAATGGCCAAGCTGAAAGTATAAACAAAATCGTGTGAGCCATTCTCATCAAAACAATGTAGGCCAGCCACAACGATTGGGAATAGAAGTGGTCAGCTGCACTTTGGGCATGTAGAACTTCGTACAAGGAAGCAACCAACGCTACCCTTTTCAGTTTAACCTACAGTACACTGAAGTAGTCATGCCATGGAGTTCTTAGTTCCAAGTCTACATGTTGCGATGCATGAAAAACTTACCAAAAATACCTTAAGCTGTTACCTATTCGAACTTGAAAAGCTTGATGAAACCCGCCTCTTTGCAGTCTACAACATGATTGTAGAGAAGCTCAGAATAAACAATGGTTTGATGATCAGCTCAAGGATAAATAGATGAATGAGGGTGACATGGTCCTCTTATTCAGCACCAAAACGCATAAGAAAAAGCTTGACCTTAGGGGCTTAGGACCTATCCTAGTCTCTGAGATCACCCCACAAGAGGTGCTATGTGCATTGAAACACTTGATGGTGTTGAGATGGCTGGTTACTTCAATGGTAGCAAACTTAAATGCTACTATGGCCCTCTCACCGAGGCCACCTTGAAAGCCATCCATGATAAAAAAACAACGAAAACAAGACCATGAGGATATGAAAAAAAATTACGCAAGAAGAGGCCAAAGTAGGGCAAGCCAAGCTAAAGCAAAAGCATATCATGGTCAACATGGCCCAAGTAGTTAACTTAGAAGAAGACTGGGAAGTGAAGCCAACTCGGTTATGGTTAGGAATGACCACACCAACCAGCTTTGTCTAAAAATTAGCTCTTTTTGATATAAGGGCTAGTTATAATTTATTGTCTTATGAAACATGGTGTTCCCTTGTGGAACCCACATTGAAAGAAACACCTGCCGTTGTCACCACGGTTGCCTTACAGCAGCATATTCATTGCATTGCCTCACAGCATATTCATTGTATTGGCACAGTCATACTTTTGTTCCACATTGGAAATAATCCCTTAGAACAAGGGAAGTTTTATGTGATGCCTATTGGAACTATGCATGAAGATATCCTCCTTGGCCAGGGGATGGATGGGCCATAACAAATAAAACATCAACTGGGATGCACGAACGGCCACCCTACAATTGGCTTCTGGCCATGTTACCGTTCTAATGACAAATGAAGAGCCAGTTTGCATCACTTCCCCATGCCAAGAACCCCCACTTCCACCACCACAAGTACCCCAACACCTCACCCTTATCACTCTGTTCCCCCAAAAAAGAGGCCGCTCAACATGCCATCCACATCAACACCTGTTGAACCCACACCACCACCATGCACAGGGGCAGTGCGCTCTCACATGGTCAAATCACAAGCAGTTGTCCTACAGTGTCACACTAACTAAGCTAACATTGCTAACCATACTAACAAATCTTCACTGGGTTTGATACCTCACCCCACTGGGTGCCCACATAACTTCTTGCTGAACAAGGCTACTATGAGGGAGCATCTCCATTGTGGATCCCCAAAAGGTCCCACCATCCCCCTCACCAAAACAAGCATCTAGAGTTTCTCGTCCCCAATGTAGGCCCTCCATTTGCCAACCTCAAGCCTATAGGGTACAGGATTGACACAAACATACACAGTCTCCTAGGCATTATGAACCTCGACCAAACCCTAAACCCATGCACTCAACCCTTTGGTGGATCCCAAAATCTCTCCTCCACGCCCAACATTACTATGAAGGCAATCATACCATATGGGTCCCCAAATCTCTCCAACCTAAGCTCCTACCTGGTGTCACACCACATCCCCCTACCCTCAAATGGGTACCAAGGTAATATTTACAAGCAAAATTACTCAAGACAAAGGGAAGCACAAAGTCCTATGTGACATAGTCACCCCCAAGCTACTGCTAACGAACTTCCTTACAGTTGTATCTTCAACGTTAGTAATTCCTCTGCCTATCATTCAGAGGGTCGACAAGACCGCAAAACTCCCTTCAACTCCCTCTGCCCCAGCTGCTCCCTTGCCACCCACACCGGGATCTCTTTAGAAAGTGCCACCCCCTACTTTGCCATTACCTAATTGGCATAAACTCCTTTCTTTGGCAAACTGGGCATGTAGTTAGTACAAAACTCGCAATGGGGTGCTAGCGGCATAGCCTCTGTGTACAAAACATGTTACAGGGTGCACAAAAAAAAAACTTGCCATGGCCATTCCTTTATCACAATTCTAAAGTGTCACGGCCATTCCTTCCTCAGAATTCTAAAGTGCCACAGCCGTTCCTCCCTCAACCACAAGGCCCGCGGTCGTTCCATGTTTCGCACGGCTGTTCAAGATTCTCCAAATCTAACTTACCATGGACGTTCCCAGTTTGGCATAGTTGTTCCCTCTCCCACATACTACCATGGCTGTGCTGACTCCCTATTCAAAAGCCCCTAGCCATTCTCGCAAGCTTGCAGCCGTTCAATTAGCTTGCCACGGCCGTTCGCTCATCTTGCCACCGGCGTTTGCTTATAGTCTAAGTTGCCACACTCGTACGCGTACAGTTGCATGCCCATTCCCTAAACTTGCGACGACCGTGTCTTCTTCACTCACAGGATTATAAATATGGCCCCCCTCCTCCCATTTCCTCACTTTTCACTCTTAGCCTAGCCAAACCCTTGCAAATTTTTTCCCCAAAGCCCTTACTCTCACAACTGGCATTTATTATGTCAGAAGCTTCCGAACTCCTCCCTGGATGTGCTCCACCACACTTCCCTGAGGAGGAAGGGGCCTACCAGGTGGCAGCTTCAAGGAGTACACGTGAAGCACCCCACCCATCTCTCCCACCTGGGTGAAGCTCTAATGAATTAGGTCAATGGACACACTGTCCATGCCCTGATGAAGAATCACTGTAAAGTTGAGCACAAGCTCCTTTACTACACCGGTCCCTACTATGGAGCTGTCGCGCTAACCGGCCTAGCAGTGGTTCGAAAATTGGAACAGCTTGGATTGGGCCGCCTACCCACCCTGGAGCATTGGGGACCAGACTTTTATAACGCCTTATACTTCACTGAATCTTATCATGCAAATCAGCACAAAGGTGTTATCTTGGATATCGAGGATCGTATGCATCCCATCCAGCTCAGCGTCGGGCTTGTACGAGAGGCACTTGCACTCCCACATATGGAACAACCATATGTTCGCTTGGTCAATGCCCTTAAGCTCACCTGTGGCCTATAGAGAGGAAATTCTAACAAGGATGGAGTCAAGTGGGGCAACATTGCCCAAGATGACCTTGTGATGCTAGCACACGCTCTGTAGTTTCTCCTCACCACCACAAGATGGGCTAACAGGTTCAACAGGTGCAGTTTAACAACTTTAGCTCGTATGCACCAGGGGGGGCAACAAGTCAATTGGGTCAACTACCTCTTTCGGGAGCTCCATGCTTACCTCCAAGGCAAGCGGCAACAACATTACTCACCAGGGTACTCTACTACGCGGCGAGATGGGAAGAGCTACCACGTGCAATCCACCTGAGCGGATCGGATGCCACCGTTTCTTCTTTGTACCCTCCATCCACCTCTTCTATTTCCTCACCAACCAAGAGGCCCCACCATGAAATCACCCCTATAGAATAGCCTCAATCACCCCCAAACCCCAGGCTCACATAGGAAGAGCTCGCTGTGCTGCTGGTGCAGCTACAGAAGCCGCTAAGAAGGCCACTGCATGAGGAAGAGGAGTGCCAGAGGAAGGATTTTTTTAACAGGAGTTTATATGAGACCCCACCCCCTGAAAGGTTCACAGAGATGCCTCCTCATGATCAAGACGGACCTGCATCCCCCAATGACACCCAAAACACAGTCAACACTCTCCGTTGGGCTCACGCGGCAAGCAGTTTCAACTCCAGCCAGAATTATGCAGAGAGTATCCATGCGGCCCGTGAAGATGTGCCTAGCTTTGCCCACCATAGCTTTGCTAACATGGATCAAAAGCTCATCCACAAAAGCTCATCCAATAGATGAGAGACTGCATCTCCCGCCAGCAAGAAGTCAAACAACTTTCACAGAGGGAAATGTTATTAACCAAAGCCCAGGAGAGAGCGGTGTCTGAGGAGTTATACTAGACAAGTGTATAGTTCATGGAGCTATAACAACCAATAAACAAAGTATCTGGGCACAACTATCAATAGAATTACTAAGTTCGAGAAATAGGTCAACCAAGCCCATGCAGCGGCAGCAACAACAATAGCCCACAAAGAGCTCACAGTCATTGAAGGACTACATCAAGAGGCCATGAGTCGGGCTCAAATAGTAGAGGATACTCTAGCCCGCACCACCGCGGATTTTGCAAAAAGCACTGTGATTTAATAGAGGCCACCATCCATCGCCTACATGAGCAGCTCGGAGATTCTAAGGCCCGGACTGCCCAGCCGCCGCCATCCACTCCATCGGCTCCTTCATCCAGCTCCATCGACCACAAGGTGGATACACTCATGGAGACTGCCACCGAGCTCCCCATTTTGGCATTCCCCCCTCAAACCCCTATTAGCTCCTTGATCTATAGTTTCGAGCCATCTGCCCTTAACCTTGATAAATCCCTCTCCCGACAATAGTATACATTATGCTCTATCCAAGCTCCCCATTGATAGCCTAACTCTCATCCCCTATTTTTTCTTCCAGGGGCTGTTCACCTTCCAACACCTCATGATCTCTATGAACTCCCCTTCCAACACCCTCATGATCTCTATGAACTCCCCTTCCATCCTCTTCAAGCCACCCTCATAGCCTGGAGCCTACTATTTTGATATGGCTTCCCTGCCCCGCCGAGCCCACTCGAATCTCATTGATTTATCCTTACCAGATGGTGTCTACCCCTACCCCTATCTCCCCCTCCTCTCTCGAGCCAAGCGTTGCAATACCTCCGCACAACTGGTGGTGGCTGGCATGTTGTCCATGATGCCTACCTCTCCCTCCTCAACGATCCTCTACCACCCTACTCGGTAGCCAGCTTATTCTCTTCCATTGTTGCTTCATCTAGATCAAAGTCATGGAGGCCACTGGCATATGCCAGTTCGACGACTCCTACATTACCTTTCCATGGGAGTACTGAAAAGATGCAGGGGAGAAGAGAGCTTGCTCTTGCAAAGCACACATACACTCACAAAACCCTAAAAGAGAACACACAAGGTGAAAGGCTAAAAATCTTCTTCTACTTCTTCACACAACACTCAACACTTCATATACAAAGATAAGAGTACACAATTATGAAAAGGTACTCAACCAAATACATACTAGGGTTCTCTATAGTGTGAATCCAACTAAATGAGCTTGCGCTATAACTATGCCAGTCTCTAGAATGGCTGTCAGATAGCCTGTCATCCCACTGGCCGCATATCACCCATAATCTCACCAACCATGCTAGTGGTGTAAGTGTGGGACCTATCCCCCATAGGTGGGTCATCAGTGTCCACTGCCTCACTAGAAGATGAGCTCGATATCTCAACACTCCCCCTCGAGCTCAACTCCATCTCATGTACACCAAGCGAAGCCCTGAATCTGCGGAGCTTCTTTGTACCCAATGCTTTGGTGAAGATGTCAGTGACCTGATCCTGTGTGTTGACATAAACAAGGTCAATGTCTCTTGCCAAAACCTTCTCTCTGACAAAATGATAGTGGACCTCTATATGCTTTGTGCGAGCATGAAAAACTGGGTTCCTGGCCAACTGTATACTGCTGATGTTGTCACAGAAAATGACAACTTGTCCACTGTAGACCCAAATCTACAAGTAGCTTTCTCAACCAAGCTACCTCACATACTACCATAGCAGCACCACTGTACTCGGCCTCTGTACTCGATAGAGCAACCGTAGGCTGCTTCTTGCTGCTCCAAGTCACAGCAGCACTCCCCAAAGAAAACATGAAGTCACTTGTAGATCTTCTATCTGAGATACTACTAACCCAATCAGCATCTGTGTACCCATGTACACATATCTCTATCCCAGTTTCATAAAATAGTCCACAATGCAAAGTAGACCTCACATACCTCAGTATGTGTCTCAATGCATCCAAATGCGGCTTCCGAGGAACCTGCATACATTGACTCACCAACCCAACATCATAGCTCAAATTTGGCCTGGTGATCGTCATGTAGATCAAGCTTCCTACTATGCGCCTATACATAGTAGGATCCTCCAAAATCTATCCTGAATCTGCACTCAACTTGCCATTCTGATTCAGTGGCACTGAGATAGGCTTATAGCCTGTCATACCATACTTGGACAATATGTCCAAGCCATACTGTCTCTGTAGTAATCCAATACCATGTGGTGACCTAATCACCTCAATGCCCAAAAAATATCTGAGCTCCCCTAGATCCTTCATCTCAAACTTCTGTCTAAGCAAGATCTTTACATCAAAGATCTCTGCATCATGGTCCCTCGTAATGATCAAGTCATCTACATAGATGACAACAAGCACAACCCCTCTATCACCGTGTCTCACATACAGCGAGAAATCTGCATTGGCTACATGAAAGCCAATAGTGACAAGATATTTAGAAATCTTGTCAGACCATGTTCTTGGTGCTTGTTTTAAGCCATACAAGGCTTTCTTCAACCTGCAAACATGCTCGAGGTGACTCACATCCTCATAACCAAGTGGTTGCAGCATATACACCTCTTCCTGCAAATCCCTATGCAAGAATGCATTCTTTACATCCATCTGATGTAAAGACCATTGCTTTGATGCAGCCACTGCTATCACAACTCTCACTGTTGCTATCTTGGCAACTGGGCTGAAAGTTTCCTCATAATCAATGCCATATGTCTATGCATATCCTTTGGCTACCAATCTAGCCTTGTACCTGCTTATGCTTCCATCACTATTATGTTTTACTTTGTACACCCACTTGCATCCAATGGCTTTCTTGACTTCAGGCAATTGCACTAAATCCCAAGTCTCATTTCCATATAGTACATCCATCTCCTCATCCATAGCTTTCTCCCAACACACATTTCCAACAGCCTCATCAATGCATGTCGGCTCTACAACCTGCACAACCTTTGCCATGTATGCATAGTGATGTGCCACATAACCATCATAGGTAAACCTCTGCACAGGATTCTTCACTCTCCCAGATCTTCGCAGCTTTGCATTCATGGCTTCTATAGCCTTCTTTACACCAGGTGTTCTCATAGTAGCTGGTATCCCAAGTTCCTCATCAAGGCTCATCTCTGAGAGCCACTAGACTCTCCATCAACATGAGAATGCCCTACAGAAATGTCAAGCATACTAAGTGGCTCAACCACTTTCTCTTTGCCTTTATGTGATGTACTAATCACATTTGCAGGATTGGTATTATGACGCAGCCTACCACTCCATGGTCTATCAACTGAACCACTAGATGAGGACTCTCCTAGTCCACTCAAAGACTCTGATTGCTGACTTGCATTTTGTGCAACCACATTTCCACTCACATCAGCCCCAACAGCTTCTCAACAGCATACTAGCTGCTCATCTCATCAAAAACAACATCCCTACTTACCCTCAACTCATGTGTAGCAAGGTTATAACACCTGTATTCCTTTTGCTCAAGGGAATATCAAATAAACACACATTTTTCAGCTTTTGGATCCAGCTTAGTTCTTAACTCATCTGGCACATGCACATATGCAATGCATCCAAAGACTTTCAGATGAGACAAATCAGGTTTTCTGCCAGTAAACCTCTCCTCTGGAGTTACATCATGTATGGCTACAGTTGGAGTCCTGTTCATGATGTAAACTACTGTAGAAACAGCCTCAGCCCAATAGCTATGCGGCATATTCTTCTCTTCCATCAATGCTCGCGCAATCTCAGCAATGTGCTTGTTTTTTCGCTTAGCAACTCCATTTTGCTGCGGAGTGTATCTGCATGTAAACTGTCTCCGAATACCATTCTTCTTCAAAAATTCAGAGAACTCATTGGAGAAGTACTCTCCCCCTCCATCTGACCTTAGACACTTTACATATTTCCCTGTTTGCATAACTTTGGAATTCTGAAAATGAGTGAACACCTCACCCTTCTCCTTCATGAAGTATACCCACACTTTTCTTGTGTGGTCATCAATAAATGTCACATAATACCTGCAGCCTGCCATAGGCATGGTCTTCATAGGACCCCATACATCTGAATGCACAACATCTAGTGCATTTCTACTCACATTTCTGTTACGTGGAAATACATGCTTTGTTTGCTTTCCAAATTGGCATGCTTCACATATTCTCTGCATACTTTTAACTTTAAACTTTGGCAGCCCTGTCATGATTCCTTTAGTCTGCATAGACTTCATTCTCTGCACATTCACATGTATAATTCTTTTATGCCAAATGTCTGTGTCTGCAACAATTCCTAAACCATTTGCAAACATTGCAGCACTCACTTCAAGCATGCTTACATTCAATGTAAACATTCTGCCCACTCTGTTGCCTTTTGCAACCAACCTGTACTTGTCTTTAACATAATAACCATCAGGATTAAACCGAACCTGCAACCCCTGCTCAATCATCTGGCCAACCGAAACCAGATTCTTTGTTATGTTCGGAATATGAAGTACATTTGCAAGGTACTTCACTTTGCCATCCTGCTGCATAGACAATGTCACATCTCCAACATGGGCAATTGGATGAGCAGTGTCATCCCCTGTTTCCACAAAACCTGGTCTTTCAAGGTTTTTCATCTCCTTGAACCACTCCCCATGACTTGTCATGTTGTTCGAAGCACCTGAATCAACGTACCATACATCATCTTTATGTGCTGCTTCTACATTTTTAGACATGGCATTAACGACATGCTGCATATAACAAACAACCTTTCATTATCCTCATTGTTTTTGCTCGCGAGGATGCATAGTTGTTTTGCTGCAATTTTCCATTTTGCATGTCAGCCTGCTTCTTATAACAATCTACCTGTACATGTCCAGGCTTACCACATAAAAGCATCCACGTGTATCATTATACTGCCTTTGCCAATTTCCACGACCTCTTTGACTCCCCCTGTCTCTGAATTGGCCTCTTCCACTTGCGTGTTGTTGTTGTTGTAAATTCTCGGACTTTTGTGTTGGAATTAGGATTGCAGAAAAGCACACAAAGCTTGGAGAAGAAGAAGCAAGAATGCACACAACAAACAGTGTATTAGATTGTGTTAATGTACAAAGATAAGTTAGCCCTAGAAGGATGGGTGTATATACAAGCCGGGGGAAAAAACCTCCTAAGGAGGGAAAAAGTGTCCCAGCGGTCCTAAGTGTGTTCACACACCACTGCTGCCTAAATATATGGCAACAAATCCCCCCTGGGGGAGTGATGGTGTGAACGAGAGCTGACACTCATGTATAGGGAAGTGCCATGCCCGAAGTAGATCAGTCCTCCACAAAGGGGAGCAAGCCCAAAGCTTTGCGGAAAGCTTCAAACTTCTCACGAGGAAGCACCTTTGTGAAAAGATCAGTGCGGTTGTCCTGTGTTGGCACATATGCCAAGCTGATCTCTCCTGCGCTGAGAGTCTCTCCCTCACATAGTGATAATGCACCTCAATGTGCTTTGTGCGAGCATGAAAAACTGGGTTTCTCGCAACTGCCAATGCGCTCTGACTGTCAGTGTAGATAGAGGTGGCAGACTCCTGTCCAACACCCAAGTCAACCATAAGCCGTCTGAGCCACACACACTCAACCGTAGCTGTGAAAGCTGCCCTGTACTCAGCTTCACAACTAGAAGTGGTCACAGTAGGTTGCTTCTTGCTCAACCAAGATATGCATGAGCTACCGAGCATGAAACAAAAGCCACTTGTGGTGGACACTCTTGTGTCATCGCAACCAGCCCAATCTGAGTCCGAAAAAGCATGTAAATCTAGCGGCAACGATCCTCCCTTGGGATAAAACAACCCAAGATGTATGGTGCCACTCAAGTAGCGAAAGATGCGTCTAACTGCCTTCCAATGCTCATACCACCCTGGGCTATGCATAATCCTGCTCACGTGTGAGACTGCAAACTGAATGTCCGACCTTGTAATGCATACATAAATGAGACTGCAAACTGAATGTCCGGCCTTGTAATGCATACATAAATGAGGCAACCAACAGCTGTCTGATAGAGTGTGACATCAAAGTGATCTCCAGCATCATGAAGACTCAACTTCAAACCTGTCTCCATTGGAGTAGCAATAGGCTTGCAGTCTTCAAGGCCAAATCTCCGCAACAATGTCTCAATATACTGTCTGACACAAAGCAATACCTCCATCACATTGCTTAAATTGTATCCCCAAATAATGATGCAAATGCCCCAAATCTGACATCAATCAGCCTTAAAATCAGCAATATGACTCTCATTTGGTCCTGTGAGCAGCATGTCATCGACATAGAGTGCAATGATTAGATGTACATCATCCACACATTTAACATACAAAGTGCTTTCTGTTGGACTATTCTGAAAACCATGTGCAGTCAAATATGCATGTATCTTTTCATACCAAGCTCCCGGAGCTTGCTTTAAACCATACAAAGCCTTTTTCAACCTGCACACTTTGTTTTCCTGTCCTCTTTGAGCAAAACCACGAGGTTGTGATACATACACCTCCTCATGCAAATCTCCATTCAAGAATGCAGTCTTTATGTCCAACTGATGTACATTCCAACCATTATGAGCTACCAATGCACAAATGCTATGAATGGTAGTCATACGACAAGTGGGAGCAAAGGTCTCATCAAAATCAATGCCCTTTTCTTGAGCATTACTCTTTGCAACAAGTCTAGCCTTATAGCGATCAACACTGCCATCTGGCTTTCGTTTCAACTTAAAAACCCACTTACATCCCCAATGACCTTTTTACCATAGGCAAATCACACAAAGACCATGTACCATTCTTCATTATAGCATCATATTCACTTTGCATTGTAGCCAACCAATTTTTTGATTTTTGTGCCTCATCAAATGAAAGAGGTTCTTCCTCTTCACACATCATAAATTACATCCTGTAAATCTGCATCAGAAATAGGATGATCTATGATGTTTGAAATCTGCACAGGCTGAATATTTGCCTCATTAGGACTTACATTTGAATTCCCACCTGTAAACAGAGGCAACAACGTATCAAATACATCCCATGAGCTCACATCTGTCTCTTTGGTACATGATAACAAAGGCTGCACAGCATCTTCCACAAAAACATCTCGACAAATCAAGATACGCTTTGACTGCGGATGATACAATCTGTAACCCTTGCTCTCAGCACTGTAACCAACAAAAATGCATTTGTCAGCCTTATCATCCAATTTTCTACATTGTTGCATAGGCACTAAAGCATAGGCCAAGCAACCAAAGACACGCAAATGACCAATAGAAGGCTTCCTGCCATGCCAAGCTTCGTATGGAGTAACCGATAGCAAGGCCTTAGTGGGACACCTGTTGAGTACATATGCAGCACACATGACAGCCTCAAGCCAAAACGCATGTGGCAAAGCTTGGCTCTTGACCATACATCGTGCCGTCTCCATAAGTGACATGTTTTTCCTCTCAGCAACACCATTTTGCTGAGGGGTATACGGCATTGTACATTGGTGTTTTATCCCCAAACGACTAGCCAAAAATGCATCAAACTCTTTAGACATGTACTCCCCCCCCCCCCCCCCCCGATCAGAACGGAGGGTACCCACAGTACAATTGGATACATTTTCAACCATAAGCAAAAACCGTTTGAAGCACAAGAACACTTCGGACTTTGCCTTCAGTGGATATACCCATGCATGCCTTGAGTAATCATCAATGAAAGTCATGAAGTACAAGTGTTTACCAAATGATGGAGTTTGCATAGGCCCACATACATCACTATATACAAGTTGCAATTTGCGAGTGGCCCGCACAGAACCATCCTTTGGAAACGCAGAACACTGCATTTTGCCCAAAATACAGCCTTCATAAACATGTTTTAATGGTGCCTCAAGAGGGAGCAATGAAGCAACCATATCAAATTTCTGCAAACGCAGCAAACTAGCAAAGTTCAGATGACCAAAACTAGCATGCCATAGTTTTGCATCTGAAACTGCCTTTTCATCAGAAACTGCATTTGCTGAATCTTCCACACACTTGTCATAAGAATTGAGCTTATACAGCCCACGAAACAAGGTGCCAGATGCAATAATCGTATCACCAGAAGTTAAATCATGAACAGTACATCTGTCATCCACAAATTTGACTACAAGTCCACATCTAGCAAGCGCAGAGACAGACAATAGATTCTTCTTTATCCCTGGCACATACAAAGCATCTGAAAGTATGAAAACGCTGCCATTTACAGCAGTAAGCATAATTTTACCAACTAAGAAGCATTATTGGCACATGTGACAGTATTCCTATTAGAGTCAGCCTCAAGACAAGTGAACATATCATGATGCGAGGTAATGTGCTTTGTAGCACCACTGTCAAAATACCATACATCAGAGTCAACAGAAATTGCCAAACATGCATCATGTACAGATGGGTCATACTGGCAATACACGCTAAACGCCCATTCTGTATCTTGCATAACATTTGCAGAATCTGCATTTGTAGAAGCATCCGCTATTGTGGCTGCATTTGACTCTTTCTTCTTTGCCTCTTTAGCCTTTAGCTTAGGGCGATTCTTAATGACATGATCAGTTGCCTTACACCTGATCTTTTTCTTGCCTTTATCAAGAGCCTTCTCAGACCTATTGTTGCTACCTGTGGAAGGAGAAGAAGTTGCAGACCTACTAATAGGAGAAGAAACAGTGGAAGGGGCTACCTTACCACTTCTTCTCTGTTGGGCAGCAACAAATGCCTGATCAACTGCACGCTGCCTAGCCCTATTTTGCTGGACTGCACTTCTTGCAAGAGCTTGTTGACTAAAGTATCATACTGGACAACATCAGGTCTGTCCTCAGTAACAAGTCTTCACATGGAAGCAAAAGTCTGATATGACTCAAGTAAGGCATCAAGAACAGTCTGCACAAGAGAATGATCACGAATATTCTCACCTGCAAAAATCAACTGTTCCTTGAGATCTTTAATCTCAGCAAGAAAAACATTCATGTCATCATCTTCCTGCATAATCTTCGATTCTAGCTCTTTACGCAGGTAAGAGATTTTTGCCTCGTTATGACCTGCATACAAACCAGCTAGAATATCCCAAGCCTGTTTTGCTGTTTTAGCTGAACGAATATGTGGAGTGATGTTACGTTTAACAAAAAGTGCAATCAAGGCATGAGCCTGCGCATCTTTACCATCCCAACGAGCTTGTTCAGCAGTGGGGGGTAAAACAGCAGCAACAGTAGAACCCCTAAAACCTGCAACATCCTCAACAGATCCTACATCCACAGAACTTGGACATACATCCATACCCTGCACAATGTTCCACACTCCTTTTGCAACCAAAACATGCTGCATCATGTATGCCCAAAGTGGGTAGTTGCTGTCTCCATCCAATTTGTCATCAGCACGACAACATGCGAAATACATCATTGTTGTTATCAGCCATGGCCACTGACTGAAACTGAAGCAAAAGCTACCTGTAATGAAGCAAAGACTGAACAGAAAACAACATGTGCTATGTAGCACGGTCCACAATAAAATATGTATGCCTGTTTTGCAGAAAACAACACTGTCGAAATTTTTACACAAAATGACGAAAACACCTGTACAGAACTTGTAATGCAAAAACGGAGCCCGAAACGACCTCAGATTCAATTTCTAAGAACGCAAAGCCCTATGAGTAAATCTGCAGTGTATAGGGACCTGCAAATGCTCGTGAAAGCTCACCTCAATCGGAGAACGTGAGTCGGAGGGTGCTAGCGGCATAGCCTTGGGAGCCGATGCCTGCTCTGATACCAATTGTTGGAATTAGGGTTGCAGAAAAGCACACAAAGCTTGGAGAAGAAGAAGCAAGAATGCACACAACAGACAGTGTATTAGATTGTGTCAATGTACAAAGATAAGTTAGCCCTAGAAGGATGGGCGTATATACAAGCCGGGGGAAAAAACCTCCTAAGGAAGGAAAAGTGCCCCGGCGGTCCTAAGTGTGTTCACACACATCACTGCCTATATATATGGCAACATGTTGTTGCTGTTGCTGCTGCTGCTGGCCATAATTCTGATTACCTGTTTGGCCATCTCCTTGGCCACGTCCATAACCTCCTCTACCTCGTCCTCTTTCTAACCTTGTGTAGAAGGCCTATTGCTCTGAACTGTTTTTGTTTTGTGAAGACTGTTGGTCTTCACCCAAGCTCTTCTCTTCTATAATCAACATAGACACCAAATCTGTGAAATTGGGAATGTTTTCCCGAGTCTGAATAGATGTCTTGAACGCCTTGAAAAGCACACAAAGCTTGGAGAAGAAGAAGCAAGAATGCACACAACAGACAGTGTATTAGATTGTGTCAATGTACAAAGATAAGTTAGCCCTAGAAGGATGGGCGTATATACAAGCCGGGGGAAAAAACCTCCTAAGGAAGGAAAAGTGCCCCGGCGGTCCTAAGTGTGTTCACACACATCACTGCCTATATATATGGCAACATGTTGTTGCTGTTGCTGCTGCTGCTGGCCATAATTCTGATTACCTGTTTGGCTATCTCCTTGGCCACGTCCATAACCTCCTCTACCTCGTCCTCTTTCTAACCTTGTGTAGAAGGCCTATTGCTCTGAACTGTTTTTGTTTTGTGAAGACTGTTGGTCTTCACCCAAGCTCTTCTCTTCTATAATCAACATAGACACCAAATCTGTGAAATTGGGAATGTTTTCCCGAGACCACGTAGACAGACTTCCACCTTGTCATCATCATCTACTGAAACTCCAATAGATGCAAAGGATTCCACAATACCCTTGATCTTCAATGCATAGTCATTCACAAACATACTCTTTTTCTCCACAGTATGAAGTTCATTCTTCAACTGTATCTTTCGTACCTTAGTATTCGTTTCATAGAGTTTTACCAAGGTGTCCCATGCCTCCTTGGGGGACTTGGCATCCTGAATGTGCCCAATCATGGTGTCCTGTATATTGATAGAGAGCCAATACATAACTTTTCTGGCTCCTTGGTTCCAATCCTTGAACTCTTTCACATCTGCAATAGTCGGATTGATCTCCGGTGCCTTTTCATGCTCACCTTCTATGTAGTCCCAATAACCCTTTCCCATCAGGAAATTCGTCAACCTAAACCTCCAAGCATTGAAGTTGTTCTTATCAAGCTTCTCAGTAACAATTTGGTTTATGCCATCATTTGACATCTTGCCAGACACACAAATTTACCAGATACATCACTCTGGTTTGTCCTGCATAAACTGTTGTATTTTCTGCAAAGGTACTATAGTACACTCAAATGTCACAACCAGTGACCTCAATGTGCATACATACACCCAATGGCAAGCCCTTAGCATGAACCAGGCTTTGATACCATGAAAAGATGCAGAGGAGAAGACAGCTTGAGCTCTTGCAACAAGCACACACACACTCAAAAAACCCTAAACAAGGTGAGAGGCTGAAAATCTTCTTCTACTTCTTCACACAACACTCAACACTTCATATACAAAGATAAGAGTACACAATTATGAAAAGGTACTCAACCAAATACATACTAGGGTTCTCTATAGTGTGAACCCAACTAAATGAGCTGGCGCTATAACTATGCCAGTCTCTAGAATGGCTGTCACACAGCCTGTCATCCCACTGGCCGCATATCACCCATAATCTCACCAACCATGCTAGTGGTGTAAGTGTGGGACATATCTCCCAGGCGGGTCATCAGTGTCCACTGCCTCACTAGATGAGCTCGATATCTCAACAAGTACAACAAAGCTGAGGCTGTCGCTCACAATCAAATTCTTCTATGCTCTTGATCCTTAAGCTGCTGCTGCTTGCAACAACTGGCCCTGGCCCAGACGACAACAATGTTGGCACTAATGGCCAAGTCAGCTTGCCTCCTCCACCCCCAAGCTCGTCTTCACCACCACCCTTAGCTCTGCCCCATTAGGCTCCTTGTCTGCATCTCCTCACACGAACAACCCCCACCCCCACCACCCCCCTCAAGCACCTCCACTCTTCCCCTTTTTGGTGCCCCACCTTCTTCTCCCCCCCTTCACTTTCCCACTCGACCCCCATCACCCACACACCTGTTGAAATATACAAGTGAATAGGGTGTGTGCGGGAACAAGCCCTTGGCAAGAGGCTATAAAAGAGAATCTGTAAATGTGAGAGAACCTGTGAAAAGGTGAGAAGTATCTACTGGGAGAGAATAAAGGGTAGCATGAGGAGATTTAGGAGGTGTGGAGATATTTTGGGAAGAGGTGGAGAGAATCAAGCAAAAGAGATGGAGTGAATCAAGGAGAAATTAGTGGGATTGGATGCTTGGATGTAAACTCTATAAATTGAGGCATTGGCCTAATGAGAATTTGCTGGTTTTTGATTATCTATGCCTACATTAAGCTATCAGTTAATTACTCACTAATCATATCTTAATTATCATCTAATCTCTTTGTTAATGATGTTAATTCTAGCATTTGATCCACCATGGCTCATCACATTGCTCTAATTTTAACATGGTATCAAAGCCTAGCCTAGAATCCATCAAATTTATGAGCCCATTATGTAACTAATTAAGATTAGTAGATGATTAAGAAATAATCACTTTTTTAGTTGTTTTCAAGTAGCCCTCTGCACCCCCAGCCACTGGAGGGGCTTGATCTCCCTCCAAGAGCAACATTAAGGAAAGTCCTTCTAGGCATGCATAGCCAGCCTCCCGATAGTCCGCCAAGTAGGCGCAGCAAACCGCCCTCTACAGCTCACGAAATTAGCTCACGAAATTCGTGATTTTGCAGGTGCATTTTTTTGAAGAAAATTTGATATTTCTACTGCCCTAGATCAAATTGCTCTAATTCCTCTTGGCCCTAAGGGTGCTCTACAAGCTAGTGAAGACAGATTTTGATTTGATCAAGTCTACAGTGAGATCCAAGCTCTTCATTGACTTTGGTAAAACAGAGATTAAGCATTCAATGTTTGGTTAAATCTTGTGTTTCTTGGCTTAATCCTCTACTAGACTAATTGCTATTGATGGCCTTGAAAGGATTTGAGCTCATTTGAACTAAGGCCTCAGATCTGGACTCCCCGTATACTCTGTTTTCTGCACACAAAATAGAGGATTAATTTGCTAATCAATGATTAATCAGTGCTAATCACTATATTTTGGTGCAATTGAGGGTTTAAATTAACCATTAGGTATCTGATACAGATCTCTATAACTTCAGATTGTAATTCGGAGATGGTTTGTGCATGCCAAAATATTGGGGTGGCTTGGGTATTTTATTCTTGCCTATTCATGCTAGGGCAAGGGTGAGCACATTGGTACATAAATTCGGAAGAGTGGTTGACAGATTAGAAGTAGTTCAATGGAAAGGAATTATAAACAAAGACTTGTGGATTATTAGACAAGTCTTGCTAATTCTGGAAGGAATTATAGTCTCTACTGCTAGTAATAAGGAAGAGTGGTTGACATATTGGAAGTAGTTCAATGGAACACACTGAAAAATGTCTCTACCAAGGAGGTATACTTGGAAAACATGGCCACATGTTAATGTGGATTATTGTAATAAAATTTGGAGGGTGAAATGGGGGATTCATACTTGGAAAAATAAATGGGAATTGGTATGTTGTCAAAAGGTCCCTATAAAGTGATTATGTGGGCTCTTCCACTAGGGAGCAAAGTTGCTAGGAAAAACTTCACCTTTGGGGCTTGCCCTAGATGTGGGATTGTATGAGGATGGTAGCTTTCTAGAGTTGCCCAACTATCAAGGGGTTTTGGAATAGCATGAATAGATGGATTTATGAGGCTTTGGGGTTAAGAATTTCATGGTCTAGTTGGTTTCTTGCAAGGATATGGATTTAGGGGAGGGATACATAGGGTTAGCAACAATGATCAGATATGTGGGTTTGTGGGGGGAAGGGTGTGGTGCTCAACACGAATGATAGGGTTTTCTAGAAAAATTACAGCCAAGGTCTACAGTTTGAGGAGGTTAAACACAAGTGTACTACTAATTGTTGGTCATGCTATTATACTAACAAGACTACAATGATATTATAATAATAAGACTAATAAGTGTGTTACTAATGTTAGTCTTGTTATTATACTAATAAGACTAACAATGATATGTTGTTTAACCTTCTGTAACATTTGTTAGAAAAGTTTTTGTATAGGTTATCATTACTCGACTAGTTACATGGTCAGGAGGGATGCTGGGACATACTAACTCTAATGGTGGTGAGATAGGGCTGGCATGGTGCAGTAGGACTGTGTTGAGGTGGACCATTATAATGAAGAGTTTAAGACGTTCACCTTGTAGGGATATATTGTGTGTATGTGTACACATGGTGTTGAGTGATTTTCTATCTCATTATTGTTGCTTTTTGCCAAAAGGTTGCTATTTGGGTTGATTCATTGCCGAACAAATGTAGAAGTCATCGTATGTTTATCATATATATATATATATATATATATATATATATATATATTCCCCAAACAAAAAATGGAACCCTTTCTTAATCATAACTAGAATGCTGGTTAGCCTTATATGCCTGTACAAATGCACGAGTGTGCTCAAAGAAACATGAAGTTGAATTCATACTAACACAAAACATTTACTTACCTGATGTATTCTTAATCTTCCTATATGGATATGTGTTTGCCTAAACTTTTGGGTTGAAGAGTTTTCTGTCAAAGTGCCAAGTTATTTTCTCATCATTTATTGATGGTCGGGTATTATCAATCGTGTGGTCGTACTCTTTCATCATCTGGAATAATATCTGGCTTGTGATTTTTTTGCTAACATCATCCAAGAGTTGGTTGATGTCGATGTTGTATCCATAACGGAGCATTTCCATTATGTACGTGGTTATCCTTTGCTTTTTATTATCCAAAAGTTTTTGGGCTTCTAGCAGTCATCCAATTGTCTTGTTTATTTCAATGCCGATCTCTGCAAGTATCTCCTTCTATAGTCCTATAGAACATTGGTAATATTACAATTCTTTTGGTCAGTTAGAGAGTTTTTAGGTAAGGGTAGGGAGAAGTTTTGTGTTTATGTAGATAGCACCTTACCTTGCTGGCTTCAAGTTTTTCTACTTGTCATCACTTAGTTGTTTGATAGTTGTTCATGTATGAGCGTAGCTTGGTGTAGTATGAAAATCCATTGATATATGTTATTGGCTGATCTACAATCAACTTTGCCAGTTGCGTTTAGTTTTATCACACTCAAAATGCCATTGCTTATATAACATCTCCACGTTATACCACGTGGAAGCATTTGGCATTAGCAGTTGTTTTTTTTTCCTCGAAGTCCTAATTTCTACAACACGTCTTCTTTGTAGGTGTGTGTTTCCCAAGTTTCATTTTGCCATGTTACTTATAGCAAATGTTTGGTGGCGGTTTTGATTGACATATCTTGAAGGCAAAGTTCAAAATTAAGAAACATACAATCATGCAGTTTTACTTATAAATATCTTGAAGTGTCGAACGAACATGAATTTGTGAACATGCTTGGAGGATGCTAGAGGCATGTCCGCTTATGATCAATGGAGATCTTGAAGTACTTCGCAAAAAGAATAATTATTACAAATTGGTTAGCACATCTGAAATCTGAGTTACATGTCATTGTTCAAGTTATACGAATTTTGTGCTTGTTTGTGTGAGTGAAAAAAAAACCATACATAAAATATGGCAGGGAGTTGGCATAGTCCTCCCTAAATTTTATAAACATAAGGGAATGTGCCCTTCCCCTGTTTTCCAAATAACACTCGGTATCGAAAGTGGACCAAAGATACACCTTCGGTGTTGAAAGTGGCCATTAGTTTATTCGAATATAAAAGAGAGAAAAATAGGAATACCTTTGTCAGCCTACGATATTGAAGTTGACGCTGCAACAAGTCTCGTGTGAAATTGTTTCACAATCACTAATTAATGTAGAGCTAACCATTGTCGGTGCACACGAGTTATCTTCGACCTTGTAATTTGCATTCTTTGACCTTGTAACTAAAATCGCAATCTACAAAAAAACTTTCAAATTAGGAACAAAATTAAGATGCAGGCAAAGTTTCTCGTGCAAGTGGCTATCAAGGCAGCTTCTCGTGCAACTATCAAGGCAATTTCTCGTGCAAGTGGCTATCAAGGCAGCTTCTCGTGCAAGTGGCTATCAAGGCAGCTTGATCAAATAGCTAAGCCTAAAGAGGACATGCTTGAAGAGCTTCTTTCTCACTTGGCATACATACCAAGTAGAGTCCTCTAAAGTACCGTTTGCCATACAACCGAGCGTGAGCATGTAGAATCTTACCGTATTCAAAATCCAGAGTGCAGTAGGCAAGCTATGAACAGAGCAATGAAGCCAAGGTCACAATGATGCATGGTGAGGCCATGGGGGGGCGGCAGGCAAAGGTATGCTTTGGCAGTTAGGCTTGTCCATGAGAAAGAGAAGCGAGGAGAGGGTGTCTTTGTAGTAGTGTGCGGGGAAGATTCAAACTTCGCACAGTGTGCAGGCATCTGTCTTTGTAGCTGTGCGGGTATCTATTTTCAACCTTGGCTTTTGTTGCGCTACTCTTGGCTTGCGTTTTTTTAAAACGGTGACTTAGAAGTTTTTTGCTTCTCCTTCTTCCCTTTGAGAAACTAGTGGCATGACCCATCTTTGACAAGCAAGGGTATTCTAGCTTTGTAGGAAGAGGATAAAACGGCCTTGTAAGAAGAGGAAAAAAAGGCCTTATATTTAGAGCCGACTTTTAACCTCATGGTTGTCGACTTAACAACCTACACATATATCCACACCATGCTTGTCACAATATCACACCTCCCAAAAACACTTAGTTTTCTTTGAATAAGCACGAAAATTGACATATATATGTATCTAGCATTCTAACCCAAGGTAGTGGTGACAACCAAACACACATGTGTAAACCATTAAAACAATCTTCGAGCGACTGGATTATCTCTCCTTGGAAGCCTATACTCCTCGACGTCATCTATCCAAAAAATATATATGACAATAACATTGAATATAGCAAGATATAGTTTTAAAGAAAAAAAAGCTGAGAGATAGAACCTTACAAAACTCATTCGGTGGATCAACATTTGAGAGACGAATGGCTTTTGAACAGGCTTGTAAACGCCAAATCGGAAAATTATATATTGTCCAATGCCTATGCAGCGAAAATCTATCTTGTTAGGCTTTTCATAGCCTACAATCATTACATGTACGTGAAGCTGATCTGTAATCTTTTGCAATCTTAGATTGTAAATTCCAAGCAACCCAAAGCTCTCATCATTGTAAGCGTCTCGACCATACAAACCTAGCAATGGTCTAGGTTCCAAAATATAAAGCTATTTTCTATTTTAAGAAAACGTATCAATATCATTTTTTATATGCATTAAAATGCCAAAAAACCCAAAAAGTTAATTTTTATGCCGTAATACACCTATACACTCTAATAGTTCAATCATTAGAGATGTTGTAGCTTGTCCTTCCCAAGACGGAGAGTCTACCATTGAGACATGAAAATTAAATAGATTAAAGTAAACAATGATGATTGTTATAGCAAACATCAAGACCAATACCTTCAATATCTTATCCATTGCCATAAATAAATGAAAATTATCTCCTTGCCACATCCATCCTATAGAGTATTACTTGTGATATCAAATACAAAAATACCTTCACTAATCATTTACGCATGATTAGTGAGGTAAGTCTCTCTCTCTCTCTCTCTCTCTCTCTCTCTCTCTCTCTCTCTCTCTCTATGGACGTTAAGTATTTCGAACTAAGCAAGAAATATTAATAATGCCACAGTAAAGGAAAGAAAGTCAAGACCAAAACATTTTCTTATTCAAAGGTTGTAAAAACAAAGAAGAACTCATCATGCTCCTATAGCCATCTCATAATTTTAAACAACCCCTTCTTCAGGAATAGATGGGGACACTCCATACTTTTGGATCTGCATGGTGTGTTTACCTCAATGTCAACCGTTTATTCCAGACAATGTAAGTATATTTATGCATATCAATTCAATATTACCGGCAATGGGAACGCTAGTGTGGGAGATAAATTATAGGAATTTTGCCATCCAACTCCTATTTATCTTCATGTATTCGCATCACAAAAATAAAAAAATGTCAATCTAAAAGAAACATCAATCAACTTGAAAGCATACACACTTACTAAAAGACAACATAGATTGCACATGCCACTTATTTGCGAACATTCCCCTTCCAAATGTTTTCTTGATTGATACAACGATCGCTTCGAATGTAGTCTCTAGCATTTGTAGGCTGCCTTATGGGCATACATTACATTTGTAGTCTCTAGCATTTGTAGGCTGCCTTATGGGCATACATTACATTTACATTTTTCTAAATGCCATTTGAAGTATCTCTTTATAGACAACATTAGCTGTGTAGACTTCGTTTGTACCTTCATTGCTGCTATCGTGGTTCACAATATCTTTTGCACACACTTTCATTGCATCTGATGATCTAACACATGACATAGCAACATACAACTGTCCATGCGTGAATACTTGTGTGGCCAAGTCCCAACACACTCAATGTTTGACCTTGGGACTTATTTATTGACATACCAAAAGCTAGCCTCACAGGAAATTGTCTCCTTCTCATGTCAAAATGCAAGTGAAGCACTGATGGAATGAATGTTATCTTGGGAAGGAAGACCATGTCTCCAATGTTTGTACCTGTAATAATTTTTCCTTCTATCACCTTTGAGTGAAGTTGCTTACATATCAGTTTGGTATCATTTTACAAAGTCCCCGCTAAGGATCCAAATTATGGAGAAGCATGATAGGAGCATTCATCTTTAAAAGCAAGCGCTGAGGAGGGTAACCACAACCCCAGACTCAAACTATTCAAGTACTCAACTACATACAATATTATGTCACTCTCAGAAGAAATAATCGAATCTACATTGAGGTATTCTCTTTCAAGACCAGGTAATGAAGCCAAGGCTAGTTCATTAATCTCATCCACCTCTTGATTTCGTGGTGCAAGAATATCACGGTCTCTGATGAAGCATGCATAATCCTCCACTCTTTGAAGATCTCTGTAAACCCATTCTACCAAACTCAGTAAGGAGTTCCCATGGATCAACATTCGTTGGTGGAATTACCACTCTACCTTCATTGTTTGACTAGTCTATAGAGCCATCCCCAATTTCTAAAGGCCAATTGACAAATTCTAGTTCTGTAGAATCATAACCACTCTGAATGACCCGTATGTTTTGGGTGAGCTTTAAAACATTCACATGTCTCCAAATATATAACCGGCAAAACGTTGCATTAACAATTTCCTCATGTGATCCCGTTTGCAAAACAACACGTAAGATTTGTCTGAAGTCACCACCAAAGAGCATAATTTTGCCCCCAAACACTATATCACGTTGCATGATATCTTTTAATGTCCTGTCCAATGCTTCATATGCATACCTATGCATCATTGGAGCCTCATCCCAAATGATCAATCTTACAAGCTTCAACATCTCAGTCAATGGGCTATTAGCTTTAATATTACATGTGTCAGAAGTATTCAAAACCAATGGGATTTTGAAACGTGAGTGTGCAGTGCGTCCATTTAAAAGTAACAATGCAGCTATTCATGAAGATGCACATGCCAAAGCAACTCGATTATCTCCGCGTAATCGAGATAGCAAGGCATTATATAGATATGTTTTGCCTGGTACATCGAGGAAAAATACACCACCATTGTTCAAATTAACGGACTCAAGGATGGTATGGAATGCTCTAGATTGATAACTATTAAGACTCCTTTCCACTATGGAACCAGGAAAGGCCACTACCCATTACCACTGCCCCAAAACCTTCTCTCTGACAAAATGATAGTGGACATCTATATGCTTCGTGCGAGCATGAAAAACTGGGTTCCTGGCTACATACTCATACAAAATAAAAAAAACTATCCTTTTCAAGTTACACCATTCATTGTTTACTTACACTTAAGGGAGGGTGTTAAAGACTATTTTCTTATCTTACTTTGATTCAGACGTATACACATACGTGTATGCGTAATATTGATCTTTGTGATTTTACATTTGTACGTGGATTGACTTTGGCATGCATTAACTTTGTGTGTGTGTGTGAGAGAGAGAGAGAGTGTGTGTATTTACATACATATACCCATGTGTGTGTATGCTTTTTATTGAAGGTGAGAGATTCCTTAAACGTTTTAATAATCTAAAAAGAAATCAGCAATGTAATATTTGAATAGCATAGCATGAGGTCATGTTTACAATAATGATTTTAAATTAACTTTGTGTGTGTGTGTGTGTGTGTGTGTGTGTGTGTGCGAGAGAGAGAGAGAGAGAGAGAGAGAGAGAGAGAGAGAGAGAGAGAGAGAGAGAGAGAGAGAGAGAGAGAATCTAGGTTGCACTTCTTTATATTCATGGTTACGTCTTTAAAGACTCTTTTATTTATATCTTGCTTTGATTAATAGTATATGCATGATTTTATGATAATGGTCTATATGAGTGATATATAATATGCCATATATATTTGTAGCGAAGTTTCAGTGTGTTAAAAGGTTATGTGTAGTGTGGATGTGTATGTGTGTGTGTGTGTGTGTGTGTGTGTGTGTGTGTGTGTATCTATAAGAGTGCATATATCTATAAGAGAGAGAGAGTGTATGTATCTATAAGAGTGCATGTATGTATGTATGTGTGTACATACATACTCGTAGAAAATCATGTGTGTGTGTGTGTGTGAGACAAAGAGAGTGAGTGTGTATTTACATACATATACCCATGTGTGTGTGTGTTTTTTTTATTGAAGGTGAGAGATTCCTTAAATGTTTTAATAATCTAAAAAGCAAATAGCAACGTAATATTTGAATAGCATTGCACGAGGCCCTGTTTACAATAATGATTTTACATTAACTTTGTGTGTGTGTGTGTGTGTGTGTGAGAGAGAGAGAGAGAGAGAGAGAGAGAGAGAGAGAGAGAGAGAGAGAGAATCCAGGTTGCACTTCTTTACTATTAGCCTTTAGAGAGAGATTTTCTTCTGCCTGGGCCATAGGCAACAACCAATTGCGGATGGGTTTGGGGGCCGTATAGCAACCAACCACCACCACCTTCGTCGTCTCATGCTGGCTACCAAAGCTATAAGAGGTGCTGCATGTCCACATGCAGTCCATGCAAGAGAGAGAGAGAGAGAGAGAGAGAGAGAGAGAGAGAGAGAGAGAGAGAGAGAGCGCAGCACATGCGAACCAGTGAGGAGAGTAGGAACCTCAAACCTTGAAGGTGAGTTTGAACATGCACGGCGCCAGTTACACCTGACGGCAGGCGGCGGCCAACATAGGGCGAGGGGAGGTACAGATCCTTAACGTAGACCTACGAACTCCTCACGGCAGGCAGCGACGACTGACAGATGATGGGGATCCTTAACGAATGGCCCTGCGCCAGGCCTTCTACGTCAAGGACATGCACGGCCTTGCGCCAAGCCTTCTACATCGGGGACCTGCATGAAGGGGCTAAACATTTCGACACCTTGAAATTGTTCTCCCATTATATTAACATTTCTACACCTTGAAATTGTTCTCCCATTATATTATATTATGTAAGAAGGGTGTTAGGCTAGCCACCCAAAGTAAAAAAAATCTGTCTTGCTGGTTCCGTTTACACACCGAGGACATGGCACTGGCCCATTTCTGCATGGCCATCTTGTTTTTCACTTCAGGAGAAGTCGTTCTTCATCATCCAGGGTTTTACAGACGTCGCAGTATGGCCTGCTTTGCTGATGATCAGGTCAGTCTGCGGTTAACAATCCATATTTTCTTCCTTTTTGTTAGACTTTTCTCTTTCGACCTGTAATCTTTGAGCCGTGGTGCACTATGGCAGCGGCTAAATCTGCAGAAGGAAAACTTGTTTTTCAGGGTCAGGCTGCCGAGAGAGATTATGCTTCGGACATTTCGTTTCTGAAGTTCAAGTATGGACTCCAGAATCTGTTCACCGCTGTGAAAATCCTAAGGGTATACCTAAGCTACGTTTCAAACACTTGCTTAGTTTTAAGCATTGCAATGAATGCCTTCTTCTTTTCATTCTATGTAAAATTATGGATCCATCGGAAAGCCTTTGAAAGGTTTTCCTCTTCCCACTTTCATCGGTCTCAACTTCTTATGTCGCAGGATAAAGAAACATCTTCACGGCAAGATTTTCACTTGCTAATGGAGGTATGCTACTTGTATCCCTTATGTCTCATCTTTGTGGATTTTCTTGAAGCGAAAGCATCTCTGCCTCATACCAACAGAGCATGACAATGGGCTCAATCTGTGATCATTATGCAATTTTTATGTTCAAGAAGTCTGAAAATTTGCATGAAATGATTTTTGTCATGGGGTCTAAGCTTTGCAGAAACATAAGAAGTTGGAGGTTGAACACAGTGAGAGCTATTCTGCGCTGCAATTTGAGATTTCATTGGGGAAAGAAGCCCGTCAAATGCTTGAAACTGAGGTAGCTTTTCTCTCTTGTACCTTAATTTGAAGTGCAAAAAAAGGATGTCAAGGTTCAACATAGTTTTACAATACTTACTGTCTTAAGTACTTAGCTGGAAAAAATCTTTCTGAATAGGTGTTACAAAAAACTTTATCAGAGCAATGAGATTGATCAGACTTGAAAGAGAGTATCACAAATCTAATGACATATTCCCATGACAGACGTTATCCTAGTGAGATTTATCAAGAGGATGGTTCATGGCTAGTTGTGTGACTTGGTTAGGGACTTTTGATTTCTTGTGAGACAGATTTTGCTGAGTAAAGCAGGGCTAACAGTTTTTCCTTTTTTTTTTTTCCGGAAAAGAGACTTCTATGAAGTATGAAAAAATATATAAAAGGGAGATTTCGAACCAAGCAAGGGCGAAATCTCAACCAATCAGGTGCCTTGTGTTGCCAACAACGTCCCATATGAATGGCAGTGAAAAAGATGCCATGACCGCACTCTCATAATTTTCTCTCTGCAGCCCTCAAAAATCCATGGATTCTGGTCCAAGTGGCCATTAGGGTGTGGATCATATCACTCCAAATCCTGCAAATGCATTGTGTATCATAAACCAAATTTTCCTCAATGTCTTAGTGCACCAAATGTGTCAGGTTGCAATGCTGGCACTAATCTCCCATGCACTGTCCAATCTCTGTGAAGGTGGGATGTATGTTGATGTCAGAATATGCAGCGGAAATGACAACCAAACTTGGGTAGACAAGAGCAAGTAGACTGCAGAAAATAATCAGCACAAGAAACAAGAGAGATAGGTGTGTAAACTCTTCTCTATACACAAGATCCCGAAAAACTGAATGAGAAAGTGGTGGGGGCTGAGGGGCAATATATACATTTTCATGTGAGCAGTCGGCCAGCCTCAGATGGTGCCCACGACTGAGAAAAATGTCCACGACTGCTGAAAATAGCAGTTGGCCAGCTACAGATGCCTACGCCTAGTCAGAACAAGTCGGCCAGCACTCCTACAGCCCACGACTGATGTAGATCCAGTCGGCCAGCTTCAGAGTGCTCCTGGCATCACCTGGCAGCCCTCCAACCACTAGGAAAAAATGGGAAAAATAGGTAAAAAATACGGGGAGTGTGGAAAAATGATATACGGGCGGGCCCACCCACAACAGAGGCCCTGGTGTATACAAATAGACAGGAGATGACTTCTAACACCCCCTCTCAGCTCCTGGCTGTGTAACCAACCCCAGGGAGCTGGAGTGCCGCCTGAGCGTAGCCTGAGGTAGAGACTTCGTGAAGAGGTCCGCCGCATTGTCCTCCGTCGAACAATAAAGTAGCAAGATGTCACCCGCCAAGATCTTCTCACGAACAAAGTGATACTGTATCTCTATATGCTTGGTCCGGGCATGGAAAACCGGGTTCCGAGCAATAGCTATACAACTCTGGTTATCACACTGGATGACTGTGGGCTCCCTCTGTGGAAACCCCATCTCGCCTAGCAGCCTCCGCAGCCATACAGCCTCACAAGCAGCACCACAAGCAGCCCGATACTCTGCCTCTGTCGAAGAAAGGGCAATAGTTGGCTGCTTCTTGCTGCTCCAAGAAACTGTTCCTGAGCCGAGGGTAAAAGTGTATCCTGAAGTAGATCTCCTTGTGTCTGGATCTCCTCCCTAATCTGAGTCACTCCAACCTTGGAGCTTGACTCCATTCCCTCCTGTGTAAAAGAGTCCCAGATCCTTCGTGCTCTGCAGATACCGCAAGATCCGCAATCCTGCATCCCAATGAGTCTTCAATGGCGTTTGCATAAAAGAGCTCAATAGTCCCACGGAGAAGCTCAAGTCCAATCTGGTGTTCAGCAACCAGATCAATGAACCAACCAACTTCCGGTACTGCGAGGCATCAACTGGCTCACAAGGATCTGTAACGGTTAACTTTGTGTTCGGGTCCATCGGCGAAGTAATAGGCTTGCAGTTCTCCATCCCAAAGGCCTCAAGCAACTCATGAACATACCGCTGTTGAGAGACGAAAAACCCCCTCTGGGTCTGCCAGATCTCCAATCCCAAGAAGAAGTGGAGTAAGCCTAAGTCGGTCATCTCAAACTCCTTTGACAAGGCAGCCTTCGTCACTCCAATGTGCTCCACATGACCGCCGGTGAGAATGAGATCATCCACATAAAGGATGATAAGTGTGACCATGCCGCGTTCCCGAAAGAGATACAGGTTCGGATCTGCAACCGATCTCTGAAATCCAGTCCGCAAAGGGAAGGCTTCATCGGAGAAGTCTTCTGAGAAGAAGTCCGATGCTGACCGCGAGAAACTGAAGGCAGAGAGGACCTGTAATGATTGTGGCGAGAAAGGCCACTACTGGAGGCAGTGTCCCAAGCGGAAGACCGAGAAGGGTGAAGATTCCTCAGTAGCAATCATGAAGACTCCGGCTTTTGTGCACCTGGAGGTGATGGACACCGATGTTTCATTTTCTTGAGGCAGGGAGGAGATTGGAGGACTCTCTGCAACGGATACTTGGGAGTGGATTCTCGATAGTGGTGCTTCCAGGCACATGACTCCTTCCCGTTCCGGTTTACAAGATCTCTGCAGGCTTTCTGGTCATATTCTTACTGGGGATACGTCCACTATCCTAGTTCACAGTGAGGGTAGGATGGAGATAGTTCCCGATGGCAGAGGGGGGAAGCATTCCTCCCGGGTGTTGTATGTTCCGGCACTTGGTTTTCATCTGTTGTCAGTGCATCAAGTTTGCAAGACTGGCGTACGGGTGGAGTTTGATGAGCATTTTGTTGCTCTCCGGGACAAAGCAACAGGCCAAGTAGTTTGGGAAGGCGGAGTGGAGAATGGAGTTTACAGGCTTTCAGCACTCTCTCTCCCAGGTCCTCAGGTTTGTGATGAGTGGCAGTCTGGTAATGGCCACTTAAGTGTGGATACGCTGTAGGTGCGGGCTTTCTGGGGGACCAGATGGTGGATAGCTTGCCAATAGATGGCAGCAGTTGGCAGGAACTTTCCAGTACTGATGTTGGTAGTTCTTGTGTTCATGAGTCAGAGGAAGCTGAACAGGTCACTTATGCTCTGATGTCTCGTAGTGTTCGGGACACAGAACTTCCAGTTGTTGAGGATGTTCTTTCCACGGAGACCTTTCGGAAAGCGAGGCAAGTGGCAGGTGCTTACTTGCAGAAGGAGGTGGTTTCTCCAGGCTTTGTGGTTCCGGATTCAGAGGGGGTGGTTGACAGGTTTCATCAGGTTTCCAGGACTTGTTTGTGCACCGTAACAGGTGTTAATCCTTGTGAGCAGTGTGATGTCTCTGTGACTCAGAAGCAGGATGGTTCATTGATCTGGTTGATGGACACCAGTTTGGACGGGAGCTTCCTGATGAGGCAGTTGAGCTCATGGTTGCGGATGTCTCTTTGGGAGGCAAGATTGCGTTTCCTGTGGTTTCTGCGACATGCGAAGGATCAGGGACTCTTGTACACAAGAGGGGGATTGTTGGATGGAGTCCGACTCCACGGTTGGAGTGACTCAGTTTGGAGAGGAGATCCGGACATGAGGGGATCTACTTCAGGCCCAGGAGCAGTTTTACGGAGCAGTTGGAGATAGTCATCTTTTGCCTTGTCGAGAACAGAGGCAGAGTACCGGGCTGTTTGTGAGGTGGTACGGATGCAGAGGTTGCATAGCAAGTTTAGGCTTCCACTGGAGGAACCCATGGTCATCCAGAGGCACTTTGTTCGTGAACAGATCGTTGCTGATGACATCTTGCTAGAGTTCTGTTCGACGGAGGACAGTATGGTGGACCTCTTCACGAAGTGGCTCTCTCAGGATTTGCTCGAGCGGCACCCCAGCTCCCTGTGGTTGGTTTCACAGCCAGGAGCTGAGAGGGGGTGTTAGAAGTCATCTCCTGTCCAGTTTTATACACCAGGGCCTTTGTTGTGGGTGTGCCCGCCCTTATGAGGTGTTTTTTCATTTTTCCTCACTCCCCGCATTTTTCCCCTATTTTTTCCTATTTTTCTGTGGCTTGGGAGGCAGCCCTGAGGCGGCTGGAGGACCAGTAGCTGGCCGACTGCCCAGACATCAGTCGTGGACCGCTGTGATCTGGTCGACTGGATGCAGGCAGTCGTGGGCCTTATGAGCTTCTGCTGGCCGACTGTTGCTACAGTCGTGTAGGGACTTTTCAGCAGGCCAACTGCCTATCTGGGGGCATATAAATAGGCCCCAGCCCCCATACCATATTTGTATCATATTCGGGATCTTCTTGTGTATATCAGAGCAGAGTTACACGCCTACATCTCTCTCTCTCTTGTGCTGTTTTTCTGCCTGCGTTTTTTGCTCGTGTTCCCAGATCTGGTCATCATCTCCACTGCGTATTCTGACAAAGGAAGCTAGCTCTGATACCAATTGTTGGAATTAGGGTTAGGGTTGCAACAATGCACACACACAACATAGAGAAGCTTGAGAGCACACAAACTCACTAGATTAGAATGAACAAATGTGTGCCAGATACAAAAGATAAGTACACACCCCAAAATGAGTAGATAGGAGGGCGTATACACGCATCTTCCTAGTGAGGGAAAAAGTATCCTGGCGGTCCTAAGTGTGTTCACACACATCACTACCATATAATGCCACAAAGCCTTCTCAAAGTAGAGAAGGAGAATTGCCATATTCTATTGCCTAAGCTGAGCCGAAGCAATCACCTTCCAAAAAGTAAAGATGTTATCCACGATTCTCCTATCTTGGATGAAGAGATCCCAATGCCTTTGACATAAAGAAACTGGAAGCCTGTGATCTCTTGGGCACTTCCGGCACGGAAGAGCCTAAAGGACCTTCTCGAGCTTATCGGCTGAGAAGGGGGAATCCAATGATTGCTGAAGATTGAGAAACAACTGGCTGTATTTTCTGCCAATGGAAAGAACGATCCACTGTGGATGGCCCTTGACGATGGTGCTGGAATCAACTACCTATGAAAGGAGCTGGCTGCTAATAGAAATACACACCCCTCCCTGGTTCCCCCCTAGGACCAAAAGTTGGGTACCAGAAAGTGTGACTGTGGCCCGATCAACTTTATGGAGGCAAAATTTATTTTTTGGTCCGAGGGAAATATAATGTGTCCAAACACCATCTGGAGTCGTCTTGGAATGCCACATCTTAGTTTGAAACATAAAAAAAAGTCCTCCCACATGCATAGCTATGTACACAGGCAGGCACACATGTGCATGATGCATACACACATGAGCATGCAAGTTCACACAAGTCTGATTACAAAAATGGATCTTAATTACACCAGATGAAATTGTATATATATAAATATAAATATAAATAAATAAGATATGTATAGATATGTATCTCATGATGCTAAGCTAATTAATAGGCTGAACTGAAACAGGTTTTGGATCTCAGACGTGACTCATCTTCAAAAGGTACTGAGATAAAAAATCTGAAGGAGGAGGTAAAAGCATTGATGGAGTCACGTAATGAGTTGGCTGAAAACTTGAAGGTAATACAGCAATCAGTTGCAATTCTTGCTTTATATGCCGATCTAAGTACACAGTCTAAAAATTCATATTGCTGGTTCCATATTGCAGAAGTTGATCTCTTTTGCTCTAAATATGCTGGCCATATTTGCATATTCTCATAGGTTGTCGCCTCAGGCATTGGAGTTTCCAATTACAGTTGTACACATATTTCTACCCTAATGCAGCCTACCATGGCTGCACACTCATGGTCTTGTCGCTTTATGCAAATAGGGATTTCACAATGATCTATTGCTCAACTAATCTACCCTCTACATGGCCTCTGTAGAGATGCCTTCTTATAGTCCTCTTGGTGCTCTGCTGCACCCTAGAGGCCTCTTTTGTCCCTTTCTGGAGTACTGCTCACAACATGGACTGATTCTTCTGCTAAACCCTGGTCCTAATTGTAACCGGTAGCCTAGCATATGAGAGTTGGGGCTGATGCATGCGACATCCCCTCTTTGCTTATCTTGGAACAATGGGGAGGGTGATTGTACCCAAGGTTCTGTGTGGATCTGAGATTAGTGTCATGGCAACAAGTGAAGGGTCTAGAGTCTAGACCTGGTTTTGGTGACAAATCTGTTGCCGATTTTGCCAAAAGAAATCTTCTCCTGTTCTTGCTCTCAAAACGAAAGTAGAATTGATCAAAGCTAAACCAAGAAAACTTAGGAGCTGTTTGAAATGAATCTACTCGAGAATATCTAGATAGAATGGCTAGAGGAAGGTTTGGAAGGTAGGTTCTTTGCTTCCAAGCCCCACCATCAAAACCATCAGCTGTGCATATAGACAAAAGTTTATGTTTTCCAGCCATTGGAAGATTTTTGTTTGAGAAACCCAAAAACTCATCCTCATGGGTTAGATCATTCTATGTGCACTCAACTAGTGAAAACTCTATTGGGTATTTTGGAGTAAGTTGGTGTGAACACCTCCTTTTAGGCTGTGAACAGCCCTTATTAAGGTCTAGGTCAAAAGATGAGGCTTGATGCCTATAAAAGCATGTACTTGGGTGGTTCCATTATTACAATGAGTATCATTTGAGTTGTGCAACGTATCTCCCTTGTGGTTTGTCACATCTCTCTCTCTCTCTCTCTTCACCATTGTCATGGCTTGAACTTCATCTCTCTCCTTGAATCCTCATCTCTTTTCCACACTCACATCATGGATATCTTCCAACCTCCATAGCTTGCTCTCTGATTTTGTGGATACCAACATGGTATCAGAGCTAGGGTGAACCCATTAAGAGTGCATCCGCCATCATTGTCATCATCATGGATGCTTTTTGATGTTGCTGGCTCTAGCAAACCTTGCGTTCTCTCCACACTGCAGCCACGTAGCGCGCTCTGCTGCTAGAGCCGCCACTGAACCGCCGGCCAAATGGGCGGTCATTTTGCAGAGGTGGCCACCTCTGCCCATCCTCGACAAGTTACAACATACATCATCACGTGAATGGAATTATGGTTATTCGAATTGTGGAGAAGATAGTGCATGCATACATTTACTTTGCCTATAATATGCAGCCTAAGGAGGAGTCAGAAAAAGCGTGCAAGAATTTGGAGAAAGTATTGTCACAAACTAGCTTGCATGGAGGGAAAGGGCATATTAAAAAGGATGAGAAAAAATCTAGTGCAAGTGGTGATGTGCCATGCAAGCTATGCTTCAGTGGTGCCAAGGCAAGAAAGTTCCTTGCTATGGCATGCAATGTAGAAGGGGAAGTAACCACTCGATTTCAAGATCCATATGAAGGATGGAAAAAAGTCCACTATGCAGTGCTTGATAGGACTAATGGTGGCCAAACACATATAGCAAAGGCCCAAGTGTGACTAGAACTCAACTCCCTTGCATTGTTATTGCAAAAGTTGACTTTTGGAACTGCTGATGCAACATTGTCATGATTCATATGCAACTTGAAATTTTGTAACTCACCTCCATAATTGCGGTGGGTTGAGTGGTGGCAGAAGTGGCTACGGAGGCGGCGGGGGAGGATGTATTCACATCCGGCACTAGAGAGATGACGTCATCATATGCCAATGAGTTCCTACCACTATCCCGGCCACTTGCTCCACCCATAATCTTCTTAAACTTGTCGTCGGATACACTTTGGGAGACTTGCTTGCATGGTGCAACTTCCCCCCTCCCACCTTTGTGAGATGTTAGAGAAGCCTTGTGACGTTGCTTGAATAGTTTTTACCACCACAATACCTACGAGTCCACTTACACGACTTGGACTTGTTGGTGGCTTTCTTGAAATGGATAGTGTGCAACTTGAAGGCTTCATTCATCTCCTTCACCATTGTGATGAGCTTGCCGCTTGAAATGAAATGAAATGATATATTAACGTCTCTAAGAGGCCATAGTGGCCTACGAGACCAAAACTGAGAGTACATCTGAAGTTGGTGTCTCATCAAAGAGAACAACTAAACGAGACTAAAAAGTACAATAAACTGATTGTCCTACAGTTATAAGAACAGAACTGTAAGACTCCGAGATGATACTGAGTAGAAAATACTGGAAAATACTGAAAAATGTATATCAGGTAGATCCATGTATGCTGATCAGTTGAAGTGTTGCCCTTTCCTTAGATCAAGTATCTCCGCCGTGGGGCTGTCTAGAATGGAGAGGTCGTAGAAGCGAGGTAGGCGCCTCCAATGCCGAGCAATAATGGCTTTGATCTGGTGATGGTGAGGATGCCGTGGTTGGGATCCTGGTGGGCGTGGCCGACGAGCACGACATAAGATAACTGCTCTATCAGTGGTGACTTCCTGGGAGCTTGGTCGGTGCCCTGATGGCCCAATGGAGGAGGTATCAGGAGGTGTGTGGGCTAGGTTGCTGGTGCTGGTGCCGAAGAAATCTGTCAGGGTCCTCTGTCTAGGTACATCATGGCTCGGCCTCCTGTTTGCCAAGAGGGTCTCTCTGTGTCTCCTGAGCTTAGAGGCAGTGATATCTCCCCCGGATCTCATAATAGACTGTACATCTGTACATCGGCAAATGTAGTGTTCCTCTGTCTCTACCTCCTGGTAGCATAGCTGACAAATGTGGTCATCCACGATCTGATGCACATATCGCCCTGTCTCAATCTGCAGTTGGTGTGATGAGATCCCTCCTTGAGAGAGAGAGAGAGAGGGATAGGCCTCGAGAGAGGCTAAGGCCCAAGGGAGAGAGAGGGAGAGAGAGGGGGACTCGGAGAGAGAGAGAGAGAGAGAGAAAGAAAGCTGTATTAACGTCTACTAGAGGCCGAACTCAACCTATGAGACAAATCAATGTACAACTGTCAATGTCTTTGGATGTCCAAAAAAAAAAGGACAAAATGAACATGAAATAAAGTATGAAAGTACTGAGCTAGTGGGGGGGTGTGATGGATGGAGCACTACTGCTAGAGGCTCAGTATGCAACCTATATGCGTAGGGCATACAAGAATGCAATGCAGATCTGTCTAGCTCCAACCAGTACCATAATGGGGATGTAATATGTGATACATAGGCGATGGTGAGGCAAAAATACCTCGGAGCATGATCTCCGGGTGTGTGTAAGTGAGCTAGCCGCTCCTGGATATGGTGCTGATGTCGAGCCTGTATCTCTGTGATCTCCCTCTGATGTAGTCTGGGAGTCTGGTAGCTTGGTGCTCTCGGTCTCCGTTTGGCTCGGAGGTCCGCAACGCGTTGAAGTGTAACCCCCTCCCGTGTCAGGGTAGGCACTGGGATAGATCTCTGGAAGAAATCAGTGAGCTGGAGCTGTCGCCCAGCCAAATCTGCGCTGGTCTGCGGACTCCATGATCTGGCGGAGTGAGGGATGTCCACTGAAGATGGTGGTGTATCTCTCTCTAATGACACTATATGCTCTGCATTTGCATACATAATGTTCCTCACTCTCAACCTCCTCTTGGCATAGTCTGCATGTTCTCTCTACTCTCGGGATCCGTGCTGCCCTACTTGCCTCAATCTCAAGCTGGTGTGATGACACTCTGAGCTGGCCAATCGCCACTCGGGCACTGTGAGGCATGTACACATCCATGTATCCAGGTCTCTGTATGAATCCATCCGCTGAGATATGCATAAATTGATCTCTGTAGTATAGCATCTTCGGTAGTAGAGGCTGACTGGGTGTAATCCAAGTCTCTTGAGTGTATCGCTGCCATTAATCCTGCCGAAGGACTCTGTTTCTCTCACTGTGAGAGAGCTTGATGTGTGGTGCATGTATATCATACTGTGCATAAGACAACATTTCGGACCACCTTTGGGCTATATGAGTTCTTGGTCATGTCCTTTGGCTTGACAAATGCTCCTACCACCTTTAACAAGATGATGGAGGGGATTTTCTGGCCTCATCGAGCGTTTGTGGGCACATTCTTTGATGGCATGATTGTGCATTCACGCTCAGAGGAGCATAGGGAGCATTTGGCCAGAGTGTTTGAAGAACTCCGGAAGCAAAGGGTTGTCATAAATGGCAGGAAGAGTGAGTTATTCTTGGAAGAAAATACTTCTTGGGGCACATTGTGTCTAAAGATGGAGTCCGTATGGATCCTTCGAAAGTAGAAGCAATTCTCAATTGGCCAGATTTGAGGACCGTGCATGTTGTACGTAGCTTTTTGGGATTGTGTTTCTATTACAGGCGATACATACAGTATTTTGCTGAGATTGCTTCGCCTCTTCATGCTTTGACAAAGAAGGGAACTCCGTTTCGATTGGTTGATCGGGAAATTGCAGCCTTTAAGAAGCTTAAAGAAAAGCTAACTTCAGATCCCATATTGGTACTATCGGATTTCCGAAAGGCTTTTGTTTCCAGTGTGATGCATGTGGGAACAACATTGGGACAGTTCTCATGCAGGAAGGACATGTGATAGCCTATGAGAGTCGTATATTACAGAATGCCGAGAAGCATCTACAGGCCTATGAGAAAGAGATGTTGGCTGTAATTCATGCTCTTTCTACATGGAAACACTATTTGCTTGGGGCTGATTTCACTGTGCAGACAGATCATCAAAACTTGGCGTTATTTCCTCACGCAGACTAAGCTTTCTGAGAAGCATATGAGATGGGCCAACTTTTTGTCTATGTTTCACTTTCAGATTGTACATGTGGAAGGCAAAAAGAATGTTGTGGCAGATGCTTTGTCACACAAGCCATAGGTCTCAGCAATTTCACTTGCTTATCATCATGAGCTTGATGAGATGAAAGAGCAATATGCGCAAGATGAGGATTTTGGCGGGGTCTATGATCAGATGTCTAAAGGTCAGTGGCATGATCATTATACTCGTAGGGATGGCTTTTTGTTGATGCATGGTAGACTGTGTTACCAGGCAATTTTGACTCAAGGTTATGATTGAAAGTCATGCTCCCCCGTATGTAGGTCATAGCATTGAGGCCACGGTAAAGGTAGTTGAGGATTTCTTTTATTGGCCGACCTTGAGAAGACTTTTGTCACGAAAGATCGCAAGAGATTGAAGATTTCAACACTCCGAATGCTTCCATCGCGAAGACTTCCACTCTCATCAACTCTACTTGCATTTGGTAAGCTTTGATGCTTAAATATGGAAGCAAGTAGTAGGAGGGAGGAGGAGGATGTCATGTTCACATACCCTCTGTAGTGTTCTCTTGTCCTACGTGCTCTCTTGCAGATTGTTGCTACCATGTGTTGATGGAACAATAGAGAGCAGATGGTACGGAACATGGGCACTTGAGAGGGTAGTGTGAGTTGCAGATCTACACCGACAACCACTTTGTTTGCAATACTGTATTCATATGCATTGGTATGGAAATCTGGTTAGAAATGCCGATGACACTATGTACGTGATGTTAGCATTATTCATCTCCTGGTAGTGTGCCCAAGTTGTGTATCAGGGGTGCCCAGATTTATCCCGGTTTTCCCTCATGTTCAGGCCCTTGGTTGTAGGGTTGGCCACCCATTTTTCACATGTTTATTTTTGTCTAGTCTGTTGGAAATAAGTGCACACTAGGTGTACTATTTCTAGTCTAGTTTCACTTAAGTCTTTGTGTCTTGAGTCTAGTGCCATGTGGCACCTCTACATTTATCCCATAAGTCAGTCTACTCAATCTTGTACTTCTCACCTATATATTGTAGGTGTCACATCAATGAAAGTATCAATCTTGTGTCTTGTCTACACTCATCTCAAGGTAACTCTTTGTCTTTCATTTGTTTTGTTTCATTTCTAGTTTTGCTCTTGCTTTCATATTTCCTACATGGTATCAGAGCTAGGTTTGCTCCTCTAGTCTTGCCACTCCCATTTCTGCCCCGCCATTTGCTGCGCAAGCCTCTACATCTGCTGCCCCCCCTTTCTATACTTCTTCATCATCAAGGTTGGACCTGCGCAGCTGCTCTGGAAGACGCCATTTTCTGCGCCAGTTTTTGCTGCCTGCGTTGGCCTGTTTACAGTTGCTGCTGCCTGCGCTTCACCCTCTACAGGCTGCACATCACTCCATACCTGCAGCTATACATGGATGAGCAGCACTTGTGTTGCCCCGACATCTGCTCCTGGCCCCCGTACTGCTCCTGAATTCTGCGCCATCTTCTTCAACAGGCTGCACTTCTCCAGGAGCTGCCCGAGGTTCTGCAACAAATTCTCCACCTCTGCTCTCTGGTCTCTCTAGGTATCGTGGCCCTGTACTACATCTTTCTCTATTTGCAAAAATCTCTGTTCGCAGCTCTCTCTCTTTCTCTCTCTCTCGGGTTACCCCTGAAAGGGTGGAAGACCTGAGAAAAAAACCAAAGTGGTATGCTTCAATATTTTCAGTTCTATTTTTCTTCAAAAATAATTCAAAACTGAACTCTCTCTTGTAAGGGAATAGACACTGCCCTTGCATCATTAGCAAGAGGTAAGACCTTCCCACATGGCATCTTCTACCCATTCTCTCATGTCTATCGACAAATTCAATGGGTCCAACTTTCATACTTGGCAAATCAAAATCAAGTGCCATCTTATGAAAGAAGGCCTGTGGGATGTTGTTCATCATGCTACTCCCGAAGATTCCGACATTGAGCAAGTTATCACTTATGCTCCCACTGCCAAGAATGACAAAGCCTATGCTATCATCTTGCTCGGTCTTGGAGATGATTACATTCACCACATCTCTGACATACAGTCTGCTTCTCGAGCATGGATCACTTTGGATACCCTGTTTGGACCCCGCTCTAAAAACTCTAAGATTGCACTTATGATCTCATTCTTTGATCTATATATGCAGGAGGGAGCTACTATAGCCTCTCATGTCAATTATTTTCGCAGTCTTATGGTTCAGCTTGCATCAGTGAAGTCCCCCATCTCCGAAGATATTGCTATTGCTGTGCTTCTCAAAAGCTTACCTGACACCTATGCTACTCTTGTCACTACCTTCAAGTATCACAATAATCCTACTCTTGAAGGTATCATCAATGCTCTCCAAGAAGAGGAAAGAACAAAACAACAAAAGGTAACTGACACTGCATTTTTAGCAAAGAAAGGAGGTTCTAAGGTAAGAAAGCCTTGCCCCCATTGTGGAAAAACTAATCATATGGAGAAGGACTGCTTCAAGGCTCATCCATGCACCATTTGTGGCCGTGATAATCACCGGGAGAAGGACTGCTACTCTAAACCTCTACATCAGCCCCTGCATCTGCCTCAGCACATGTTGCTGCAGCATCTACAACAGCAGATCTTGCTGTTCATTCCTCACATGATGAGGAATGGGCTTTCTGATTACTTCACCTTTCTTGTCTACCACTTTGACCACCGATGATGTAGGTCAAGGGGTTCTAGTCTCTTACTCATCATGCTTTTTGACCTCTCTCTTGTCCCTACCCAAGAGGCAGCGATTGCCCTTGAGGAGGGGTTGTCTTCAAGGTCCATCTGTTTGTCTACAGTCAGTCTTCTATCTATCTAGTCTTGTCTGTCTATCTATCTGTTGTCTGTCTATCTGTCTATCAATCTGACTGTGTCTTGTTTTAGATCCATCTTGTCCCTACCCTTGTGGACCCATATGAGGATATCACTTGAGGAGGGGTGTCTTAGGATCTTCTTGTCTCTCATGTCTAGTCTCTCAGTCTATCAGTCTTTATGTCTATCTTCTAGTCTTGTCTTTTTGTCTTCCTCCTAGTGTCCACTTAAGGAGGGTGTTGGAAATAAGTGCACACTAGGTGTACTATTTCTAGTCTAGTTTCACTTAAGTCTTTGTGTCTTGAGTCTAGTGCCATGTGGCACCTCTACATTTATCCCATAAGTCAGTCTACTCAATCTTGTACTTCTCACCTATCTATTGTAGGTGTCACATCAATGAAAGTATCAATCTTGTGTCTTGTCTACACTCATCTCAAGGTAACTCTTTGTCTTTCATTTGTTTTGTTTCATTTCTAGTTTTGCTCTTGCTTTCATATTTCCTACATAGTCGTGGGTCTTTCTTTCTAGAGCCAGTTGGCCAGCTCTCCACGCCTTGCCAACACCTTCTGCCCAGGTGGTCACTACCTCGGCGGATGCTGTCCCAGGGTCATGGTTCTTGCCCGTGACAGTTAGCTCTTTGAGGACTATGTTTTGCTTTCGGGCCCTAGTGGTCCTTTGAAGCAACGTATGGAGATTGCAGGTAAACCCGATCAGTGCCGGGTTTGTCACCAACAGGGTCACTTTGCTCGAGATTGCCCTCGGGCTCGGGGTCGCAGGAGGCCTCGCAAGCTTGGTTCTCAGGCACCACCTCCCTTGGATCCTTCCCATCCTACAGTCCGCCAGGTGTGGCGAGCTGTCTCTCATGCTCGACCCCCGTGGTGCGATTGATGGGAAGACTTCCTCGGATCTTGTACCTCAGATAGATGATGTTTCTGGGCAGAGGGATGTATCAGCTCATGCATCTTTGCAGGGAGATGATATATCAGATCAGGATGATTTTGTTGAGTCCTCTCTACTTGGAGGGGGCGATAGGTAGGATGTTCTTCGCAGTGGGGATCATGTCTTGCAGGATTTTTAGCATGATGCCATTGCCCTTGATTCTCCGCAGGGCGCACAGGTTTCTCGTACATATGCAGGTACTGTGCAGGGTCTCGGACAAGGGCATGTCAGTGGACTTTGCCCCCGTGGATTATCCCGTCCTCCAGCATTATGAGAAGCGTCCTTAGGCTGCCCATCGTCTTCTTAGATCGGGGGCCAAACCCTCTTCTCTTCCATGAGAATCGTCTCATGGAATGTTCAGGGCCTTGGAGGGCTTCCCACCCGTGGTAGGAAGCGCCTTCTGAAGGACCAGCTTCAACCTGCTGTTACAGGAGGGTCTATACTTTTGTTGCAGGAACACAAATTGGATAGATCTCAGTGTAGCAAAACTGGTAAGATGCTTTCTGGCCACACCTTTTGGTCTTGGGCTGTTGGGACTAGAGGGGGTGTTTGCATTTCAGTGCAGCATCTGTTATGCCTCATGTTATTGGGCACGATGTTATCGTCCCTGCTAGAGCGCAGTGGATCTTGATCATGCATGAGGGTCAGAAATTGGGAATCTTGAATATCTATGCGCCTAACGTGAGAGGTGAAAGGGTGGCCTTTTGGGACACCATTACAAATGTCATTCCCCAGGTTGATCATTGGATAGTGGGAGGAGACTTTAATATGGTTGAGCAACCTTTTGACAAGAAGGGTGGATGCGAAGGGGGTTTACACCCTTTGGAGCGAAGGGGGTTTACACCCTTTGGAGCGAACCTCATGGGAGAGGTTCACGCTTTCCTTTTTTGGCAGGGATTGCTGGACTGAGGATGACTTCCAGAGAAGGCCAAACTCCTTATCTTTCTCTTGGCATAACTATAGAAGCGGGGATGAGAGCATCTTTGCACGTTTGGACAGATTTTATGTGGATGATTGGTTCCTGGGGACAAAGGAGGCACCATTGCTATTATGCCTGGCACCACCATATCCGATCATTGCCCCGTCGTTTTGTGTCTCAGGGAGCCTGGGGCTCGCTCGGCCTCTCCCCGTGTCCGTCTAGATGCTGACATTTACCTTGAGATCACAGAGAGATGGAGATCTTGTGACGGTCCTGATCCTCGTCATAATATTGCACTCGCTCTTGAGAGGACCAGCCATCATTATCATAGCATTGCCTTGTCCAAGAAGAAGAAGGTTTTGGATAAGGAGAGAGCTATTAGGCGTAGGATTGCTGCTCTTCAGAGGGAACATAATAAGCAGATGGGTGGCAGATGCAACAAAAAATTTTTCTCGCGCATAGGCGTTCCCATAGCAGGGATTCTGTGAGGTACTTGCAGGATTCACAGGGTGAGGTTCAAATTGAGCTTGATAAGGTGAGCGGTATTGCTTCAGATTTTTATCGGTCTTTGTTGACTGCAGAGGTGCCCTCTCCTCAGAGAGATGTGGCACGACAGAAAGTTTGGGAGTGTATGCCCAGACTCATTACAGATGCTGTGTGTTCTTCTTTGGATGCCCCTTTCTCGAAGGATGAATTCCTTCACGCACTGCATGCTCTTTCTAGTGGTTCATGCCTAGGGGATGATGGTCTTTCTCCCGCCTTCTTTATTCTTTTTTGGGATCATATTGGAGATGCTATCACTGTTGCCCTTCCGGAAATGTGGCTGTCGGGTATGATGCCGCCATACCTCACGGAGGGGCTGATTCACCTTATCCCCAAGAGTGGCGACAAGACTGACAACAAGCAATGGAGGCCCATCACTCTCCTTGGATCTGCATATAAGATCTTAGCTAAAGCCTTGAGTATAAGGCTGCAGCCGATTCTTGAAAGGACTATCCATGATACACAGAATGGATTCCTGCAAGGAAGGAACATTTTTTATAACATCTTTTCTTTCTGGGAAGCTATCGAGTGGGCAAAGTCTAGTCAATAGCCTCTTGCCATTCTTTTGCTTGATTTTGAAAAAGCTTATGACAGAGTGGATTGGGATTTTTTGGAGGGCACTATGGCACACATGGGGTTTTCCCAAAACTGGATCAGAGGGGTGTCCTGCCTATATAGGGAGGCTCATAGCATTGTTTTAGCTTGTGGGGGACGCAGTGAGCGTTTTCAGATTTCTCGTTCGGTGAGGCAGGGCTGTCCCCTCGCCCCTTTACTGTACCTCATTGTAGCGGAGGCTATGAGCAGGTTTCTTCGGGTTGCCCTTGGTGTTGTGGGTCTCAGGCTGCCTTTATGCACAGAGGAAGAGTTTTTGGACTCTGAGTTAGTAGATGATACGGCGTTGTTCCTTAAGGCTTCACATGCTTGTTTATGTGCTTTTCGGACAGCCTTGGAGGCCTTCTGTTTGGCAGCAGGAGCTACTATCAATTGGCATAAATTAGTGGGTTTTTGGATCAGTGATTCTCCTCTTGCAGATTGGAGTACAGATGTTGGTTTTACTTGGATTGAGAGAGGATGCTCTGCCAGATACCTTGGTTGTCAGGTGGGCGTTGACATCTCCCTTGCACAACAGTTTGCTCCCGTGCTCTTAAGCATTAAAAGGAAACTTCATCACTGGAGTAGGAGGAAGCTCGTCTTGGCCTCTAGAGCTTTGGTGGTTAACCAAGTTTTGCTAGCCACGGCTTGTTTTATTGCTTCGTGCTGGATTTTTCATAAGGGCTGCATTGGCCAACGTCGTCGCCTTATTCGGAACTTTCTTTGGTCAAGGCTTGATGGTAATGAACACACCAAGGCCAGAGTTGCTTGGGAAACCATTATCAGGCCTAAGCAGGAAGGGGGATTGAATATCATTGACCCTGAGGTGCAATGTAAGGCTTTGCTCTGTAAGCTTGTTGTTAGGGGCTTTCTTCCAGGCACTGAGCCGTGGAAGGACTTTCTCATGCAGCAGATCACGAAGTGTGTCCTTGTTCGCGGAGGTGACTGGACTCTCAGCTCACGCTTTATTTTTTCGGATGCAGTTCACCGCTCCCCTTCGTCTCCCCTGGTTAGGTCCCTCCTAAGGGCCTGGGACTGCCTGAGGAGTTTTTTAGTACACATCCCTCTGTGTTTAGCGGAGGAAGCTAACCGGAAGCCCATTTTGTGGAATGATTTGATATTAGATGTGCATGGTAGGCCTCTTGGGGCAGCTATGCATATTCTTTGGGCTGGCTGGGAGACCCTCTGCCCCACAGTGCTAGCCTGGAAGAGGCTTTAGAGCCTCACCGAGGTGCATAGATTGGATTTCATGCAGCATTTGAGAGGCTCTAGCCAGAGGATTGCACAGATTGATGCAGCCATTCCCAACCACTGGATTACTGGATCTTTTTTGTGGAAGGTCGTCATCATTCTTGGTTTGGGGTTTTTTCTAGGATAGGTGTTCCTCTTTAGGTTATGATGGGTCTCTCCTTGCCTAGGGAGGATGATGTACCGGTCTTTTTTTCTGTATAGGATGGATGGTAGCTGGAGAGATGTGATGTGCAGGACCTTATTGACGGCCCCCAGATTCGTCTAGTCAGAGTTGTCGGCAGGTTAGGGAAGCACGTCTTTGTTGACCCCCCCCCCCACACACACCCCCAGGGATGATCACAGAGAGTGTTAGCCTTTGGTTGTATGGTGGCTGCTCTATCAGACATTTGCATTGGGACCCCGGTGAGTGGGAGTGGAAGGATGCTTGTAACCCTTTGAAAAGCATGCCTTTTTTCAGTTATACGGTGCAGAATGCGAGACATCTTATCTTGGGACACATTCAGAGTGTCCCTACTCTTAGACTCCATTGGGAGTCTTACGGCATTTTGATTGACATTCAGAGGGTATTTTGGCGGAGATTGTGGCATTCTTGTTGGAAGCCACAGATTTCCTCCTTTATCTGGTTTCCCTTCATGGTGGTTTTTCCACCAATCAGTTGAGGTCTGTTATTGGTTCTTGCCTAGCATGCTCAGATGTGGAGGAGTTTCGGAGTTAATTTAGCATTGTTTATGGGAAAGCAGGGAAGCACAGAGGGTTTGGTTTGCGATTGCACACCTCTTTGGTAGGATTAAGAGGGATGCAATAATTTCTTTTGGTTCTATCATTTGGTTGACACAGTTTGGGCCTCAGCAGAGATTCGAGGGGACTGACAGGAGCTTGACCATTATGGTTAGGCAAGGAGTTGCTCGGCAGTGTTGTCTTCAGGATTTGCCACTTTCACACTTTGTCCCTCTGGCATAGAGGTTAGATAGTTCTTGAGAGATTATTGCTAGCATTTCAGCCTGGAATATCTGGAAGACTAGATGCACTGAGGCCATTGAGGGTACTGCCGTTCTTGTTTCTCAGTGTCTTTGCAGGATTTGGAGTGATATTATTCACACCATTATGGCTACCTGGGCCAGAATCCAGGATCTTCGAGTGCTGCGGAGAGGAAGCACGGCCAGTTTATGAGAGAGTGGGACATTGGTATCTTTTTCACATCCTCTCATTTAGGACCCTATTGACAGCACAAGGTTCCTGATTGGTTGAGATCTCCACCTTGCTTGGTGTGAAATCTCCATTTTGTAAAATTTTTCATACTTAATAGAAGTCTTCTTTCTGGAAAAAAAAAAAAAGCGCGCAGTCCTGCCTACTTAAAGGCATCAAAGGTGTGGTAGATGTAATAGAGCTGCAGTCTATGAGTGATTTTTAAAACCCACCACTATTGTTTTGGTCAACACCACCATCATTTCTGACCGATGGCAAACCCCATTAAAGGTATTGCAGTGATAGTGTGACATTATGCAACTCTTTTATAGTTAGTATGTATGCAATCGAGGTGGATGTAAGAGCCCCAGCTATGTATTTTCTATAACAATTTCCATCACACTCAAACAAGTTTACTCATTGCACAGAAGGTTAATTTCATTTTCAAAAAACCAAAAAGTGAGGAGTCCATAGACTGAACCAGCAACATGTTTGAGGGTTTATAGATACTCCACTTGATACAGTTCTACGTGTAGTGCTGCTTTGAAAACGGAATCTATAACACTCTAATTTTTAGGGCATGTTCTTCATATTATCTAGTTTCATTCACTTTAGAGTCCATGTAAGTTCTTGTTTTGGTATGCAGGCATCAAACTACAGTTTACAGTACAAACTTGAGGAAAAGACACGTGAACTGGCTATTCTTGTAGAGAAGCACAATAGACATTCAGTTTTTTTGGACGCAATCGAAAAGGAGGCCTTTGTTGTAAGACAAGCTGTTGATGAGGCAAATGCATGTGTTAAACACAAAGAGGAAGAAGGCAAGGGTTTTCTGACCAGTATTATGATCAAATCAGAGGAATGAAACAGATTTTGTTGTTCCTTTGAAAGAGAATACAAGATGCTTTGGTAATGTCTTCAATTTTGGCAAAGCCACCTGTGAACAGATTCTTGATAATGCTGACTTTGCATAAACTCAAATTTTACAGTAATTGCGGTGCATAACAATCTTTTGAAAGTCCTAGCATTTGAGAGCACATTTTTGGGTGAGGTTTTCATCCCTTAAAGTCCTAAGATTCAGTGTGGTATAAACTAAGCTTATTTTTCCTTTTTCAGTTTATTTAGTTATTTTCAAAAGAAGCCTTATCCGGTTTACATGCTGAAGCTACAAAAAATTAATGATATGATTGAGATAATTCTGCTAAGTGTTGGCCTCTACAGGAAGGATAGGTCAGCTGGAGCAGCAGTTGACAAATTATTCAGGCTACCTCTCTGAAAAGAATGAAATGATTGTGGCACTTGAGAAAAAGCTAGAATCAGCATTTGATGATCATGGGGTCGAGGCTCAGCTGGCAATCATATCCACCTTTTCATGCTCAATTCATAAAGTTTCGAGTGTACAAACAAGTTCAGAAGTTGATTTGAATATATGATACTCTATGGCCATCTTACTGACATCATGTGCTATGTTTTCTTAACGTCAAGTACTATAAAGAGACTCTTGAACTGAAAGACAATCTTATTTCAAAAACGAGTCGGGAGAAAGAGGTACTATCTGAACTTCAAAAGTTTTCTGTTCAGCCATTCACCTTAGGTTTATGCCGGATTACTGTTAGGAATGGTACTCGTATTGATTTTGGTATGTCAAATCAAATGTCAATGGAGACCTGCCAGTTTCTATTTGCTTGCTTTCTGAGCGTGTGTGGGGAGAAGTAAGTATTTGACTTCAATCAGGAAATTCAAAAGTTTCAAGGCAGAGGTCGTGAGCTCCCTGGCTGCTGAGCACTAAGCGCCCTGCCTTGCCCTCCTCTGTGTGCCCCTGCTTCACCCTCCTCTGCCTTCCTCCTCCCCCCTCTCGGCTGCCTGCCTTCCCTGCCCCACCCTGCTCTGTGCGCATCTTCCCCCTCTTCTGCCTGCTGAGCCCTTCTGCCCACCATTCCTTCCCCCATTTTTGAGCCCTTCTGCCTGTCCCCTGCCCACCTCTTCTTCCTTTTTGACTTCCCTTCCTAGCCCGGCCTTGGTTTTGGGCCTTCCCCCTCCTTTCCCCATACAACCTCAGCTTTGGAATTTTTTTTCTTCCTAGTGTCTCAGTCAGATTAGCATCCACCCCCCCAATTCCCCCCCCCCCCCCCCCCCTCCCCCCCAACAGCTGGGCGAACCATTCATTTTACATAAGCCAAGCTTGCGACCCTCTTCACTGAGATTGAGAAAGACACCAAAACGACCCTCATTGCCCGGGTACATATCCATTCGCTGAGATTGAAGAAGACACCAAAACGACCCTCATTGCTAAAATCTCTGGGTACACATCCATCCCGTCTCCAGGCCCATGATTAGCTACTTGCGGTGTTGCCCTCTTACTTTGCACTCCACTTCGAAGATGTGAGGCTGCTTGGGAGAGGTTTCTTCCAAGTGGACTTCGATCCTGAGGAAGAAGCCGCAGAGGTGCTGAAGGGCAGCCCATTCCCATTTGGCCTGAGGAAGATGTTCTTCCTACCATACACCAGAGCTATTTCAACCCTGTTGAAGAAGACTGGAACAACACCAGAAAAACTGTCCTCTTACACTGAGATTCCCAGGTCTTCCACACACGTATTGGCCAATGCAGGATGCCATTGGGTCAGCCTTTGGGTTGGCACCTACAGGTGCCCCCTATCCGTGCCTTGCCAACCTCTGCCGCCCAGGTGGTCTCACTGCCTCAGCAGATGATGACTGCAGGGATGGTGCTTGCTCGTGACTGTGAGCTTATCGAGGACTTTGTGTTGCTTCCGGGACCTATCGGTCCATCATTGAAGCAACGTATGGAGATTGCTGGTAGGCCTGACCAATGACGGGCCTGTCACTAGCAGGGTTATGGTGCTTGCTGGTGACTGTGAGCTTATTGAGGACTTTGTGTTGCTTCCGGGACCTATTGGTCTGTGATTGAAGCAACGTATGGAGATTGCAGGTAGGCCTGACCAATGCCAGGTTTGTCACTAGTAGGGGCACTTTTCTAGGGATTGTCCTAGGGCTAGGGGTCATAGGAGACAGTGCAAATGCACCTCTCATAGAAAAAGTGCTGACGATAGTCCGATTGATACTCATTGTCTTGCTTAAACAAGTTATGTCTTTTTTCACTTTAATAAGCATATTTATTAACTCACTTAAATACTTTTTATTGCAGCTTGCTGCCACTTGAGTTTTGTCTTTTTTTTACTTTAATAAGCATAATCACCAGTAATACTTTTTATTACAGCTTGCTGCCACTTGAGTCCTCGAGCTGCATACTTCTAAAAAAGATTGGTGGAGGTAGTGCAGAGACTCAAACCCCCGCAAAGCGTTATACATGAGACCCCAGAGGAGGAAAAACGCAGGAAAGTCCAGTCACTCATGTGCGGGTAAAGAAGTCATTTTAAACATACTTCCCCCAAGGCATATGCATTGGTACTCTGCCAAATGCTGGGCGTAGATGGGACCTTCTCCCCTTCACAGACACATGGAGAGCAGGGAAGGAGATGAAACGAGAACGGTCCCTTATCATCATTTTCCCGGATGTCACTAGGAGACAAACCTTCTAGGATAGGTGGGATGTCCTCAAGGGCGGCTCAGGTGGCACACTGGCAGGACGCGATGGTGACAGTTGATGAGGCCTGCAAGGCGGGCAAGTGGGTGGTGTACAGAGGTGGTCGGATCATTATTACTGAGCGTCGCCCCAAATAGGGGCACGGGGTCTATGAGACCAAAAACCTGAGGTCATCCTGTGGTTGGATCCAGGAGGTTTGAGGAGGCGGGAATGCCATTTTCTATACAGAGACTCATTAGAGCCCCAAAAGGGGTTTACCATACACAGTCGGGTTTGAGTGGCAGTCAGATTTCCGAGGTGAGATCCGCACATCAGGAGTACGTGACTCGGGAGGGGTAGCTGTCCTTGTTAAACCCCACCTCCGACAGATTCTCAGCATTGTCCGAAAGGACGAGGACGCATGGTATCTTTGGGTGCGGCTACATCTTACTGGGGACAAAGTCATCCACATTGTTGTGTGTTATTTTTCACCGAGCCACTCCCCTTATGCCGCACAGCATGGCCAGTCACCATACTTACCATTATATGGGGACATTGTGGAGTTCTCACAGCTGGGGGAAGTCCTCCTACTTGGGGACACAAGGAGTCGCCAGGTCCCACTTGATTTGGACGACCCTACCAGACTACACGAGCTTGACATCACTGACACGGGGTTATAGAGACCATCACAGGACCGCGATGAGGTCACAGTGTATGGGAGACAATTCGTAGAACTGGGAGCTGCACATGGTCTTGTTATCTATAACGGGATGTCGTGTTGGTTCTTCTCCGACGCCCTCACCTGCTTCACTTACTTAGGTCAAGGGGAGTGAGGAGGCATATAATGTGGGATCGAACTATCAAAGGGCGTGGTTGTGAAAGAGGAAATTTCAGATTTTCTTCTAACCATCCTATGCAAAGCTAGGTGAAAATTCTTCATTTGGAGGACCCTATCAGTCTACACGAGCTGGATATCATCAACATAGGGTTACAGAGATCGTCACAGGACCGTGACGAGGTCATGTATATGGGAGACATTTCCTAGAACTGGGAGCTGCACATGGTCTTGTTTCTATAATGGGATGTCGTGATGACCCTTCTCTGACGCCCTCACCTGCTTCACTTAGTTCTAGGGGAGTGAAGAGGCATATAATGTGGGATCGAACTTCCAAAGAGGAAGAGGGGGGCGCGGTCGTGGAAGAGGCAATTTCATATTTCCTTCCAGCCATCCTATGCAAATCCAAGGTGAAAATTCTTCACTTGCACAGCCACAACAAGAACAAAGGTTCAATCAAAATTTCAGCACCCTTGCAAGAGCTCCCCATACCTCAGCTTCGCCCATCCCTCCTCTCTCCCGCTGCCCTCTCTGCCACTTTGCTGCCCCTGCCTCTGCGGCCCCATGCTTCTTTGCTGCCTGCGCCTCTCTGTTGCCCACGCTGCCCCCCAACACCCCCCCCTCCCCTCCTCTCTTCTTTTTCCACTGCCTGTGTTGCCCTTTCCTCCGCTGCCCATTCTTTTACTGCTTACCCCGCTGCCTGCAATTTCCTTCTGCCTTGCTTCTATCCCTCCTCCCCTGCAGTCTGCAGCACGCGTATCGAAACCATCCAGTGGATGATAGATGAGGCATCCTCGTTCCGACTATTCTGCATTCTTTGCAGCATGCCTATGTAACTTAATTGCGTAGTGGGTTCCGTTCACTGGCTCCACCATATCGAATTGGTAAATCGACATCAGTTTGTGTAAGTTCATTGTCAATTTACGAAGGGAAGACATGACTTGGTCTCGTTTCTTTTTGGATTCCTTTCTCTCCTCGTAGATTTCATTCACGAATTCAGAGAAAGGGCTTTCCTTCTTCTCGAAGAGAAACCCACGCCTAAGCTCAACCCTACATTCCATCAGGGTTCAAGTCGGCCTCTTGCCATCAGATTAGTATCATGGCTAATCATCCTCCCTTGGCTGGGCGAACCATAAATTCTATGGAAGCCGAGCTTGCGACCCTTGGTATTTATGCATAAAAACTTGCTTTTCTGTTTTGTTTTGCAGGTTGTAGGTCCACACTTCATTAAATGACAGCCCCGGCACTTTATAAAATCCCACTTCATTAAAAACACGAGCTGGGCACCTAGTTCATTTTAATAAACTTTGCTTTGTTCACCCCTTTTTTTGGTCTTCATTCAATGGGCGCCCTCCTTTTTTGCTTCACTACCCGGCCAAAGCCTATGATAAGTAGGCTGTTGGTACCCTTCCTCTAAAGTTTTAACAAACCTTAGGTTAATGCCTACTAAGTATACAGCCTTAGATGAATGAGTCCCTCAAAGGGGAAGGGAGGCATGGCACCGCTGTTCCAAATCTCCTGAAAGGCTGAGTGATGGTAGCCCCAATGGATTCCAATGAGTAATGAAAAAGCAGGAGTGATGCCATTGTCAGAGCAAGAAGTGTGGTCCTGAGCTCAGGTGGTGAAGGGGACGTCCAAGTGTATCCTCATCTCTGCTATGACTAGGCTAGGCATGTAATCCCAAACTCTATGCTTCTACATCTGGCTGGGGTGGAGGGGTCAGCCGTGTGGAGAGAGGAGAGGAAGTCAGTAGCAATCAGTTCGACTCCCTAGGGATCCGTCTGGAGAATAGCGTGAGAGTCCTAAAGCTGTTAGATGTCCTTCATGCTATGTCTCTATCCCATGATGCTATTGGCATCTTCCACCAATTTTGAGTCCAAAAATCCTCCCTAGCATCATACTTGTACTCTGATCTCCAATCAAGAAGATGGTGCTCCTCCCTCAAGAGGAACCAGTTTGCATCTGTCAAAAGACTGCCTATCTCCTCTTGGTCGCTACCCTTTTGTAGTGGTCACTGGTAAGCTGATGTGCTGTAGAGAGGCCTATGGAGCGATTTCCACAAGCACTAAAATCTTGGCTCCTCCAAAGAATCTCTGAATCTATCTCCTCTTTCTTCTAAGAGTTATTATATTATTCAGGCTAATGTACAGTCGACCATGGACCATCTGGTCTTCATGTGACTTCTTTGATGGCCACTCCGAAGTTACAGCTATACATCCCCCCTAGCTATGTGAGCAGAAAAACTTGTCACACCATCAAAAGCAAAAGTATTTCTAGTCAGTCATATATGCCGGAGTCCAATCCATCGGAAAAAGTGGAATAAGTGACCCATCTCCAGTTGAGTAATTCCATAAGTAGTTCTTCCAAAAACCCAACCCTGAATCTGTGATCTCGTTAGTAATAGTTGTCGATACTCAGCCAATGTAATCCCATACTTTCCTGGCCGAAGGGCACAAGATAAACAAGTGGAAAGTTGTCTCCTCACAAGTGGTGCAAAAGAAACAATTACCCCTAGCAATCTTCCTCTTACGTAGCTGATCCCCAATCGGCAAACTGCGCACCATAACTCGCCATATAAATACCTTTCCTTGAAATGGCAGCTTAGACCTCCACGGTGCACCCAATCATCAGTTTCTTTCCACCATTCGGTATGTCTACACAATTTCCACATCTTATTGGCTTTTTCTGTAACCCATCTCTTATCCTGTACCATCCTATGATATTCTTCATTAGCAGTGTGGGCAACCAAATCATTGGGTTTTTGGAACGCCCAATCCATCCACGGTGACTGTGAAGCCAAGGAAGGCATAACACCCATTTGTGCAATCCTTTCTTCCAGCTTATTCCAGAGCAGTCTATTGCCCCCTCGCAGCAGGCCCATGGGAGTCACATCAGCCGCACACTCCAGAGAGGGAGGCTGGCCCCTTGCAACAGGCCCATGGGAGTCACATTAGCCGCACGCTCCAGAGAGCTAGACGCCCTCTGTCATGTGCACAGAGTGTATCTACTGTGTGCTACACACACACAAGACTAGCTTTGAGGCTTGGGGAAGCTTGGAGCTAGGCAGGCTGATTGGCAAGCTGTGGGCTAGGGATAGACTAACGGGCGGGCACCCAAGTATGGACGGGTGGGTGGGCGCCCAAGTGTGGACACCCGGTGACCGGCCAAGAGCCTATAAAAGGGTGGCCAAGGTTAGTCAATAGTTCATAGAGTCTCGCGTGTCTTTGTGAGAGCTTTATGGTCAGGAGCCTGGATTTAGTGCAGACGTGCACCTGCTTCATGTAGCCGAGGCTAGCAGCAGTCTCGAGGCCCGCAAGGGTAGCTCCGTGGTGGTATGGGACATTGCGGGGTAGAGATTGGTCGGTACGTCTTGCTAGTTAGCTCAGCTCGTGGCTCGGTGGGGACAACCAAGACTTGTGGGTTTTGCCCACGACTGTCAAGGTTGGGTGGTGAGTCAGGCGTGCACCCCCCTTCATGTTATTTGGCTTTGTTTTGCGGGTTTCGAGTCATGTCTAAGGAGCGTTCTATGAGGAGATCCTTGGGGACTTGATAGTGGTATCAGAGCATGCCTCAAAGAGTGTGCAAGTCGGTAGGTAGAGAAGAACGAGGTCAAAGGAAGAGGTACGAGTTCAAGATGATTGCTGTTTTTCATGTATATTGCTGTTTTTTGCATCGTTGGAACCCAAGTGGTTGTAGTCATGGAAAGGGTCACTTTGATTAGCAAGTGAAGAGTTGCTAAATTGGCAAGGAGAGAAGCAAGAGTGCAGTCGGCTGCGAATCAGCAACAACTGAAAGAGAGGAGACTCTGCCAACTGTATGAATCAGCAGGAGAAAGAAAGGGAGAGATTGCTTGTTGGCTGTGTAGGCAGCCTGCGCGAGTGAAATCGGCAGCAAAGACCAACGGCGAGGAGTGGAGGGTTGGTTGGCGATCGCTCAGGCGACGTCACTCCTATTTGAAGATGTCGGCAAACGAATTTCTGCAGCAGCCGACAGGTGGCGAATAGTGAACAGCCGCTTTCCAATGTTTTTTTTAGACTTAGTTTTTTTTAAAAAAATGCGCATTGCTTTTCGTTTTTTAGAACCTACATCGAGGGGTAAGGGGAAAAAAAATAAAAAATCGAAGAGCGTGTTTTTTTTATATAAAACACATGTGGTTTTTATAGGTTATATGTGGTATTTATGTGTGGCCTATGTGTTTTTTTTTAAAAAAAGAGTGCTTTTTACAAGCTTTATGTGTGGCTTTTATAAAAGCCCTCTAGCATGGTTTTTTTTAAATTTAAAAAAAAAACACAAAAGCAACACAAAAAACACATGCTTTTGGGGAGGCCTATAAAATACGCCTAAAGTGAGCTTCTTGCCACACACCTCCTCGTACTCTCTAGCACTCTTCCTTGCTTCCAGCCAAGAATTTCTCTTACTTACCCTCTTCGCGATGTCGACCCAAGAATTGGAGATGGAACCCATACCCGAATGTGAAGACCTGCCGGCTACTGAGGCCGCCAATGGCGATCTTTTTGAAGATTTTGTAACTAAATCTGATTTTCAGGAGTTTAAAGTTGCTTTCGAAGCTTCTTTCTTGGAATGTCAGGCACAAGTGGCCGCATAGATGCAGGCTTTACATAATTCCATCTCTTTATTGACCACTATCCTGTCTACTCTCTCGGGCATGGATACCTTGGCATCTGCTTTAGGCCCCAACATTACTTCGGAATAGTTTGGGGGCGAGCAAAAGCAGCGTACCAAGGAGATGGTGGAGACATGGCTACATAAGTGGCAGGTCCACTTCTAATTTCATCCATATGACGATCGTAAAAAGATTCAGTTAGCAACAGGTTTCCTCTCGGGCAAAGCTTTGCTCTGGTGGAAAGAACTCAAACCTAAACCAACAACCTGGGCATAGTTTGAAGAAGTCTTCAAGAAAGAATTCCTCAAGGAGGAGGATGACTACGATATCGTTACTTAGTTTACCAGTTTGACCATGACCTCACAGAACCTCACTTATGAGGTCTACCTCCAGACATTTAGAGACTTGCAGATGAAAGCTACGAAGATGGATTCTACTACTCTTTTGAGTTTCTTCATAGAAGGTTTACTCGACTCGTACCGTTTACAGGTTAAAAACAACAAATGCAAAACTTTGGACGAGGCCATTCATTCTGCTCGTATTTTATGACGATATGATGGTCTCTTCCAAAACCAAACCTGTGACCGAGCAAGAGTACAAGCACAAAAGAAAGTTCTCCGCGCCGATGGCTAGCATGACAGAAGGAAAGTCTTCGGACTAACCTTCAAAGAATTCTACTTCGACTTCAGCAAAGAAAAACCGTCTCCTCAAGGCTTTGAAGCTCAAGGAGGAGGGACGTTGCTTCATCTGTGAAGAAAAAGGACATATGCGTAATGAGTGCCCAAAGAAGAAGGGTGCAAAGACCAATGCAAGACCCAAGACGAAGGCAGCCAACTAGTTGTCTTTGACAGGTACTTCAGTCACTGTACTCTCGCCCTAGTTCATGTTCTGATTGTATGTTCAACTCTAAAGTTTTTGGCTTGCATGATCTTCTCCGAGTTTATGGAGAAGTGAATGGCCATAGAATCCACATTCTTCTGGACCTTGGTAGCTTACACAACTTTGTTAATTACAAACTTGTGCAGAAATTTGGTCTGGACACAACACCTAGCGATTATACCTACGAGGTACGCCTACCTGCGGGTTGGTAAGTGAGGGATCGAAAGATGGAGAAACTACAGATCCGGATTCAAGACTACGAAGATATTTTGGAGTGCTATGTTCTGCATCTAGAGCATGTAGGCTTGTTATTAGGAATTGAGTGGTTTAAGACCCTTCAGGTCCAGATAGATTGGTCTAGTCATACTTTTTCTTTTGAACATAGGAACACCCAATATTGTATCTTAGGTGATTGTATCCATTCCTCTCAGGGACCTCTCGTAAATAACGTTTATTTTGGAAATATAATGGATTTGGAAATATAATGGATTCCTTTCTGTATAATGCTTTCCCCTGTGTCTTGATTCCACTTTCTTCATTTCTCGTACCTACTATGGATGTCAATGAATTAAGTGTGTTTGAAAGCAAAAAATTAAAGAAGTTACTTGATTCGTTTCAAGATGTATTTCCTAAGGAGCTACCATCGGGCTTACCAACCGAAAGGGCAGTGGATCATGGTATTGATCTGGTCCCTGGTGCTCAACCTGTTAGCGTTCCACCTTACAGGATGAGCCAAGCTGAGGAAGATGAGTGCAGATTATTTGAGGATGGGCGAGATCCGTCCCATTAAATCACCTTGGGGTGCACCCATGTTACTTACGAGAAAGAAGGACAACACCTGGAGAATGTGTGTAGATTACAAGAGATTAAACAAACTGACAATCAAGAACTGCGATTCTCTCCCTAGATCAGATGACCCGATTGACTGTTTAGTCGGAGCGAAGTATTTCACAAAGATAGATTTACATACTGGGGCTATCACCAGATACGTATTCATGAAAGGCACGTCGAAAGAACTGCCTTTTGGACTACGTATGGCCATTACGAGTTTCTCGTATTACCTTTTGGGTTAACCAATGCTCTAGCCACTTTCTAGCAAATGATGAATACCTTTTGGGGGTAGTACCACGATCATATGGCATATTTGTACCCCATAGTTGAGGACAACTGTGATATAAGAGAGAAGAAATGTAACTATTTGGTCCTCCATGCTCTTTTCACATGATGGAAATCATGCCCGGACACTTGGATAGGTTGATGGACACATGGAAACATGGATCGTTAGGTTGGCATTGGAAAAAGCACCATTATTGGTTAAAGAGCAAGAAAAATCAAAAAGTCAAGCTGTGTTGACCAAAAGCTGAGGACACCATTGGAAAGAGGACTTCAAGTTGGATCAAAAAGCTAGAAGCTGCTTTTTCAAAAAGCAACTCCAGGGCCAAAAAATAGGGGCTTGAAGATTGTAAAAGCACAAATCAAGAGCTTTGACTATTGTTAATATTTAATAAAACAAAAGCAAAGAGGCAAAGCAAAAGCAAGAAAATAAAACAAAAGCAAGAAGGCAAAAGCATGGACCCCCATCAAGTATATAAGAATCTCATATCCTTTTGGGGAAACATAGAAAGAATCCTTGGAGATTTCGGAGGAGAACTTGTGGAGACTCATCATCGCTCTTATCTCCAACCTCCGCCGGTGCTTTGCGGCTCAGCACCAGCCTCCGCCAGTTTTGCCGCCGCCTGCGCCACAGCAGTGCTACCCTATGAGCTCTGTCGCCGCTGTCCCCAGAGTGCCGCCTCCTAAGCCTCCATCTGTCGCTAGTTGCATCGCTCTTCCGTCTTTGTCCGTGCGCCGCCTGCGCTGCCTATGTTGCCTTTGCCTGTGCGCCGCCTTTGCCTGTGTGCTGCCTCCACCCTGTGCACCGCGTGCGCATACTCTACCTTGTCCGCCATTGCTGCCCTGCTGCACCACCTCAGAGCCACCTGTGTGGTTGCCGCCTACTGCCTCCAGCGCCAACACCACCCTAGAGTGCCACCATTGCCAGTTTTTTTAACTCCTAAGGAGGGGTTGCCCGGTGGAGTCACATATATACCACCTTGGTGTGAGCCTCTTGGGATTGCCTTTGTCCGGATTGAGTGCAGAGAGCCTTGTGGATATTTGGGAGCATCAGTTTGACTCGGACATTGGATTTCGGTACTAGTCTGGTGTAAGACTCTTGTGGGTCATCCTCGTGGTGAGCTTGGCATCAGTTATCTTGTGCCTCGACATCGACTTCAACCGGACCTCGACATCGGCACTCTTGTTTGATATTGTATTCATTTGTTGTATTGGTCATGGCTTGGAAAAGCCCGTGGATTGTTCCTGAAAGAAATTCTTGAAGAGGGGGCGGGGCGTGTTCCCCACTCAGTGTGGTGTATTGTGCAAGATCCCTATTCCCTTCTACCTTTCCTCTCTGTCTCTCTATATCTTTATCTCCTTGTCATGTGGTTAAGTCTGTCACTGCACGATTGTCTACTCTTGTGTGTGTGTTTGCTTGCAACAAGCTCAAGCTCACTCTCTCCCCTACATTCTACTCATGGTATCAAAGTGCCAGTTCGTGTGAAGAGCTCAAGAGACAAGCAAAGGAAGCGGCACACGGGTAAGGGTAATCCATTTCTTTCTCTCTTTGATTTTGAACGTGGCACCCCATTCGACCGGCACATTACCAGTCGCGTTGGTCGCACTGGTGGTGTGGCTCTTTTTTAATAAACATGTGTTTAAACATTACTGTTTGCATAGTTTGTTCAAAGGTGCGTCACTTGACGAGATGGTTAGCACACTCGCCTTCTAAAGCAGGGGTCATTGGTTCAAAACCTGGGTATATGCACAAGGTTCAGACTTTTGTTTAAACACCATGTTTAAACAAAAGTTTGAACCTTGTGCACATACCTAGGTTTTGAACCCGCGACCGTTGCTTTGGAATGCGAGTGTGCTAACCATCCCATCAAGCGACGCACGTTTGAATAGCTTGTGAAAATAGTAATACATAAGCTTGTTTAAACACATGTTTATTAAAAAAAAGGGCCACGTCACTAGTGCAACCGGTAGATTGGTGACGTGTCGGTCGAATGGGGTGCCACGTTGTAGGGGCTGAGACCTCAGCATTCACGTCACATACCTCGCTCCTCCCCCATCGATTAGGCTAAGGCCTTACCTTTGGCTAGCTGTGAGCGCTACAGTAGACACAGGGAAGTCGCTATCTCAGATTGAGGCATCCTCAACCATATTCTTATTTATAGGAAAACCTTGCTTAAATAGCAATTTACGAGTTATAGCAGTTTTAAATCAACTACGGGGAAAAACAATCATCATCTCCTTTCGTATTTCATGCAACGCCCAAGGGTTCAATCTCCTCCGGATGTACGTACGTACGTACATACATATATGAATGTATGTATATGTGTATATGTATGTATGTATGTATGTATTTATGCATGTATACACACACAATCATTTTTTAGTGCAAGGAAGTTCTTATTATAGATAAGTTTTCTCTTTTTTGTTTGCCGATGGATACATCAGTTTAAAAATTGTGGCTTTGGTTTTTCCCAGGTTCATTGTTGATCCCTTTTTTGTGAGATGTTGAGAACTTTAAACAAATAGTCTGACTCTAATTTTCTTCTTGAACTTTTTAAAATTGAGAATTGTAAACAAATTCAAATTTCCTCATGATGTTTACTGTATGTGCTTTATTGCAACCTACATGCAGGGTTAATTTCCCTTTTTTTTTTTGGAAAAAGGATCCTTCTATTAGTTACCGAGAAAAAACAGCCAAAATGGCTAAGTACAAATCCGTCCCCAAATGGGAAACGAGAGTCAAGATGAACAAAGAGGAGGATGCACTTCTCCTCCGGCTGGCCGCTCTAGGAGAAGAAGGCCGTCTCATACAATGGGGGAGGGGGGAACAACCACACTGGTGGTCTATAATGCCAAGTGGGCTTGCCACCACTATCTATAAGAAAGGGACCGTGCCGCCAGATCCTTAGGTTGGCCTACCAGTGCTTCCTCGTGCGGTCTGAGCTACCCCGAAACTGCTCCCACTGACCTCGGGTTAATTTCCTTAGATCTCCATAGGCGTACACATTTGCCTTAGCTTTTTAAATTTGAATCAGTTATGCATAGCTTATCTTTTGAAACATTCAACAGCTTTAACCACTACCTTAACAGCCTTCATTGATACTTGTACTGTACGTGTCTGAATTTTTCAAAGCTAGTATTGCTATGCTTGCTAAAATTTGAAATCCATGCATATGTATACAATCATTTTTTGTGGCAACGAAGGCCTTATCATAGAGAAGTTTTCTGCTCTCTTTTTCTCCCCAATGGATGCATCAGTTTAAAAAATCATGGCTTGCCTGATGGATTTTTTCCCAAAGTTTATTGTGGATGTTTTGTTTTTTTTGTTTTCGTTTTTTTTTTGGTTTTTTTGGGTTTTTTTTTTTTTGTTGTTGTTGTTGTTTTTTTTTTTTTTTTTTTTTTGGCGAGAAGTTTAGAACTTTACACAAATATTCTGACCCCAATTTTCTTCTTGAAGTTTCCTGTATGTGCTCTGTCTCAGCCTACATGCAGGGTTGATTTCCTCACACTTCCATGGGCCTACACAGTTGCCTTGGGTTTTTAAATTTCAAGGAGCTATGCATAGCTTATCTTCTGAAACACACAACAGCTTCAATTATTACCCTGGCCTTGACAGTCTTCTTTGACCTCACCTATAGGTGTGCTTTATCATTTTGAACCACAACCAATTGTGCATATGTGGCCAAGTATCATTTCTTTGGAATGCTTCAAAGTTTATTCAATGTCTAAACAATTAAGTTTTTGTGTAGTTAACACAGTTTTTTGTTCAGTTTACATCATTATGTTCTTGGCTTTGGTGACATGTTTGAAGAATATTGTTCTTGGCATTTTACGTAGTATGATTCTTGCAATTTTTGGTCATTAGGTACTCCTTGAAGATCTAAAAAATCTAGAATCCATGATGGAAAAGCTCCAGAAGGCAATAACTCAACAAGATCAAATACTCATGGGACATAAAGCACAAGTTTTGGCTCTAGGGAAAGATGCTGACATACTGAGGGATAGCCTGGCTAAGGTCTACTTTTTTTTAAAACAAAAGTAAATAAGTAGCTAGGTGTAGTTGTAAGCATTCATACCAGCCTTTTCTTCACTCTAAAAGATTGAACATGTCAATTGTGTTTGTTAGCAGACTGAACAGAGCCTATTCCTAGCTGCTGAAGACAATGAGAAGCTGTCAAAAGAAATGCAAGATCAGAAGCATGGGTATGGTGACCCTCAATCGTTCTTTCTCATAAATAGTAAAGTTGTAATTGGTTAGATCTTGTACATCTTGTAAGGTTATAAACCCTGCCTGTACAGGCCACAAATGATTATGATGGAAGAAGAAAGGCATTAAGGGATCATAAAATGATTTCCTAAAACATTATTCCCCATTTTTCTTTTGTTTGCAGAGGTTTGCATTAAAAAGAAGAACATATAATATGTTAAGAGTTCACATTATGCTGTGGATGGTTTCATATAGTGATTGGAGGTGTGGGTGGATTGAGGATGAGTGGTGGAAGGTAAGACATCTGAGGAGAAGCTTAGCAAAGGGAAGGTGTGAAAGCTTGGAACACAGCGGTGGCATAGGGTTGGAAGCTACTGCAACTGGATTTGGGGTTTGTTGGTGATGAAGTTGGTGGAATCTTTTCAGATAGTAACAATCTTTATCTTCATGCCCATCCTTCTCGTAGAAGCAGCAGTACCGTCTCCTGGGGCGCTAATTGACAGTGTGTCCAGGATACTGGCACATGGTACACCACAGCCCCTTCTTAGCCTCTTGCGAGGTCTTCAATTTTTCAATCTCTTTTTTGAGCTGGAGCAAGGTGCTCTCTTCATTTTGGGACTTCTGACTCAGCTTCAGCTGAGTCACCAGGTCATCCAGTGATGTGGTTGGAGAAGGTGCCGAGCTCACCTCACGTTCGGAAATTAGGCGTGCATTCTCCAGTTGAAAAGCTAGCTATTGAAACTCTAGCAAGGTGGTTGGTGCTGGGCTTCTTTCCCGGATCTTCTGTTGGGTGGTCCTGGGTAAGGCCTGTGTCACCCACTGACGCACCATTAAATTGCCGGGGTAAGTCGGTAGGCGGGCCACCAGCACTCCCCTTCCACTTCTGTCTTAGTGTTCCCCTTTCAGGTGCCACCATCATCCACCTCCCGCATCAACCCTCTCACCATTATTTTTTCAGATCCCTCCCCGTTACCACTTCCTCACCTTTCCTCTTTGTTCCACCTAGGAGAACCAGCTACACATTAGGCTTGTGAGGCCTTGCTTCCCTTGAGTCTCTTCCTTTGGTGCATCCCTCTCTGTGCGCACATCTCCTCACAAATTTTCCAACCATGCCCAATAATCAACAATTGCATACATCATTTATCTCTACCATGATTGGCCCCATCCACCCTTCTGTTCTGAATCGTCGCTCTGATACTCTCACCAAATCGACCTTTCTGTTGCAACCATTGCCCTGTTGGTGCCCACACCCTCTCTTCCCAGTTCCCGCACTCTCCACCTTTATATCCTCTTCCAATACTACATCCTGCTTAGGGAAATCCCCACCGCCCCTCTTCCTTTTGTTTCCACTCACCATACCAAGGCCTTCTACTGCCTATGCACATGTTGCCCTTTCCCTTTCCACCATCTCATTTATGTATCCATTCGCCTCGGTTGCAGCTGATCGAATCCGGGCTCAACTCAATAAGCCGGAAATCTCTTCCTTCATTTGCCCCTCTGCTTGCTTTCTCACGTATCTTCTTCAACAACCTCCCACCTCAATTCCTTCCACACCTCCACCTCACCCATCTAGCCGTACCTCTCCTCACCAATCTCCAGTCTGCCCTCGGATACAACAAGATTCCCCATCCTTGTCCCGACGGCCCTGAACCATCCCCAGCGCTGCTCCTGTACTCTCCACTCCTCCTTCCACCCTTGGGGCATTTCTCCGCACACCATCATCATCCACAGTCACTTTCCCAGTCACCACAACCTCACCGGCATGCATTTCCACCACTTCGCAAATGGCTGGTTCAAACCCTGCCACGGCCTCACGAACCATCCTTGGCAACCTGGGCATGGACAAGTAGGGACTGTGGTGATTGGAATGGACGTGGCATCATCTTCAGATGGACAGTACGGAGGATCGGACCCTTCCGAGGAAGACCCAGAAGTGCATGAAGACGATGTTGATGATGCAGATGTCGACACTGTAGAGTGTCCCACAGCGGTGGCCTGAGAAGCTGTGGGTGGACCGAGGAAGTTACAATAACCGACTCAGCATTGTGTTTTCAGCAATCCTATTTTCACGGCTGGAACCTTGTAGAACTATTTTTTTTTTCTTTCAGAAAGGAGACTTCTATTAAGTATGAAAAATTTTTACAAAATGGAGATTTCACACCAAGCAAGGTGGAGATCTCAACCAATCAGGAGCCTTGTGCTGCCAATAGGGTTCCGAATGAGAGGATGTGAAAAAGATACCAATGTCCCAATCTCTCATAAACTTACTTTCCGCGCTTCCTCTCTACAGCCCTCGAAAATCCCTGGATTCTCAAAGACACTGAGAAACAAGAACAGGAGTAACCTCAATGGTCTCAGTGCATCTAGCCTTCCGGATATTCCAGGCTTCTTAATATGCTAGCAATAATCTCCCAAGAGCTGTCCAACCGCTGTGCCGGAGGGACAAAGTGTGAAAGTGGCAAATCCTGAAGACCACTGCCGAGCAACTCCTTGCCTAACCATAATGACCAAGCTCCTGTCGGTCCCCTCGAATCTCAGCTAAGGCCCAGACTGTGTCAACCAAATGATAGAACCAGAAGAAATGATAGCATCCCTCTTAATCCTACCACAGAGGTGTCCAATCGCAGTGCTTCCCTGCATTCCCATAAACAATGGTAAACTGACTCCGAAACTCCTGCACATCTAGGTCATGCTGGGCAAGCACCAGTAACAGACCTCCACTGATTGGTGGCCAGACCACCATGAAGGGAAACCCAGATAAAGGAGGAAATGTGTGGCTTTCTATAAGAATGCCACAATCTTCGCCAAAATACCCTCTGAATGTCAATCGAAATGCCGTAAAACTCCCAATGGGATCTAAGAGTAGGGACACTCTGAATGTGTCCCAAGATAAGATGTCTGGCATTCCGCACAGTATAATTGAAAAAAGGCATGCTTTTCAAAGGGTTACAAGCATCCTTCCACTCCCACTCACCGGGGTCCCAATGCAAATGTCTGATAGGGCAGCCACCATACAACCAAAGGCTAACACTCTCTGTGATCATCCCTGGGGGGGGGGGTGGTGGGGAGGGGAGGGGGTCAACAAAGACGTGCTTCCCTAACCTGCCAACAACTTTGACTAGACGAATCTGGGGGCCCTCAATAAGGTCCTGCACGTCACATCTCTCCAGCTGCCATCCATCCTTTATAGAAAAAAATACCGGTACATCATCCTCCCTAGGCAAGGGGCAGGCTTAGTTTCGTACGTCGTACGGATCAGATCGTACGTACGATTCATTCTGTACGGTACCGTACATATCCGTACGATTAGGTACGGTTTTGCCCTGTTTCTGCCCGTTGGAAATAGCCGTTTTTCTGCCCGTTTTTTTGGCTGTTTTCCTTTCATCTCTCCTGAGTCCTTCTATAAAAGCCTCAAGGACCAAGCCTCTCCTCCATCTACTCCAAGCCTCTCCTCCACCACCCTCCATCTACTCCAAGCCTCAAGGACCAAGCCTCTACTCCAAGCCTCTCCTCCACCCTCCTCCACCCTCCTCCAAGCTCCTTCCATCCCACTTGAGCCTCTACTCCAAGTTCTCTTCCTCCAAGCTCTTCCCATAGTTCATCTTCTCTACGCTCTCTCCTCTACTCCACGCTTTAGCCCTTCTCTTATCCATCATGCCTCAGGAGAAGCATGAGGCTTTTGATTTGCATTACCTCAATGTGGAGAAGGACACCAAGAAGTCCAACTCCCATCATTGGACATGCCGATATTGCGGCAAGTCATACACCAGTGGTGCAACAAGGCTTCTCCAGTACCTTTCAAAGATTGGGGGACAAGTTGTCCCATGCAAGGAGATTCGGCAAAGCATTGCCGATGACATTTCGTGGAAGATGAGCAGCGGCTCAAATTCAAGTAGAGGAGCATCATCAACACACGCACCGGCACCACCACTAGCACCACCATCGGCACATGATGAAGCGGCCACCAGCTCTTTCATTGGTGTTTCCTCCACTGCCACTTCCACGGATTCACGGTCCGCCTCCGCACTGGGCAAAAGGCAAAGGGTGGTGGAGCGTGAAGGGGTGCAACCCTCTCTCCACCAAGTCACGGGTAGTGTGAGAGGTTCGGTTGCATTCCTTAAGGAGCGGCAATGCCTTGTGGAGATAGAGATTGCTCGCACCATTATTGAATGCAATCTTGCCTTCAATGTACTCCAAAAGGAGCAATGGAAGAAGATGGTGACGGCGATTGCGAATGTGGGCCCATGTGAGGGGTGGACGGGGGTCTCAGAGAACTCTCTTGATGGACACTCTAGCAGTGATCATGTTGATGATCATGCAGATGTTGGTGATGATGTAGACTTTTGATATGTTATAGCTCTCTAGGCATTGGGCATCTATCTCCTTCTAGCCCATTGATGATGTATTGTAGTATGTAGTATCATGTATGTACGCATGTTGGCGGTCGCCCATGCCATGAGTTTTTGGCCTATCCTTTTGTAGCAATTTTGTACTCTAATGGCATGATGACATTATGTTCATGGTTCTACTATTTTGTAACTTCTTGTCTACAATTTTTAAGTTTAGGAAGTATTTAAAAAAAAAAACATACTAATATCGTACCGTACCTCAAAAAATTTTAAGGTACCAATTAGTACCGTATTTTATCGTACCGTACCGTACCGTACCTTTCGTACTAACTAAGCCTGGCAAGGGGAGACCCATAAGCTGAAGAGGAACACCTGTCCCAGAAAAAACCCAAACCAAGAATGATGACGGCCATCCAAGAAAGATCCAGTAATCCAGTGGTTGGGAATGGCTGCATCAGTCTGTGCAATCCTCCGGCTAGAGCCTCTCAAATGTTGCGTGAAATCCAATGTGTATCTCGGTGAGGCTTTGAAGCCTCTTCCAAGCTAGCATTGTGGGACATAGGGTCTCCCAGCTAGCCCAAAGAATATGCATAGCTGCCCCAAGAGGCCTACCATGCACATCTAAGATCAAATCATTCCACAGAATGGGCTGCCCGCTAGCTTCCTCCACTGAACGTGGGGGGATGTGTACCAAGAAACTCCTCAGGTAGTCCCAGGCCCGTAGGAGGGACCTAACCAGGGGGGATGAAGGGGAGCGGTGAACTGCATCCGAAAAAATAAAGCGTGAGCTGAGAGTCCAGTCACCTCCGCGAACAGGGACACACTTCGTGATTTGCTGCATGAGAAAGTCCTTCCACGGCTCAATGCCTGGAAGAAATCCCTTAACAACAAGCTTATGAAGCAAAGCCTTACATTGCACCTCAGGATGAATGATATTCAATCTCCCTTCCTGCTTAGGCTTGATAATGGTTTCCCAAGCAACTCTGGCCCTGGTGTGTGCATTTCCATCAAGCCCTAACTAAAGAAAGTTCCGAATAAGGCGACGAAGCTGGCCAATGCAACCCTTATGAAAAATCCAGCATGAAGCGATAAACCAAGCCGTGGCTAGCAAAACTTGGTTAACCACCAAACCTCTAGAGGCCAATCGAGCTTCCTCCTACTCCAGATGAAGTTTGCTTTTAATGCTTAAGAGCACTGGAGCAAACTGTTGTGCAGGGGAGATGTCAACACCCACCTGACAACCAAGGTATCTGGCAGAGCATCCTGTCTCAATCCAAGTAAAACCAACATCTGTACCCCAATCTGCAAGAGGAGAATCACTGATCCAAAAACCGACTGACTTATGCCAATTGATAGTGGCTCCTTCTGCCAAACAAAAGGCCTCCAAGGCTGTCCGGAAAGCACATAAACAAGCATGTGAAGCCTCAAGGAACAACACTGTATCGTCTGCTAACTCAGAGTCCAAAAACTCTTCCTCCGTGCATAAAGGAAGCCTGAGACCCACAACACGAGGGGCAGCCCGAAGAAACCTCCTCATAGCCTCAGCTGCAATGAGGTACAGTATAGGGGCGAGGGAACAGCCTGCCTCATTGAACGAGAAATCTGAAAACGCTCGCCGCGCCCCCCACAAGCTAAAACAATGCTATGAGCCTCCTTGTATAGGCAAGATACCGCTCTCATCCAGTTTTGGGAAAACCCCATGTGTGCCATAGTGCCCTCCAAAAAATCCCAATCCACTATGTCATAAGCTTTTTCAAAATCAAGCAAAAGAATGGCAAGAGGCTGCTGACTAGACTTTGCCCACTCGACAGCTTCCCAGAAAGAAAAGATGTTATCAAATATACTCCTTCCTTGGAGGAACCCATTATGTGTATCATGGATAGTCCTTTGGAGAATCGGCTGCAACCTTATACTCAAGGTTTTAGCTAAGATTTTATGTGCAAATTCAAGGAGGGTGACGGGCCTCCATTGCTTGATGTCAGTCTTGTCCCCACTCTTGGGGATAAGGTGAATCAGCCCCTCTGTGAGGTATGGCGGCATCATACCCGACAAGAACATTTCCTGAAGGGAAATAGTGATAGCATCTCCGATATGATCCCAAAAAAGAATAAAGAAGGCGGGAGAAAGACCATCATCCCTTGGGCATGAACCACTGGAAAGAGCATGCAATGCGTGAAGGAATTCATCCTTTGAGAAAGGGGCATCCAAGGAAGAACACATAGCATCTGTAATGAGCCTGGGCATGCACTCCCAAACTTTCTGCCGTGCCACATCTCTCTGAGGAGAGGGCACCTCTGCAGTCAACAAAGACCGATAAAAATCTGAAGCAATACCGCTCACCTTATCAAGCTCAATTTGAACTACACCCTGTGAATCCTGCAAGTACCTCACACAATCCTTGCTATGGGAAGGCCTGTGCGCTGAGAAAAACTCTTTGTTGCATCTGCCACCCATCTGAGTCCAAAAAGCCTCGTTTGCATGAAACACAAACTCAGCCCTCCTGTCCATGGCCAATTGCAGCTCTGCTCTAACTGTGGTCAAGAGGTCTGTAATCCAAGACACATGTGGATGCTTTTCATGTTCCGTCTGAAGATCAGCGATGCTATGCCTAATAGCTCTCCTTGTCCAGAACCTCCTCCTTCTTGGACAAGGTAGTGCTATGATAATGATGGCTGGTCCTCTCAAGAGCCGGCGCAATATTATGACGAGGATTAGGACCGTCACAAGATCTCTTTACCTCTCTGATCTCAAGGGAGATGTTAGCATCTAGATAAAGAGAGTCAGGGATACGGACACGGGGAGAGGCCGAGCGAGCCCCAGGCTCCTTGAGACACAAAACGACGGGGCAATGATCGGATTTGGTGGTGCCAGGCATAATAGCAATGGTGCCTCCTCTTTCCAAGGACCAATCATCCACTTAAAACCTGTCCAGACGTGCAAAGATGCTCTCATCGCCCCTCCTACGGTTATGCCATGAGAAAGATAAGGAGTTTGGCCTTCTCTGGAAGTCATCCTCAGTCCAGCAATCCCTGCCAAAAAAGGAAAGCGTGAACCTCTCCCATGAGGTTCGCTCCAAAGGGTGTAAACCCCCTTCGCGTCCACCCTTCTTGTCAGAAGGTTGCTCAACCATATTAAAGTCTCCTCCCCCTATACAATGATCAACCTGGGGAATGACATTTGTAATGGTGTCCCAAAAGGCCACCCTTTCACCTCTCACGTTAGGTGCATGGATATTCAAGATTTGCCAATTTCTGACCCTCATGCATGATCAAGATCCACTGCGCTCTAGCAGGGATGATAACACTGTGCCCAATAACATGAGGCATGACAGATGCTGCCATTGAAATGCAAACACCCCCTCTAGTCCCAATTGCTGAGGACCAGAAGCTGTTGGCCAGAAAGCATCTTACTAGTTTTGCCACACTAATTTGTGTTCCTGCAACAAAAGTACATCCCAGGGTGAAGTTTGTCCTTCAGAAGGCGCTTCCTACCACGGGTGGGAAGCCCTCCAAGGCCCTGAACATTCCATGAGATGATTCTCATAGAAGAGAAGAGGGTTTAACCCCCGATCTAAGAAGACGATGGGCAGTCTGAGGACGCCTCTCATAATGCTAGAGGACGGGATAATCCACGGGGCAAAGTCCACTAACATGCCCTTGTCCAAGGCCCTGCACAGTACCTGCATATGTACGAGAAACCTGTTCGCCCTACGAGGCATCAAGAGCAATGGCATCATGCTGAAAATCCTGCAATACATGATCCCCATTGCGCTGAGCATCCTGCATATCGCCCCCTCCAAGTAGAGAGGACTGAAGAAAATCATCTTGATCTGAGATATCATCTCTCGGAAAGATGCATCAGCTGACACATCCCTCTGACCAGAAACATCATCTATCTGTACATGATCCGAGGAGGCCTTCCCATCAATCTCACCAGGGGGGCGGGCGTGAGAGAGCTCGCCACACCTGGCGGATGGAACCATGGAAGGTGGCGCCTGAGAAGCACGCTTGCGAGGCCTCCTACGACCTCGAGCCCGAGGGCAATCTCGAGCAAATTGACCCTATTGGTGACAAACCCGGCACTGATCGGGTTTACGTGCAATCTCCATACGTTGCTTCAAAGGGCCACAAGGGCCCGGAAGCAAAATAGAGTCCTCAAAGAGCTCAATGTGACGGGCAAGAACCATGACCCTGGGGACAGCATCCGCTCAGGCAGTGACCACCTGGGCACAAGATGTCGGCAAGGCGTGAAGAGGGGGCACTTGAAGAACCAGCCCAAAAGCGGACCCGATGGCCTCTAACATAGGCCAATATGCGCGAGGAAGACCTGGGAATGTGAGAGTAATCGGAAAATGGTTACGGTCTTCCTTAACAGGGTCAAAATAGCTGAAGTAGGGAAGAAAGAATATCTTCCTCGGGCCAAGTGGCAAAGGCCGCCTTTCAAAACCTTTGAGGCTGCGTCCTTAGAATCAAAATCCACTTGGAAGAAACCTCTTCCAAGCAACCTGACATCTCGAACGTGTGAGGTGAGGTCGGAGGGCAGAGCTGCTAGGACCCAATCCCGAGCCTGGAGACGGGAAGGATGAGATCCAAAGATTTTGGCAATGAGGGTCGTTTTGGAGTCTCGATTTTGGCGTAGAGGACCGCGAGCTCGGCTTCGGAAAAAACAATGGTTCGCGTGACCGAGGGAGATTGATTAGCCATGATGCTAATTGAAGAAAAAGACCGACTTGAACCCGGATGAGGAGCAATCCGAACCAAGGGGAAGAGACAGGCAAGGAGGCGGAGGAAAGGAGGGGAGGGTGGAAAAGGGGCAAAAAAACAAAAAAACAAAAAAACAAAACAAAACAAAATAAAAAACAAAAAACAAAAAAACAAAAAAACAAAAACCAAAAAAAACAAAAAAAACAAAAAACAACAAAAAACAACAAAAACAACCCACAAAAAACCAAAAAAAAAACACAAAAAACAAAAACAAAAACAAAAAAAACAGGCGAAGAAGGGCAGCGCAGCAAAGGCTGCGCAGAAAGGAGGTGGAGGAAGGAGGGGAGGCGGAGAGAGGAGGGGAAGCGAACAAGGAGAGTAGGAGGGGAAGGGGCGCAGACTGGAGACAGCAGCGGGAGGAAGAGGGGCGGACAGAAGCAGGGGCGAACAGCAGGGGAGGAAGGAGGGGGTGCAGAGGGGGGTGACACAGTCGACAGAGGGAGGTTCGGGGAGCTCGCAGGTCGCCGCTACCGATCAGTTTCTCTACTCTCGTTCCCAGTCTGCGTTTTTCACCTTCGTTGTAGAACTATTTCAGTGACATGTCTTTAAATGCTGGGAATATTGGGCATAAAGCACTTGAGTGACCTGAGTCAGAAGTTATGCCAATGTTTGCTGCACATCCCTTTCTCTCTCTTGCAGCAGAGATTTTGGAGCGTTGAAGGGTCACAAACAGTGTAGGCCCAAGGGTGTTTAGTACTAGAGCTACGTATGACTCTCAACAGCAAGAAAAAGAGTAAGAAAGAAGCAAACTGTTTGTTGAAAGTGAGGAACTGCTGGACTGGGAATGAATCTAGTAGATGTGAAAGCTACTTCTTATAACAATTTCCTGCACTTATGTGGGACAACTGTTTCTGAGTGACTTCTGCCTACCTCCCCTGAGATGATGACATTCCCCAATGACCAATTACAAAACTATGATATGCAGAGCCTGATACTAGGGACAGAATTGCGTAGGGGATCCTAATACCTAACAACACCTCTTGCAAGACGATGCCCCTAGACAGTATAGCAGCTCACGCATTGATCATCTTTTGAGTCCTGGGTCATTGGCAGGTGCAGTGTTGCGGTGTAGTTAATCTGCCCAAAGCTATGGTCCCTCTGCACCATGAGAATGGCAGTATATATACATGCCCCTTTGGGTAGTACCATGGATTCTCTTAAAAAGGGACTTCATCCAAATCCAAGAGGTTACACTTGCAAAGCTTCCAAGGGGATGAGGATAAATTCCGAGTGAGGGATTGTCCTGACGAAGTCCTACATGTCTGACACCCCAAAGGAGGTGTGATATCTGTCTCCACCCATGTGTTTTATGCTGTAAATGGGAGCAAAAGGTTTCAGCTATGAGCTTAGAGAGACAGAATTTACTCATGTCATATGGATGCAAAAGATCGGGTACTTCATGTGAAGTAATATCTTCCTCACTTTAACTCCAAAGAAATTCTTCATGCTGAAAGATGCGTTATTGTCAATGTAACATGCAGCGGAAGTCTTCGTATTGGAGGATTGTCACCCAAGTTCGGTGAAGGCCAATTGGCCATGGTGTACCAAGCTCGGGATCTAAAACGAGCTAAGAAGCTCATTCCTACATGGGAGAAACCCTTCCGGATCCATGAGATCCTTCCCCATGGCATTGTCTAGCTGCATACATTGGATGGCTGTCCGCTTCCTTTGATCAATGGCTCCAGGGTGAAATCATACCACCTGGGCACACCACCTCAAAAAAAAAAAGGAAAAATAATAAATCTCGCTCCTCTCCAAGTGAAAACTTTTTTTTCCTACTCATCCCCCTCTTATGTCTTATTTAGTTCTTCAAAATTATATAAAAGAAAAACAAAAAAACAAATTCATACTCGTCCCCTTTTGTTTATGCTCACCCCTCTTCCACTCTCCTGCTCGCCTCCCCATTCCAACTGTCCCACTCACCCCCATTCCACGCGTTTTACTCGCCCCCTTTCCACCCGTCTTACTCACCCCCCTTTCCACCCGTCTTACTCACCCCCCTTTTCATGTATCCTACTCGCCCCTCTTCTACTCGTCCCACTGGCCTCCCCATTCCACCTGTCGCACTCGCCCCCTTCCATCTGTCCTACTCGCCCCTAGTCCACTCATCTCCCCTTTCCATCCTCCTTCCAACTGTCCCACTCGCCTCTCCCTTCCTCGTCATACTCTCCCCCCCAACCCGTCATGCTTGCCTCCCCTTAACCCCTCACCTACTCATACCCCTCTTCCATCTGTCCTACTTACACTCCTTGTGTTGGATCGCAAAAAGCTCAAGTTGCGGGGGCTGGTTTGGACAAGAGGAATCACTATCTGTCCTAGGACGAAGCCGTGCCAAATGGGCACGAATCCTGTCCTCCATGTGCAGGCACTTTGTTTGTGCTTTGGAGTCTGCATTGTTAAAACCCTAAAGATCTCTCTAGCTAATCACTATTCATAAGCATGCATAAACCAGGCATATACTCATCCACCCAACCACCCCCGAGCCCAAGGGTGCACACATCAATACATTAAAGTACCACATACCTAACCTTGGTGTCCCATACCACCAAGAGGTATGACTTCAATCTAGCAGCACATAGCTCTAGCATGAAATGGCAAGAGAGTAGATACAATGCTTTACACAAGAGAACATCCCTTGAGAGAGCTCCATGCCCCTATTATATAGGAGAGCACTCAAGTGACTCTTGACTCTCCATTGCCATGTGTGACCCTTGGTTGCCTGACCCTAGCCTCAACCCAAGGTGAGACCTAACCATTGCCCCACTAGAGCATGTTCCCATTCTCCCATGCTCACATGCCTAGGGTGGGTTAGCCTCCTAGTATATGCACATATAATATGCACATAGCATGCATACTCCAGGATCCATTTGTCATAGTGAAGATATCTATAGGAGGGAGAGAGAGGCACTGCCACCGACACATGAAGAAATACAAAGAGGAGCACCTCCAAACTAGAGTGCACTAGCTCCCCTCCCGCATCCTTGTGTCCAAAGCCACCCACATCCATCCATGTCAATGGCCTGAAGCGAGTGAGCACAACAGTGATACAGAGATCATGTAGATGGTGCGAGAGCTCACTTTGCTAGATGATAGGAGTGGTCATCCCCCCGTCCTAGATACATGGAGGCAGGGAAGGATATGACACGGGAACGGTCTCTCGTGTTAGATTCCCTCCAGTAGTTGATAGGCCTTCTAGACCGATGGCCTGCCCTCAAGGGCACGCAGGTGTATATGGTCGGGAACCAGTTTTGTACCATTTGGTCCATCTCCATTTCTGGAGCCACTTCTATGGGATTGTCACTCCATAGAGCGGCCAGATTTGCACCATGTTCACATGTGGCTAGGCCAGTGCCCCATGTGAAAGAGTCAGTCATCTTGTGTCCCATGGATGGGAACTAGTTTTGTGCCACCCGTGTGACCAATATTGTGCCATATGGACGGGAGCCTGTTTGCTGCCACCCGTGTATGACCAGGATTGTGTCTTATCCATGGGATTGTCACTCCATGGTAGGACTGATATTTGTGCCGAGCTTTGTCTATGGAATTGTCACTCCATAGGAAGGCCCGTGCTACGATTTGTGTTTTGCCTATGGGACTCTCACTCCATAGGAAGAAGGAATTCACATTTCTGTCGCGCCAGTTTTGTGCCCGACAAGAAATTCTTGTACAAGTTTCATGAAAGGGAGATTTCGTCCATTACATGTGCGTATGCATTTATGTTTGCATGCATAAACTTGTTTTTGCATGATTTGTTTTCGTGTGTGTGCTTGCTATGACGTGCCAGTACATTGGACGGGGACGCCCCTAGTGTACCGTGGGTGTGCTGTTTGCGTGAACAGGTGGTAAGTATTTGCCTTTTTGGCCTTTTTCAAATGTCAAATCTATAAACTAGTGTAAACCTTAGTATTCATAAGGTTGGGTGTTTACACATATTTAAAATAATGGCTGGACACCTATCAATGTGGGTGCCCAAAGATTAATCATTAATTAAGACCTAATAACATTTTAGACTAAGGATTGCATGGGAACAAAATCCCCTCCATATGTGGATGGTGATTTGGGGGTGGTTGATGGAAAAAGGAGGAGACTATCACCCGCCTAGCTACTGCTCTGTACCCGCCTCCAGCTCGCCTACAACACTTGCTGCTGCCAGCTCTTTACTCGTCTCTAGCTCCAACCCGCCTGGTTGCTGATTGTTGGGGTACCCGCCTGTTGCTGCACTATGCCCGCTGTGAGGTGAAAAAAAGAAAGAAAACCCTGCCTCTACAGCCCTTCCACCTCGCAAGCTTGGAATAACATACACGAACGGGGGCACCACCAGCCACCGGCTGGAACACTCTCTCACACTTCACCACCCAACCCACACCAGACAGACAGCATAAAACAGGGGCACCATAGACCAAGATAAACACCCAGCAATATATTTCCAAATCAAAACTTCATACAAGCTTCTCTCGACACAGAAGCCTTACTCACATAACCATAAAAAAAACACTCAGGCCTGTCAGCCGAGGATACACCACATCCCCAATCACCATGAACCACTCGACTGCATGCTGTACCAATCACACTAGAATGAACCCGGCCACTCTCACTTCAGAAGGCGCCCACACCAGCTAACCTTCAACTCTCTGCAGCCCATCTACTCTGCATGTGTCGTCAGCAGCAGCTCGACCATCATCTCTTTCTCTCTCTCTGTGCTGATCCTCTGCCAGCCTCACAACAACCCAAGCAGCTTATCTGCCTTGCTACCGGCCCACCACCAAGCAGCAACACCCGTCTCTGTCTTCTCTTCACTCGGCACCTTGCTCAAGCTGTCCACTGCCCTGTCTCCAGCATCTACCTGTGCTTCCGCATCCGGCTTCACCTACGCGGCCCTCTCTGCCTCTGCGTCGAAGCCCTCTTCACTTACTTGCCAGCCTGTCTTCCAGTCGACCAGCAGCTCCAGCTTCCTCTTTGCCCATAGGTGGCCTCTACACGCCAGCAGCTCCCACACACGGCTGCTCTCTCAGCTCTCTGCTTACGCGTGCCCTGCCCACCTGTCTCACAACACTTCAAAACCAGTTGCCAGCCCCATGGTCGGCGCCCTCACTTCACACCAGAACCCCTCTGACCTCTGCAGCCCATCAGCTCTTCCAAGCTTCAGCACCTACGCTTGCTTGCGTTCAATTCTAAGGCGGCCACACCCAAGGCCTTCTCCACTCCTTTTTCACGCCCGTCGGCTATTGACCAAGGCGGCTTCTTCACACATGCTTGCGGCTGCACCCTCCACACTTGCAGCCCGTCAACCAGTATACGCCAGCTGCGCTCCACGCTCACCTGCAGCTACCTCTTTGTCTTCGCTGCTTTTCACAAGGGGGGCCACTCTTTCACAACGAGGCGGCCACACGCAGCTTAATGACGGCTCAAACCTGCGCCTGTGTGACTGGTGCTAGCCACGCTAGCCTCTTCGCCTTCTCTGCGGCCCAGCCAAAACCCACGTAATCCTCTTCCTTGGTTCTGCACTCGCTGCCCCCTCAGCTCGTCAGCCCTTCGACGCCAGCCATCTTGTCTACTTCCCTTCGCTTTATCTTGTAGCTGCGCCAGAGAGACAGCCTCGTGCAGCTCTTCCACTGTCGGCTTTGGTTGCGCCTGAGAGCCCCCCAATTCAACTCTGTCTATGGCTGCGGTTCCGCCCGAGAGCCCATCTCGTACAAGGCGATCTCTACCTTTTCTTTTTGCAGGCGCCGACTCGCCACCTCTTCGCCACGCCAACCTTCTGGAATATACCCGCTGGCGGCATCTCAAAGCACCACGCATACTTTCCAGAAGACACTGTATACATCATGTTTTTTATTTTCCTCCTCTCTCCTAATGGATGGCGGCCGTTCCATACCATTTCACACCAATACTCAATACTACCTTGGCCCTATAATCTTTCATTGCTCATGCACCTCTTCAAATGCAACCTTTAATTGCCCCGATGCTTTCACACTCATGTCCTGCTACCTTGGCCACATCAATGGTTGCTTTCCACGCTTTCCACATCTTCAAATGCCACTTATTAGTGCCCATTGTATTTTGACGTGCCCACACATATCAAGCGGCCGAACAGCTTAAATCAACCCAGCAAACCTCTCACCGGACAGGCCTGCAACCAGCCCAAAACCAAAAGCATCCACCCAGAGCATCCGGCAAGGCATTCCACGGCAAATTTTCATTCACACCATGCACACGTATGTACACAGGCCCAAAAGACCACTCAGAAAAACGCCTGACATGCTTTGCTAACCCCCCAGCCTGCTAGAGCATTCATGCTCAGCAGCAAAACACAAATTCCAATAGCTATCCGCCAGGATCAAAAGGAAACAGCAATTCACCATCCCATTCCCCAGCATCCCTCAAACACCATGGCTGCATCACTGCACACCAAACATCCACCATAGCCATAAAACCATTCACGTCCACTTCACCCACAGCAGCAAACCTCCCCGTCTTCAAAACCTGTGTCATTGCAGCATTAGGCATCCCATTCACCAACACCAGTGAAGGCCGGGTTCCAGCATCTTGACCTTTCTGCACACCAAAATCCACATCCTCTCCAATGGGAGTGTCCACCAGCACTTCCAACTCTTGTACTTCAGGCATCTCTTCACAACCATACAGCTCATCTGGTTCAGAACCCTTGTCATCCATGTACTTTGCTTTTAGCATCTCAGCAATCCGCATAGAAGCCTTTGTCACACTCTCAACCATATCAGCATCCATCTCCACCTCTGGCTCCTGTTCATCAAGGCTAGCAACTTCCCAGATATCATCCTCAGGCACAATACTCACCACACAATGCTCTTCATCAGCCAATTCAACATGTATACCTTCTTGAGTGCTGCCAACCCCCCTGGTATCATCGTCCAAAGACTCCCCTGCACATAATGCATCCACATCATCCATACCATCCATCGCAGGCACCATATCACCATCCAGCTGTCCAAGAAAATCCAAGATAATAGGATCTTCCTCCACGCTCTCCACATCTGCATCACAAACCATCTTCACTTCATCAGAAGTCTCTACCCCATCCTCCTCCCTCGTAGAATCTGGCAAAGAATCATCCTCAAAGCATCCTGTATCCAGCTCCTCTTCCTTCTCATCAGCCAATCCCAAGGCATCATCCTCTTTGCTTTCCTGTGCATGCATGTCATCCAGATCATCCAAATGGTCTTCAATAGAACCTTCCAAATCACTGTCATGAACAGCCACGACCTCCAAATCCAAAGAAGAATCCACTGGCAACTCCTCATCTGCACAAGTCTCCTTCACCTGCTTTTCATCCACCTGCACATCCACTTTCACCTGTTTTGGAAAAAAATCAGAAGGCATATAAAACATACCCCTTTGTAGCTGTATCGGCCTTTGAGGCTCCCGTCCAATCAAACTTTGCATAGGACTCTTATCCACCTTAACCAAATTTATCTGCTTATCCCTTACAGACACAACACCTTCATACGGATAAATACCCATCTCCATCTGCTTCAAAACCTTGCCTTCCTTTTCCCTAGCAACCCTAACTGCATCATCAAATGACTTGGGATTCTTCAACTCAACCCTGATCCTCAAATGGGGTAACAGACCATCAATAAACAAGCTCTTCTTCAGAAACATAGGAGGAACTTCCTGCTTTAATGTCATACACCACTTACTCCACAAACATGTAAATACCTTCACAAAATCATCCAATGATTGGCCATGTACCTGCTTCAAGATGCTCAACTCCTGCCAAAGCATACTAGCATCCTCCGCTTGCTGAAAACGCTCCAAAAGGCCTTCTTTCAACCTGTCTAAGGTCAAAACACCAGCATCCTGTACTTCAAAATTCTTAAGCCAACTTCGGGCATCTCCCTTCAAAAAAATCTTTATCAGTCTCAGAACCTGCTCTTCATCTGTGACATGATTGCTAATGCATGCCAGCTCCATCTGCTCCAAAAAGTCAACCACATCTTCACCTTTCCTGCCATGAAATTCCGGATAGGACCACATCATGACAAACCTGTAACAATCCCTGAGCTCAACTCAGTGGAACACACGCCCTTCTAGGCAAAGAACAATGCCAGAGCAACTCCTCAGTGGGGGCACCAGAAGGATGTGAGGTGAAAAAAAGAAAGAAAACCCTGCCTCTACAGCCCTTCCACCTCGCAAGCTTGGAATAACACACACGAACGGGGGCACCACCAGCCACCGGCTGGAACACTCTCTCACACTTCACCATCCAACCCACACCAGACAGACAGCATAAAACAGGGGCACCATAGACCAAGATAAACACCCAGCAATATATTTCCAAATCAAAACTTCATACAAGCTTCTCTCGACACAGAAGCCTTACTCACATAACCATAAAAAAAACACTCAGGCCTCTCAGCCGAGGATACACCACATCCCCAATCACCACGAACCACTCGACTGCATGCTGTACCAATCACACCAGAATGAACCCGGCCACTCTCACTTCAGAAGGCGCCCACACCAGCTAACCTTCAACTCTCTGCAGCCCATCTACTCTGCATGTGTCGTCAGCAGCAGCTCGACCATCATCTCTTTCTCTCTCTCTGTGCTGATCCTCTGCCAGCCTCACAACAACCCAAGCAGCTTATCTGCCTTGCTACCGGCCCACCACCAAGCAGCAACACCTGTCTCTGTCTTCTCTTCACTCGGCACCTTGCTCAAGCTGTCCACTGCCCTGTCTCCAGCATCTACCTGTGCTTCCGCATCCGGCTTCACCTACGCGGCCCTCTCTGCCTCTGCGTCGAAGCCCTCTTCACTTACTTGCCAGCCTGTCTTCCAGTCGACCAGCATCTCCAGCTTCCTCTTTGCCCATAGGTGGCCTCTACACGCCAGCAGCTCCCACACACGGCTGCTCTCTCAGCTCTCTGCTTACGCGTGCCCTGCCCACCTGTCTCACAACACTTCAAAACCAGTCGCCAGCCCCATGGTCGGCGCCCTCACTTCACACCAGAACCCCTCTGACCTCTGCAGCCCGTCAGCTCTTCCAAGCTTCAGCACCTACGCTTGCTTGCGTTCAATTCTGAGGCGGCCACACCCAAGGGCCTTCTCCACTCCTTTTTCACGCCCGTCGGCTATTGACCAAGGCGGCTTCTTCACACATGCTTGCGGCTGCACCCTCCACACTTGCAGCCCGTCAACCAGTATACGCCAGCTGCGCTCCACGCTCACCTGCAGCTACCTCTTTGTCTTCGCTGCTTTTCACAAGGGGGGCCACTCTTTCACAACGAGGCGGCCACACGCAGCTTAATGACGGCTCAAACCTGCGCCTGTGTGACTGGTGCTAGCCACGCTAGCCTCTTCGCCTTCTCTGTGGCCCAGCCAAAACCCACGTAATCCTCTTCCTTGGTTCTGCACTCGCTGCCCGCTCAGCTCGTCAGCCCTTCGACGCCAGCCATCTTGTCTACTTCCCTTCTCTTTATCTTGTAGCTGCGCCAGAGAGACAGCCTCGTGCAGCTCTTCCACTGTCGGCTTCGGTTGCGCCTGAGAGCCCCCCAATTCAACTCTGTCTATGGCTGCGGTTTGGCCCGAGAGCCCACCTCGTACAAGGCGATCTCTACCTTTTCTTTTTGCAGGCTCCGACTCGCCACCTCTTCGCCACGCCAACCTTTTGGAATATACCCGCTGGCGGCATCTCAAAGCACCACGCATACTTTCCAGAAGACACTGTATACATCATGTTTTTTATTTTCCTCCTCTCTCCTAATGGATGGCGGCCGTTCCATACCATTTCACACCAATACTCAATACTACCTTGGCCCTATAATCTTTCATTGCTCATGCACCTCTTCAAATGCAACCTTTAATTGCCCCGATGCTTTCACACTCATGTCCTGCTACCTTGGCCACATCAATGGTTGCTTTCCACGCTTTCCACATCTTCAAATGCCACTTAGTGCCCATTGTATTTTGACGTGCCCACACATATCAAGCGGCCGAACAGCTTAAATCAACCCAGCAAACCTCTCACCGGACAGGGCTGCAACCAGCCCAAAACCAAAAGCATCCACCCAGAGCATCCGGCAAGGCATTCCACGGCAAATTTTCATTCACACCATGCACACGTATGTACACAGGCCCAAAAGACCACTCAGAAAAACGCCTGACATGCTTTGCTAACCCCCCAGCCTGCTAGAGCATTCATGCTCAGCAGCAAAACACAAATTCCAATAGCTATCCGCCAGGATCAAAAGGAAACAGCAATTCACCATCCCATTCCCCAGCATCCCTCAAACACCATGGCTGCATCACTGCACACCAAACATCCACCATAGCCATAAAACCATTCACGTCCACTTCACCCACAGCAGCAAACCTCCCCGTCTTCAAAACCTGTGTCATTGCAGCATTAGGCATCCCATTCACCAACACCAGTGAAGGCCGGGTTCCAGCATCTTGACCTTTCTGCACACCAAAATCCACATCCTCTCCAATGGGAGTGTCCACCAGCACTTCCAACTCTTGTACTTCAGGCATCTCTTCACAACCATACAGCTCATCTGGTTCAGAACCCTTGTCATCCATGTACTTTGCTTTTAGCATCTCAGCAATCCGCATAGAAGCCTTTGTCACACTCTCAACCATATCAGCATCCATCTCCACCTCTGGCTCCTGTTCATCAAGGCTAGCAACTTCCCAGATATCATCCTCAGGCACAATACTCACCACACAATGCTCTTCATCAGCCAATTCAACATGTATACCTTCTTGAGTGCTGCCAACCCCCCTGGTATCATCGTCCAAAGACTCCCCTGCACATAATGCATCCACATCATCCATACCATCCATCGCAGGCACCATATCACCATCCAGCTGTCCAAGAAAATCCAAGATAATAGGATCTTCCTCCACGCTCTCCACATCTGCATCACAAACCATCTTCACTTCATCAGAAGTCTCTACCCCATCCTCCTCCCTCGTAGAATCTGGCAAAGAATCATCCTCAAAGCATCCTGTATCCAGCTCCTCTTCCTTCTCATCAGCCAATCCCAAGGCATCATCCTCTTTGCTTTCCTGTGCATGCATGTCATCCAGATCATCCAAATGGTCTTCAATAGAACCTTCCAAATCACTGTCATGAACAGCCACGACCTCCAAATCCAAAGAAGAATCCACTGGCAACTCCTCATCTGCACAAGTCTCCTTCACCTGCTTTTCATCCACCTGCACATCCACTTTCACCTGTTTTGGAAAAAAATCAGAAGGCATATAAAACATACCCCTTTGTAGCTGTATCGGCCTTTGAGGCTCCCGTCCAATCAAACTTTGCATAGGACTCTTATCCACCTTAACCAAATTTATCTGCTTATCCCTTACAGACACAACACCTTCATACGGATAAATACCCATCTCCATCTGCTTCAAAACCTTGCCTTCCTTTTCCCTAGCAACCCTAACTGCATCATCAAATGACTTGGGATTCTTCAACTCAACCCTGATCCTCAAATGGGGTAACAGACCATCAATAAACAAGCTCTTCTTCAGAAACATAGGAGGAACTTCCTGCTTTAATGTCATACACCACTTACTCCACAAACATGTAAATACCTTCACAAAATCATCCAATGATTGGCCATGTACCTGCTTCAAGATGCTCAACTCCTGCCAAAGCATACTAGCATCCTCCGCTTGCTGAAAACGCTCCAAAAGGCCTTCTTTCAATCTGTCTAAGGTCAAAACACCAGCATCCTGTACTTCAAAATTCTTAAGCCAACTTCGGGCATCTCCCTTCAAAAAAATCTTTATCAGTCTCAGAACCTGCTCTTCATCTGTGACATGATTGCTAATGCATGCCAGCTCCATCTGCTCCAAAAAGTCAACCACATCTTCACCTTTCCTGCCATGAAATTCCGGATAGGACCACATCATGACAAACCTGTAACAATCCCTGAGCTCAACTCAGTGGAACACACGCCCTTCTAGGCAAAGAACAATGCCAGAGCAACTCCTCAGTGGGGGCACCAGAAGGATGTGAGGTGAAAAAAAGAAAGAAAACCCTGCCTCTACAGCCCTTCCACCTCGCAAGCTTGGAATAACACACACGAACGGGGGCACCACCAGCCACCGGCTGGAACACTCTCTCACACTTCACCATCCAACCCACACCAGACAGACAGCATAAAACAGGGGCACCATAGACCAAGATAAACACCCAGCAATATATTTCCAAATCAAAACTTCATACAAGCTTCTCTCGACACAGAAGCCTTACTCACATAACCATAAAAAAAACACTCAGGCCTCTCAGCCGAGGATACACCACATCCCCAATCACCACGAACCACTCGACTGCATGCTGTACCAATCACACCAGAATGAACCCGGCCACTCTCACTTCAGAAGGCGCCCACACCAGCTAACCTTCAACTCTCTGCAGCCCATCTACTCTGCATGTGTCGTCAGCAGCAGCTCGACCATCATCTCTTTCTCTCTCTCTGTGCTGATCCTCTGCCAGCCTCACAACAACCCAAGCAGCTTATCTGCCTTGCTACCGGCCCACCACCAAGCAGCAACACCTGTCTCTGTCTTCTCTTCACTCGGCACCTTGCTCAAGCTGTCCACTGCCCTGTCTCCAGCATCTACCTGTGCTTCCGCATCCGGCTTCACCTACGCGGCCCTCTCTGCCTCTGCGTCGAAGCCCTCTTCACTTACTTGCCAGCCTGTCTTCCAGTCGACCAGCATCTCCAGCTTCCTCTTTGCCCATAGGTGGCCTCTACACGCCAGCAGCTCCCACACACGGCTGCTCTCTCAGCTCTCTGCTTACGCGTGCCCTGCCCACCTGTCTCACAACACTTCAAAACCAGTCGCCAGCCCCATGGTCGGCGCCCTCACTTCACACCAGAACCCCTCTGACCTCTGCAGCCCGTCAGCTCTTCCAAGCTTCAGCACCTACGCTTGCTTGCGTTCAATTCTGAGGCGGCCACACCCAAGGGCCTTCTCCACTCCTTTTTCACGCCCGTCGGCTATTGACCAAGGCGGCTTCTTCACACATGCTTGCGGCTGCACCCTCCACACTTGCAGCCCGTCAACCAGTATACGCCAGCTGCGCTCCACGCTCACCTGCAGCTACCTCTTTGTCTTCGCTGCTTTTCACAAGGGGGGCCACTCTTTCACAACGAGGCGGCCACACGCAGCTTAATGACGGCTCAAACCTGCGCCTGTGTGACTGGTGCTAGCCACGCTAGCCTCTTCGCCTTCTCTGTGGCCCAGCCAAAACCCACGTAATCCTCTTCCTTGGTTCTGCACTCGCTGCCCGCTCAGCTCGTCAGCCCTTCAACGCCAGCCATCTTGTCTACTTCCCTTCGCTTTATCTTGTAGCTGCGCCAGAGAGACAGCCTCGTGCAGCTCTTCCACTGTCGGCTTCGGTTGCGCCTGAGAGCCCCCCAATTCAACTCTGTCTATGGCTGCGGTTTGGCCCGAGAGCCCACCTCGTACAAGGCGATCTCTACCTTTTCTTTTTGCAGGCTCCGACTCGCCACCTCTTCGCCACGCCAACCTTTTGGAATATACCCGCTGGCGGCATCTCAAAGCTCCACGCATACTTTCCAGAAGACACTGTATACATCATGTTTTTTATTTTCCTCCTCTCTCCTAATGGATGGCGGCCGTTCCATACCATTTCACACCAATACTCAATACTACCTTGGCCCTATAATCTTTCATTGCTCATGCACCTCTTCAAATGCAACCTTTAATTGCCCCGATGCTTTCACACTCATGTCCTGCTACCTTGGCCACATCAATGGTTGCTTTCCACGCTTTCCACATCTTCAAATGCCACTTAGTGCCCATTGTATTTTGACGTGCCCACACATATCAAGCGGCCGAACAGCTTAAATCAACCCAGCAAACCTCTCACCGGACAGGGCTGCAACCAGCCCAAAACCAAAAGCATCCACCCAGAGCATCCGGCAAGGCATTCCACGGCAAATTTTCATTCACACCATGCACACGTATGTACACAGGCCCAAAAGACCACTCAGAAAAACGCCTGACATGCTTTGCTAACCCCCCAGCCTGCTAGAGCATTCATGCTCAGCAGCAAAACACAAATTCCAATAGCTATCCGCCAGGATCAAAAGGAAACAGCAATTCACCATCCCATTCCCCAGCATCCCTCAAACACCATGGCTGCATCACTGCACACCAAACATCCACCATAGCCATAAAACCATTCACGTCCACTTCACCCACAGCAGCAAACCTCCCCGTCTTCAAAACCTGTGTCATTGCAGCATTAGGCATCCCATTCACCAACACCAGTGAAGGCCGGGTTCCAGCATCTTGACCTTTCTGCACACCAAAATCCACATCCTCTCCAATGGGAGTGTCCACCAGCACTTCCAACTCTTGTACTTCAGGCATCTCTTCACAACCATACAGCTCATCTGGTTCAGAACCCTTGTCATCCATGTACTTTGCTTTTAGCATCTCAGCAATCCGCATAGAAGCCTTTGTCACACTCTCAACCATATCAGCATCCATCTCCACCTCTGGCTCCTGTTCATCAAGGCTAGCAACTTCCCAGATATCATCCTCAGGCACAATACTCACCACACAATGCTCTTCATCAGCCAATTCAACATGTATACCTTCTTGAGTGCTGCCAACCCCCCTGGTATCATCGTCCAAAGACTCCCCTGCACATAATGCATCCACATCATCCATACCATCCATCGCAGGCACCATATCACCATCCAGCTGTCCAAGAAAATCCAAGATAATAGGATCTTCCTCCGCGCTCTCCACATCTGCATCACAAACCATCTTCACTTCATCAGAAGTCTCTACCCCATCCTCCTCCCTCGTAGAATCTGGCAAAGAATCATCCTCAAAGCATCCTGTATCCAGCTCCTCTTCCTTCTCATCAGCCAATCCCAAGGCATCATCCTCTTTGCTTTCCTGTGCATGCATGTCATCCAGATCATCCAAATGGTCTTCAATAGAACCTTCCAAATCACTGTCATGAACAGCCACGACCTCCAAATCCAAAGAAGAATCCACTGGCAACTCCTCATCTGCACAAGTCTCCTTCACCTGCTTTTCATCCACCTGCACATCCACTTTCACCTGTTTTGGAAAAAAATCAGAAGGCATATAAAACATACCCCTTTGTAGCTGTATCGGCCTTTGAGGCTCCCGTCCAATCAAACTTTGCATAGGACTCTTATCCACCTTAACCAAATTTATCTGCTTATCCCTTACAGACACAACACCTTCATACGGATAAATACCCATCTCCATCTGCTTCAAAACCTTGCCTTCCTTTTCCCTAGCAACCCTAACTGCATCATCAAATGACTTGGGATTCTTCAACTCAACCCTGATCCTCAAATGGGGTGACAGACCATCAATAAACAAGCTCTTCTTCAGAAACATAGGAGGAACTTCCTGCTTTAATGTCATACACCACTTACTCCACAAACATGTAAATACCTTCACAAAATCATCCAATGATTGGCCATGTACCTGCTTCAAGATGCTCAACTCCTGCCAAAGCATACTAGCATCCTCCGCTTGCTGAAAACGCTCCAAAAGGCCTTCTTTCAACCTGTCTAAGGTCAAAACACCAGCATCCTGTACTTCAAAATTCTTAAGCCAACTTCGGGCATCTCCCTTCAAAAAAATCTTTATCAGTCTCAGAACCTGCTCTTCATCTGTGACATGATTGCTAATGCATGCCAGCTCCATCTGCTCCAAAAAGTCAACCACATCTTCACCTTTCCTGCCATGAAATTCCGGATAGGACCACATCATGACAAACCTGTAACAATCCCTGAGCTCAACTCAGTGGAACACACGCCCTTCTAGGCAAAGAACAATGCCAGAGCAACTCCTCAGTGGGGGCACCAGAAGGATGTGAGGTGAAAAAAAGAAAGAAAACCCTGCCTCTACAGCCCTTCCACCTCGCAAGCTTGGAATAACACACACGAACGGGGGCACCACCAGCCACCGGCTGGAACACTCTCTCACACTTCACCATCCAACCCACACCAGACAGACAGCATAAAACAGGGGCACCATAGACCAAGATAAACACCCAGCAATATATTTCCAAATCAAAACTTCATACAAGCTTCTCTCGACACAGAAGCCTTACTCACATAACCATAAAAAAAACACTCAGGCCTCTCAGCCGAGGATACACCACATCCCCAATCACCACGAACCACTCGACTGCATGCTGTACCAATCACACCAGAATGAACCCGGCCACTCTCACTTCAGAAGGCGCCCACACCAGCTAACCTTCAACTCTCTGCAGCCCATCTACTCTGCATGTGTCGTCAGCAGCAGCTCGACCATCATCTCTTTCTCTCTCTCTGTGCTGATCCTCTGCCAGCCTCACAACAACCCAAGCAGCTTATCTGCCTTGCTACCGGCCCACCACCAAGCAGCAACACCTGTCTCTGTCTTCTCTTCACTCGGCACCTTGCTCAAGCTGTCCACTGCCCTGTCTCCAGCATCTACCTGTGCTTCCGCATCCGGCTTCACCTACGCGGCCCTCTCTGCCTCTGCGTCGAAGCCCTCTTCACTTACTTGCCAGCCTGTCTTCCAGTCGACCAGCATCTCCAGCTTCCTCTTTGCCCATAGGTGGCCTCTACACGCCAGCAGCTCCCACACACGGCTGCTCTCTCAGCTCTCTGCTTACGCGTGCCCTGCCCACCTGTCTCACAACACTTCAAAACCAGTCGCCAGCCCCATGGTCGGCGCCCTCACTTCACACCAGAACCCCTCTGACCTCTGCAGCCCGTCAGCTCTTCCAAGCTTCAGCACCTACGCTTGCTTGCGTTCAATTCTGAGGCGGCCACACCCAAGGGCCTTCTCCACTCCTTTTTCACGCCCGTCGGCTATTGACCAAGGCGGCTTCTTCACACATGCTTGCGGCTGCACCCTCCACACTTGCAGCCCGTCAACCAGTATACGCCAGCTGCGCTCCACGCTCACCTGCAGCTACCTCTTTGTCTTCGCTGCTTTTCACAAGGGGGGCCACTCTTTCACAACGAGGCGGCCACACGCAGCTTAATGACGGCTCAAACCTGCGCCTGTGTGACTGGTGCTAGCCACGCTAGCCTCTTCGCCTTCTCTGTGGCCCAGCCAAAACCCACGTAATCCTCTTCCTTGGTTCTGCACTCGCTGCCCGCTCAGCTCGTCAGCCCTTCGACGCCAGCCATCTTGTCTACTTCCCTTCGCTTTATCTTGTAGCTGCGCCAGAGAGACAGCCTCGTGCAGCTCTTCCACTGTCGGCTTCGGTTGCGCCTGAGAGCCCCCCAATTCAACTCTGTCTATGGCTGCGGTTTGGCCCGAGAGCCCACCTCGTACAAGGCGATCTCTACCTTTTCTTTTTGCAGGCTCCGACTCGCCACCTCTTCGCCACGCCAACCTTTTGGAATATACCCGCTGGCGGCATCTCAAAGCTCCACGCATACTTTCCAGAAGACACTGTATACATCATGTTTTTTATTTTCCTCCTCTCTCCTAATGGATGGCGGCCGTTCCATACCATTTCACACCAATACTCAATACTACCTTGGCCCTATAATCTTTCATTGCTCATGCACCTCTTCAAATGCAACCTTTAATTGCCCCGATGCTTTCACACTCATGTCCTGCTACCTTGGCCACATCAATGGTTGCTTTCCACGCTTTCCACATCTTCAAATGCCACTTAGTGCCCATTGTATTTTGACGTGCCCACACATATCAAGCGGCCGAACAGCTTAAATCAACCCAGCAAACCTCTCACCGGACAGGCCTGCAACCAGCCCAAAACCAAAAGCATCTACCCAGAGCATCCGGCAAGGCATTCCACGGCAAATTTTCATTCACACCATGCACACGTATGTACACAGGCCCAAAAGACCACTCAGAAAAACGCCTGACACCCGCCTCTGTACCAACTACCTACTACTGCCCTGTACCTGCTCCAGTACTCGCCTGGTGGTTGCTCCAGTACCCGCGTGTGGTGCCAGTACCAAACTGTGGTTGTTGCTGCCCTTGTGTTCGTCATCAGTACACGTCGACTATGGCTATTTGCACCGATCAGGACTACATTAAATGGGGGGACAGTCTCCTCACCTTACATCCCAATTTGAATCTTTATTAGGTACTTGTTTATGTATTTCAAATTCAGATAATATTAAATTTAAATGTTGTTTTCCTAGTCTTGTGTAGGCAAGCATCACCATTGGTTGCCTTCACCATGGAAGGCCACTGGGATGGTGATCTTTTCCCATGAGTACCCTGACCGTGCCCTCGCTTGCTGAGGAGCCTGTGAAGGTCATTGGGGTTTGAGGGAAACTGGGAGCAAATCTTATTTGGGAGCACCAAGTATCACTCCCTCTGCGGTGGCTCACTCTACGAGGTGTTAGGACGGGCGTGCCTGTTGGTACACGGTCCCGGAAGACTAGTGAGAGGCAGGTGTTTACCTAGTGAAGGTGGGAGATTGCTTGTAATTTGGTCTACTCCGACAACCGATTCTTCATCGACAGAAATCTTATTGTTTTTCAGTTGTATTCACTCCATATTATGGAGAAATCTGGCCTTGGAGCTCGTGAACACTTGTACATATAAATACTCCAACAAATGCAAACTGTATTGGGGGGGGCGGGGGGGGGTGGGAGAGCGGCCCTTTTTGGCCCCAGTGATAGTGGTAAGTGTTCTTTGTCATTTCCAGTTTTAATGTTGTAAGTATTGTTCCATTGTTTGTATTAGTTAAGTGATAAAATGTGTATTTTATCTTCTGATTTGCAGGCGTGCTATAGGGAGCGGTTACATTGGTATCAGAGTCCGGTCGTCTCTCGTTCTCAAGAGGAGTCATGGTGTTTTGAGATCGAAAGCAAATATAGACACTTGACTCAATGGACAGCCAAGGCAACCCTTTGAAAGTGCCAAATTCGAGATGTCAATCTAGTGCCTCTCGTGATTCCAATGCATTGCATGGAAGGCACAAGCCTCTTGAGAGAGTTTAGGACAGTGCTTTGATGGGACAACCATCCCGTGGAAAAGAGCCTATGCATGAGGATGAGCCCAATGCATTGAGAGCTGAATTGGAGCACAAGAAGAAGCTTTTGCAGGCAAAGGAGCAAGAGCTGAAATTTTTGCATGAAAATCTCCATGTACAAAGGGTCATTGAAGCAAGGAAAGCTGATGCTATGGTGGATATGACCTTTGAGTCTATGGCTCGTGAAGTGGGCAAGAAGCCAAGGGAGTTGGCACTATCCTATCTCATCTAAAAGGGTGATCTCAAAGAAGGAGAGGATGGAGAGTAAATGTTTAAGAATCCACCTCGTTTGAAGCATGGAGATCCAACATCTCAACGGTTGAGGTCTTTTATACACAAGGAAGAAGTATTCGTCACTTCTCGCCATGCACCTACTCCTCATGGGACAGGAGGAAACATATACATGCATGTTGGAGCTAGTGGGCGACATGATGGCCTTGTGGATTCTAAGAATGTTTATCATGGAGAGAGTGGTCGGCATGCAAGCCAAAAGACTTTGCCCATTGAGTTGTCTCGTGGGTGAGACATTGCATCATTCAGGGAAGTCACTTGCATTTGGGCCATAGATTCATAATGCACATGCCACTGTGCCTCGTGAAACATCTTTGGTTGCCCATGAAGCCCATGCAGAGAGGGTTGCTCCATTGGATAGGGGAAAGAGAAAGAGGGAAGAACATGAATCACATCCCAAAAAGCTCAAGGAGTTTAAGGCAGGAGACAAGTCCGTGCAGTTTGATGCCTTTCATGGAGAGTATGATGCCTCCAAAGTGCTTGCTTTCGTGGCTCGGTTTGACATTGCTTTTAGTGATGAGGACTTCACTGAGAAGTCTAAAGTTTGTCATGCAAGCATGTTCTTGAAGGGGACAGCTGTCCATTGGTGGATCATTGAAAAGACCACCAAAGATCTCATTTGTACTTGGAAAAAGTTCAAGGACAGATTTTATGCTCAATTTTTGCCTCCGAATGTGGAGTAAACTCTCACATAAAAGTGGGATAGACTTAAGCAAAAAGACAATGAGAGTGTGCAACAATATGTAAACAAATATTGGAAAGTCTTGCTTGAGGTTACTCCCTTTATGCAACTCTTCGAAGATAAAAAGAAAAGGAAGTTTTTCTCCGGGTTGCAACCAGCTTACCGTTCAGGCATCGAATTGCACCCGAAACACACCCTTCAGCTGCTCATAGCATCTGCTCTTGCTACGGATCAATTGGTGCTTAAAATTAAGCAAGATCAAGGAGGTTCTAAGGGCAAAGAGAGGGTTGTCCCAAACCTGCAAAAAGGTGGACAGCCACCTAAAAAAAGAGCTTTCGGGAAGCCCAAAAGGGAGGTAAAACTGAAAATACCCCATCCAAGGACATTGAACCAAAGAAGAACAAGTTTGGCTTGACTCCTGAGCAAAGGGAGCAATATGCAAAAGAGGGGAAATGTTTTTCTTGTGGTAGTAAAGAGCATATGTTTAGACAATGCTCTACCCGCAAGCAAAAGCAAGAGGACAAGCCACCCGAGGCTAATGTGCATGCCATTTCCGATGTACAAGGTAGCACTGAGCATGATGGCAAAGAGAGGGTGGTATGCAAAGCTTGGGGGCAAATCAAGGATCAACCTGCCTTTTTTATGCTTGATGATTGTGCAATAGATAAATTCATCTCTACACACATGGTAGCCGCCTTGGGCATAGAGATTAGGGACATGGGACCCCAGATTGAGGTAGAGGCCGCTTTTGTTGGCAAAGAGGTGCAGGTGACTCCTCTTATTCGGAAGTTGCGCATACATATACAGGGCTATTTGGATCATGAGCATTTCTTGATTGCTCCTCTGAATGGATGTGATGTATTGCTTGGTAACCCTTGGCATCATAGACTTGAGCCCTGCAAAGAATATAAAACCAATAGGATCACTTTTATGCATCAAGGCCGCATGCATGTCATTGATGCTGGGGCAAAGAAGGGGATTCCATCCCAGCTGTATCTCACATCCAAATTAACAGGGCAATGAAAAAGAGTCTTTCCATGTACTTGGTTTTTGTTCATGATAAAATTAATAGGGCAATGAAAAAGAGTCTTTCCATGTACTTGGTTTTTGTTCATGATAAAATTGAACAATGTAATGTGAATGTGGATGTATTGACTTAAGAAAGGCTGAATTTTCTTGATGCATATAAATATTGTTTTGCCGATACATTGCTAGGAGAACTACCTCCTCCGAAGCCCGAGGATCATCGCATAGATCTTGTGCCAGGTAGTTCTCTACCTAACAAACCCGCATATCGTGTGAGTGTTGTACAACAAGAAGAGATCATGAAACAAGTTAATGAGCTTTTGGAGAAGGGTTTGGTTCAGCTAAGCTCCTCACCCTTTTGTTCTCGTGTGCTTCTTGTGCAAAAGGAGGATGGATCATTCCGCATGTGTGTGGATTATCAAGCTCTAAACAAGCTCACCATCATGAACCGGTTTTCAATCCCACGCATAGATGACATTTTGGATAAGCTTGATGCCTCGGCTTGTTTTAGCCTATAGACTTAAAGAGTGGCTATCACCAGATTCGTGTGGTACCCCAAGATGTCCATAAAACCGCATTCAGGACAACTTTTGGATTGTATGAGTTTTGGCTAATGCCTTTGGCCTTACCAATGTCCCGACAACATTCAACCGTACGATGGACATGATATTTCGATCCCATTGTAAATTCACAGGTTTATTATTTGATGATATCTTGGTTTTCTCCAAGAATAAGGAGCATAAGACTCATTTGGCTACAGTGTTTGAAGAGTTGTGAAAGCTTAAACTCTTTATAAATGCTAAGAAAAGTGAGTTCTTTCTCTCACTTTTCTATTGACGTTAATACCTCTCTCTCAGATATACACTATTTGGGGCACATTGTATCCAAAGAGGGTGTAAGAATGGATCCTGTTAAGATTGAAACCATTCTTTTCTTTTCTTTTTTTTTTCTCAGAAAGAGACTTCTATTCATTGGGCAAAATTCAAGTCTATATTATTAAGTACTCACTTTACTAATAATACCTTTAAGGCTCCTAAATGTTTAAGATGTTTAAGAAAGAAACATCTTTTAACAGAGCGTCCTTTAAGCCCCGTTCACACCTCTCAGTTTATTTATGTTATTTATAACATCCATGATAGTTCCTTAATGTATGTCTGCCAAACCTTTAGAACAACTTTTATAAGATTTCAAGAATATGTTAGGGAAGCTAGAAGAGTTCATAATAGAAGCACTTCACTTGAAAGTGTAAAACTCATTATGCAGCCATTGCTAAATTTGGGTTCGAATCTTTCCGTTGCTTTCCTATTGAGCATATTGAAGGCTCTTTTAGAAACTCTAGAGAGTTTTACAAAGTAGCTTGGCCTCGAGAGCTTTTTTGGATGAGAACTTTGCATACCTTCTTTCCGAAAGGGTATAATTTGGACGGCAAGTCTTTTTTACGAAAAAGTAAGAAAGCCTTAAATCCCTATGTTGTGGAAAAGGCATCCTAAGCAGCCTTCTCATCCCTTTCCTTCCTTGACATTTCCTAGAATTTCAACCTTACAACAAGTCAATACTCCTAGCATAGAAATAGCAAACACTTCTAACTCTAGAACAGACGAGGTTAGTTCATCTAACAATATAATTTTTGCCTATAGAGATTATAAACGGAGATTGGTGTTCTTAGCCAAGCTCATGAGTTTGGGTAAGTTCTCTTTTTGAGTTTTTGACATGTATAATGTCAAAATTCTTTTTAAACTCCTTTATACCCTAAAACTTTTCTTTTACTGATCTAGATATTAGTAGTTCTCATAGTACGCAATTAAGATTATTGGTAGGCAAGTTTTTGAAGTCTAAATGCTCTACTCTTAACCATTCCTTAGTTTTGAGAAAAGATTTGTTGATTACTATCTTTACCTCTCCTGATCTAGATAAAATAAGATTGAGCTCTATTTTTATGGAAGCTCTTGCCCCTTGTGTTAGAAAAGTTTGGAATCATCCTTTAGTAGCTTTCAAACATGTAAAAACCTTAGGTCAAAAAGCTTTCAATTATAGTGATATTGGGAGAAACTTGAAAGAGCACAATAAATCAGCCATTCTTAGAACTGAATGCCCTTGTAGGAAGGCTATCTTCTCTTCGTTTGTGGAGGAATCTCTAGGACATGTAGTCACTGCAGATTGCTCCATTCTTCCTTCTCATTCGCTCAAAGAGCTCTTTTCTAAAGGTGCTAAATTTAGACTTTCTTCAGTTGACTCTTGTCTTCTTAAAGCCATAGAAAAGGGCATATCTAGTTTTGTAGTCAAGCTAGAAGAATCTTTAGGAGTTCAAGGCATTTTTTCTCATTGGAAAGCTACTATTTTGAAAAAGGCCTCTTAGAAACTCATGAAATTCTGTTCAAAGAGTACTCCCTCTGTTAGCAATTCTTTATCTTCTAGCGATTTAGTTGCTCTCAAGAAATTTCATGAGATTTTGTTATTTCCTACGTAGACAAGTGTTCTAACAATTTTGTTTTTACTTGTAAAAAGTTTTACTTAGAATGTTTGTTAAGTGAAGTGAATTTTTCCTCTGAGACTTATACTAGCTGTTCACTTTCTTCTCAAGACGTTATCTTGAAACACCAAGATTTTTGTAAATCGTTTGGTTTCAAGTGCAACCCTACTTTGCCTTCTGTGTATACAATTTGGAAGTTTCATAAGAATCCTATAAAGCCCAAGTTCATAGCTACTTCTTGCAATACATCTTTGACGGATGTTTCTAAATGGCTTAGTCATTGCTTTAAAGCCATTTTACCTAGTGTCCATGACCTTCGGAAAAATCTTCTTAAAGATGCTGACGTCCCTACAGACACAAGTTGGGTCTTAAAAGACTCTGTAGGAGTAGTTCCCATCTTGAAATCCTTGAACTCCTCTCGGAGCCTAGTTGAAAAGTCATCTCCTTTATGCCTTCAAACCTTCGACTTCACGACCTTACACACTAAACTAGACTTAGAAGACTTACGTGTAAGGATTAGATCCCTTATGACGAAAGTTTTTGCCTATAGATGCCTATAGATTAGAAGAGGATAGATGCAAGGCTTTATTAGTAGAAAAGTCAGCTTTGCATTTTGATTTTTCTTGGTTAAAATGTAAAAATCAAGATGTACATAAGAGAAAGAAAAGATTCACCAAAATTGTAGACAAGGATGACATTTGTACTTGGTTAGACTTTCTTCTAGATAACCTTTATATATCCTTAGGCGACTCTTTATTTAAGCAAGCAATTTTTTTCCCATGGGTATCAATTGTGCCGTCTTTCTTGCTAATTTTTATCTTTTTACTTATGAGTTTGATTTTATGGAACGCCTTATTTCTGCTAATACTTGTCCTATCTTTCTTCACAAACTTTGTAATGTGAGACATTTTGTAGATGGCCTCTTTGTTCATGACATTCCTTCCTTTCAAGAGTTTTTGTATATCAGTCCAAATTCCTTAGGTGGAGGGATCTATCCCAAGGAATTTTGCGAACTTAAGTGCACCTCGAATAGAGATAGTTGTGCTTTTTTAGACCTTAAGATCACTCAATCATCTTCAGGCTTCGTTGTAGATATTTATGACAAACGCTTACAACTTGAATATGCTAACTTAAAGATCATTCGGATGCCACACTTTTCTTCCAATATTTCTCATACAGCTAAGTATGGTGTTATCTGCTCTCAACTTTTTTAGATTCTCTCGTCTTTGCTCTACTAAATTTGCCTTTATCTGTCAATGATGCCATCTTATTTTGCTGCTTATCGAAAAAGGTTATAGTTTCAATAAGATTTTAAAAAGGTTCGTTCTTTCATGAATCGTAGTAAGTTTATCTTTGGTATTTCAGCTTTTGGAATGTTTAAAACGATAAGGAGTAAGTTTTATAGAAGTGGGGAGTTGAAAAGCCCACTTAATCCATAATTCAATGCTCTTTTTTGTAAAAGTGGCTTGTTCTAGCTTAGAGTAGGGTTTGTTGTTCTAACTTAGAGTAGGCCTTGTTTAGTCTTTTCTTTCTTGCTCTAGCTTAATATAGACTTAGTTTGGTTCTTTCCTATGTTTTGTAATTGTTTGTTGTTATACCTTAGAGCAGACTTTGAGTGCTAGTTTCTATCATGGCTGAGTATGCCCATCACCTCCGGAGAGTGATAGAAACTCAGTTCGCTGGTTTTATAAAGCATGCTCTTTTGGACTAACCTTATACAAACCTGCACCTACTCTTGGGCACTGATGATGTGAGTAGGGATGTCATAGCTTGTTGTCCACGCTATGGATGATAGAGTTGATGAACCTACACTTCATGTTCGGATAGACATTGGAGTTAATGGTTGCACTTTTGAGTTGAAGTCTTTTTTAAAGTTTAGCTTAACGTTTGGTTCAAGCTCTTAGTACTTTAGGTCTAGAGTTTACAGTTCTCTGTTTTGTTATTTTGTTATTTTGTTTTTTTTTTGTTTTGTTTTGTTTTTTTGTTTTTGTTTTTGTTTTTTGTTTTTTGTTTTGTTTTGTTTTTTTTGTTAATGTCTTAATTAAAAGTCTTTGTTTGATATTATCTTTTGATTTCCTCTCCTTAGTAGCTAGGTTTGTTAGTTTATTTATTTTTGATCTTTCAAATGCTTTGTTTTTGTCTTTGTCCTTCTTCACTATTATTTCTTTCTCAAATCTCTCAATTCGTAAGTTCAGATTTTTCTGACCTTATGAAGGTATATATATAACAATCAAAGCCATAAGCCGGAAAAGAATAGAATCACCCCAATATGTAAGGTGATTTTAACCACTGAGGAGCATCATGATGCCATGTAAGACCTGCGGTACTAGAGGAAAAGAAGATGCCATGGTCCCACTCCCACATAAATATCACGTGCTTCGCTTGCGTAGAACAAGAGGGCCCCTGAATGCGAGCCCAAGTAGCCATAAGAGTATGGATGATATCACCCCATATAGTACTGTCACCCCATATAGTACTAGATTGAAACCATTCGGAATTAGCTAGGGTTGCAAAATGTACATGAAGTGCGTAGCTTTCTTGGATTATGTTCATACTACTATAGGCAATTCATGAGGCATTTTGCTAAGATTGCTTCGCCATTACATGATCTTACAAAGAAGAAAGCCACTACGTGAGCGAAGACAGTACGTCCCCATGCCAACCGGGATACGATACTTTGAATATGGGCACGGACCAAAATCCCCGACCTCAGATATCCATCTTATTGGCCCTCCGCATAGACATAAGTCCCCTTCCATGAGGTGCGAGTCCACATGACCCTTGTCATGGACATTCATCCCCTACCATAAGGCGTCATGTCCCCTATGAAGCTCGTCCATAGGTCCAAAGCTTGTCCATAGGTCAGAAGCACTCAGAATGCCCAAATAATGACATCTGAACCACATGTAGAAAATCGTGCACCTATCAAATAGTGCTTGAACTTTTTAAGCAATGAGATGTTATGTTTGAGAGACCTTATTGATTGGTTATGGCAGCATAGTGCCCCCGATCGGTTTGAGATCTCCCTTTATTTTACTTAATAGAAGTCTCAAATAAAAAAATAAGATGGTGAGTCTACGTGCACACTTAATAGAAGTCTCAAGTAAAAAATAAGATGGGGAGTCCACATGCACACAGATTCCCTTACCACATGGAGTTTCAATGGGTTGATATGTTGCTAAAACACCATATATCAGCAAATAAGTTGTCTTTATGAAACAGATCTTTAGTATGATGGGTAGTTCTTGTTCTTGAAATTCCATAAGCTTATGTATACAGTCTTTGTATCCACTGGTCTTCATCTGTAAACATCTGTTAAAGATTAGTCATCAACTGGGCGCATCTTCTTCATTTTGATTAAAGGTGCTGCTATTCTTCACAGTTTTGCAGTACAAGCTCAATCCTGGGAGGATAAAAAAATGGCGTTTGAAGCAAGAATACATGACCTGGAGGCCAGACTCACTGATTACGAGGCCTTGCTCTTCAATAATGTAGCAGTCAATAAACAAACAATTACAGATGGCCTTTATGGTATTTTTACACGATAACATCAAAGTACTCTCATGCTGAGACAGAAATATCTATGCCTGGCAAATGGCCTGCCCACACCACAAAATTGCTGTTAGAATTCTGTAACAAGCATGAAGAATTTTGTGTGCAGAAACTTATCCAAGCAAGGCTGTGTTATTGCAGATAGTTGTGCAGAACATCTTTCCCTTGATTCGGGTGATGCCAAAACTCCCTTCAAAGTCTCTTTGGCAAGGGATGAACCAAAACAAGGGATTATATTAAAAACATTTCAAAATTGCAGTGCAGATTTGCCAAGGGATACATTAACGATTTTTTATAAAATTGGGAAGGTAGTAAGATCTCTCATTGGTGTTTTAAACTCTGCGTAGCCAAAAGTTTGGTGCATTGCATGAACAATTTATTTTTGGCAAAAAGATATCTGAAAGGAGATGTGTAGGCCTGGCCAAACTAGAAGATATACAAACGTGGGTTGAAAGCTGTTTGATACTATTCCTTGGAATGAGCAAAGTGTTAAGTGCTAGATGATGATCCAGATGTGAAAGACCTATGTGTTTGCTGTGTGAGTGCTTTGGATGCAAGATGATTGTGAGAAGACATTGTGAGGATGTCACATAATGAGTAAGGATAAACTCTAGAGGAAGACGTTGCTCTAGTCATAGTCACCAAATGCTTCAGGACCAAAACTAGGCATCCGCCATATAATGACCACTACCGTTATAAATAACAATCCAGCTATAAATAGCCAGTAACCATGGATTATCACTAATAATGAACCCTAGTCACTTGTAACCTGTCTGTGGCCTTTCCCCAATTCCAAGACTCCCCAATCCTGACCATAATCCAAAGGATTAGTATTAGGTACATAACATACTTCCCTTCCTAAGACCTTTCCTCTCTAGGAAACAAAATCAGGGAATCTCCGCTCCAAACTAGCAATTGTCTCCCAAGTTGGGTCCTCCACCACCGTGTCTTTTCACTTGATCTTATACTCAAGAATCAACTTATTCCTAAGCTTCCTCTCCCTGAAATCCAATATAAGCTCTGGCCCATGTGGAACAAAGGACAAGTCCCAACCTGAACTAGTTTCCGAGGTGTAACAATGTTATCCTCAGCTCCAAGTTTTTCCTTGAGTCTACTCACATGGGAAACTAAGGAACTTTTACATTAGGAGGGAATTCTAATTTATAAGCCACCTCATCGATCCTTTTTTCAAGATCCGATAAGGTCCACAGTACCTAGGGACAACTTTCCAACCTTTCCCGTCCGCAACATCTCACAAGTCTTGGGTATCCGTAGATATACAAGCATTCCCTCGGAAAACTCCCTTGGAAAACGCTTTCTATCATCATAAAACCGTGCTTTATCCTGAGCACTTCTAATAGATTCTCGTGCACTGACTAGCGTCTCCTGATTATCTACTAAGAAATCTATAGCCGCATCAATCTTTATACCCTTAAGTCCTGATAGAGTTATTGGAGATTTAGGTTGATAACCGTACATGAGCATAAATGTTAAGAATCATGGATATCTAGAGCATTCAACAATGGAAGCAATGGAACAAGAGGAGAGCAAAACATAAAAGAATGAGCAAGCATAAACAACTTACTAAATCATCATTGAGAGCCTATAGCTTGAGAGAGGACACAAGATGTATAGAAAGCTTCTTGTATTACTTTCTGTTTCAGCCACTCCATAGTTGGCTTAGCCTTCTCCTTCATGTTGTTACAAAAAGTAAGGTCTCCTGCCCTTTACATAGGCTCCATGAAGAGCTAGGGTTTGGGCTAACCCTAGATCCCTTTTCCACTCACATACCCACTTTATTTGGGTGTGTTTACACCCCCATTACCTCTTCTCCTCATCCTTAACCTTGTACATCAACACCCCCTGTCAATGCCACCATGGGACAAGGAGAGCATCGGATATACAAGTTCAAAAAAAAAGACCCCCTCTCAACCATAGTATAGAAGACAAGGTAGGTAGCCTTTATATGATGGGATTTGACAAAAGAGATGAGTTATAGAGTAATGTGGTTCACTCCCAATTCTAGCAAACATGTTTCACTCCTGAACTAGACGAGTTTCTCGTCATGTGAGGAACTTACATAATTTCCCTCAACCTTAGTGACATCTTTGGTACAATCTCTTCCAAAATGGCCTATTTCACCACACTTGTTACATTTTCGCTTTGACGGATCTTTCTTGAAGCATTGGGCTTGAACATGCCTCTTCTACATTTCAAGTGGGATTTGGACGTACCATGTTGATGTAGATGTAGATCCACCCTTCTTTGACCCTTGTATCTTCTTCAAGAAGTGTTGTAACAATACCTTCAAATGTTGGATCAGGGAGGTGCTTTAAATTGTTCACAAGGCTATCGAATGACATGGACATGCTCTGCAAGAGCATGGCAATAGTTGTTGGATGGGGTTGAACCTCCCTGTGCACACACAGACATACATAGGCAACTCGAACATATATATATAGAGAGAGAGAGACGTATGAGGAAAAATGTGCTGGAAATTGTACTCAATGATAACGTGTAGTACAAAGTACTAATGGTGTCAAGGCTAAAGTGCTAAACACACTAGAGTGTGTTCACATGGGGAAAAATCCTTGCCAGCACAGGGTAAAAGGTGCCCGTGTGTAAGACTGTTCACACCAAGACTTCCCGAAGGCCAAAGGCTAACAAACCTCCTTGAAGTGAATGGTGTGAACGTGTATAGGATGTAGTAGACTACCCTGGAGACTTGGTAAACCCATCTGCCACATTGGCATATTGAGGCACGTAAGTCAAGGTTACCTCTCCTGCATGGAGCCTCTCCTTGACATAATGATAATGCACCTCAATGTTCTTTGTCGTGCATGAAAAACCGGATTCCGCGCCACTGCCAACGCACTTTGGTTGTCAGTGAAAATGGTGGTAGAAGACGGCTGTCTAATACCAAGATCTGCCAATAGATGGCGGAGCCATACACACTCCACAGTAGCTGTGAACTGCCCTATACTCAACCTTACAACTAGAAGTGGCCACTGTCGGCTGCTTCTTGTTGAGCCATGAAATGCATGAACTGCCAAGAAGGAAACAATTACTACTGGTTGATACCTTAGTGTCATAACATCCTTCCCAGTCACTATCAGTGTAGGTGGTTAAGTATAAAGAAGACACATTGCCATGAAACAATGCAAAGTCCTAAGTGCCTTTAAGATAACAAAAGACACACTTCACTGCTTGCCATTGTTTAGTGCTAGGGCAATGCATAAATATGCTCAACTGTGACACTGCATACTGAATATCAAGACGAGTAGAGCATAGGTAAATAAGGCATCCCACAACCTGTTGATAGGTGGCAATATCAAATGGCTTGGAAGAGTCCTCAAGTGATAGTCGTAAGCCTGGTTCCATAGGAGTAGAAACAGGTTTGCAATCTGTCATTTGGAACCTTTCTAAGAGCTGCTCAATGTATCTTCTCTGAGATACCATGATGAGCCCCTCAATTGGTATAAACTGAGTACCCAAAGAGTAATGCAAAAGCCCCATTTCTGTAACATCAAATCCATGCTGTGATTCAACAATGAAAGCTGAAATTTGCCCCTCCTCAGGGCCAGTCACTAGCAAATCATCCACATAAAGGTTCAAGATTATGAAATCATCCCCTTGTTTGCGAACATAGAGGGTACTCTGAGTAGGACTATTCTGAAAAATATGAGAGCGCAAGTACGCATGAATCTTTTGATACCAAGCACGAGGAGCCTATTTAAGGCCTTTAAGGACTTTACGCAATCTGCATACTTTATGCTCTGCATCTTTTTGAACAAAGCCATGAGGCTATGATAATTAAACCTTTTCCTGCAAATCACCATTCAGAAAAGCAGTTTTGACATCCAATTGATGCACATTTCAACCTTTATGTGCAGCCAATGCAACAATAGTGCGTATGTAGTCATACGGGAAGTAGGTGCAAAAGTCTCCTCATAGTCAATGCCCTCTCACTGGGCATACTCTTTGGCAACCAATTGAATCTTATAGCGATCAATCAAACCATCAGGCTTGCATTTCAATTTATACACCCATTTTGTGCCGATAGCATGCTTGCCTACAAGCAAGTCACATAACTCCCATGTCCTTTTCTTCAAACATATGTCTTTGTTGTGCTGGTACATGCACGTAAGCCAGATATCCAAAAACACGCATATGAGTTACTACAGGGATTCTGCCATTCCAAGCCTCATCGGTTGTTATAGATTTCAATGCTTTAATTGAACATCGGTTCAGCACATAGTTGCACACATGACTGCTCCAAGCGGGCCTTGAAACCTCTTCCAAGCCAACACTGTGGGGCAAAGCGTCTCCCGCCAGCCCAAAGAATATGCATAGCTGCCCCAAGAGGCCTACCATGCACATCTAAGATCAAATCATTCCACAGAATGGGCTGCCGGTTGACTTCCTCCGTTGAACGCGGGGGATGTGTACCAAAAAACTCCTCAGGCAGTCCCAGGCCCGTAGGAGGGACCTAACCAGGGGGGATGAAGGGGAGCGGTGAACTGCATCCGAAAAAATAAAGCGTGAGCTGAGAATCCAGTCACCACCGCGAACAGGGACACCCTTTATGATCTGCTGCATGAGAAAGTCCTTCCACGGCTTAGAGCCTAGAAGAAAGCCCCTAACAACCAGCTTACACAGCAAAGCCTTACATTGCACCTCAGGGTCAATGATATTCAATCCCCCTTCCTGCTTAGGCCTGATAATGGTTTCCCAAGCAACTCTAGCCCTGGTGTGTGCATTTCCATCAAGCCCTGACCAAAGAAAGTTCGGAATAAGGCGACGAAGCTGTCCAATGTAGCCCTTATGAAAGATCCAGCACGAAGCGATAAACCAAGTCGTGGCTAGTAAAACTTGGTTAACCACCAGAGCTCTAGAGGAGGCCAAGTCGAGCTTCCTCCTACTCCAATGATGAAGTTTGCTTTTAATGCTTAAGAGCACTGGAGCAAACTGTTGTGCAGGGGAGATGTCAACACCCACCTGACAACCAAGGTATCTAGCAGAGCATCCTCTCTCAATCCAAGTAAAACCAACATCTGTACCCCAATCTGCAAGAGGAGAATCACTGATCCAAAAACCAACTGACTTATGCCAATTGATAGTAGCTCCTGCTGCCAAACAAAAGGCCTCCAAGGCTGTCCGGAAAGCACATAAACAAGCATGTGAAGCCTCAAGGAACAATGCCTTGTCATCAGCTGACTCAGAGTCCAATAACTCTTCCTCCGTACATAAAGGCAACCTGAGACCCACAACACCAGGGGTAGCCCGAAGAAACCTGCTCATAGCCTCAGCTACAATGAGGTACAGTAAAGGAGCGAGGGGACAGCCCTACCTCACTGAACGGGAAATCTGAAAACGCTCACCACGCCCCCCACAGGCTAAAACAGTGCTATGAGCCTCCCTGTATACGCAGGACACACCTCTGATCCAGTTTTGGGAAAACCCCATGTGTGACATAGTGCCCTCCAAAAAATCCTAATCCACTCTGTCATAAGCTTTTTCAAAATCAAGCAAAAGAATGGCAAGAGGCTGCTGACTAGCCTTTGCCCACTCGACAGCTTCCCAGAAAGAAAAGATGCTATCAAATATACTCCTTCCTTGGAGGAACCCATTCTGGGTATCATGGATAGTCCTTTGGAGAATCGGCTGCAACCTTATACTCAAGGCTTTAGCTAAGATTTTATATGCAGATCCAAGGAGGGTGATGGGCCTCCATTGCTTGATGTCAGTCTTGTCCCCACTCTTGGGGATAAGGTGAATCAGCCCCTCCGTGAGGTATGGAGGCATCATACCCTACACCCACATTTCCTGAAGGGCAACAGTGATAGCATCTCCAATATAATCCCAAAAAAGAATAAAGAAGGTGGGAGAAAGACCATCATCCCCGGGGCATGAGCCACTCGAAAGAGCATGCATAGCGTGAAGGAATTCATCCTTCGAGAAAGGGGCATCCAGGGAAGAACACATAGCATCTGTAATGAGCCTGGGCATGCACTCCCAAACTTTATGCCATGCCACATCTCTCTGAGGGGAGGGCACCTCTGCAGTCAACAAAGACCGATAAAATTCTGAAGCAATACCCCTCACCTTATCAGGCTCAATTTGAACCTCACACTGTGAATCCTGCAAGTACCTCACAGAGTCCCTGCTATGGAAAGGCCGGTGTGCTGAAAAAAACTCTTTGTTGCATCTGCCACCCATCTGAGTCCAAAAGGCCTCATTCGCATGAAAGGCGAACTTAGCCCTCCTGTCCATGGGCAACTGCAGCTCTGCTCTAACTGTGGGCTGTAGGCTACTCTATGGGCAATCCATTGGTACCGCACATTCCTTGGTATGTGCCTTGTAGGTCTAGTTATTAGACTTATTAGACTTTAGGTTAGATGGTACAGTTAGTACATGTACCTGTTATGACACCTAGTTGTGTTGGGACACCCATGCTAGGGTTTCATCATATTGGGGGTAGTCTTTGTACTTTCAATGATTCTACAGTTAACTCTACTTTAGCAGCACGTTTTGCTTCTTGCTTCCGTCTCCTTTGCTTCTGTTGTCTACTCCACCCAACAGTGGTATCAGAGCAGGTTTTGCCTTGGTTTCCCGCGTGAAAGCTTCGTCTGGATCACACTTTTGCTGCCCACCTTCTTCCAGGACTGATTTTCAGCAAGTCGCCTCTCTTTGTGGCTTCCTGCATCCTTCTCGAAGGTTTCTGTCGCGAAAAGTTCTTCCAGACTGCTTCCTTCTGCTGGGCGACTGCATCTACAGGCTGCATTTGCTGGAAACTGCATCGATTCTCTCTCCTGGAGCTTGACAACTGCATTCCCGGGCTCCCATTTGCTGGTCGACACTCTTTCTGGGTGATTTTCAGCAGGGCGACTGCTACATACAGGCTGCGTGCTTGTCATTGACTTTTCTCAGCTTTTGGGCTGATATTTGGTCATTCTTTGGTGGACATTTGTTGTCTTTCTTTCACATGTTCATCTGGTAAGCTTCTGTTCTTTCTGTTGCACAGCTGGCAAGGCCCTTGTGCCTCTGGACTTGGCTTTTCAGGTACCATTTGACAGTGGACAGCAGTACACTTTGGCAGTGATCTTGCTCAGTTGAGGTTATGCTTTGAAAAGCCTTGAGGCTTACGCATTCAATCACTGATATTTTGTTGGAAATAAGTGCACACTAGGTGTACTATTTCTCTAGTCTAGTTTCAGTTGAGTCTTTGTGTCTTGAGTCTAGTGCCATGTGGTACCTCTACATTTATCCCATAAGTGAGTCTACTCAATCTTGTACTTCTCACCTATAAATTGTAGGTGTCACATCAATAATCAATCAATCTTGTGTCTTGTCTACACTCATCTCAAGGTAACTCTTTGTCTTTCATTTGTTCTTGTTTCATTTCTAGTCTGCTCTTGCTTTCATATTTTCTACATGGTATCAGAGCAAGCTGCTCCTGCCCTGTGTTGCCCGCCATAGCTTCAGGTCACCATCTCCCTAGCTGCGCTCAGTTTTCAGGACCAGCCGCCAGCTTGAACTTTCTGTCCGCCAGTTTTTTTGCTGTGGGACACATTCAGAGTGTCCCTACTCTTAGACCCCATTGGGAATCTTACGGCATTTCGAGTGACATTCAGAGGGTTTTTTGGCGGAGATTGTGGCATTCTTATAGGAAGCCACAGATTTCCTCCTATATCTGGGTTTCTCTTCATGGTGGTCTAGCCACCAATCAGTGGAGGTCAGTTACTGGTGCTTGCCCAACTTGCCCTAGATGTGCAAGAGTTTCGGAGTCAGTTTACCATTGTTTATGGGAATGCAGGGAAGCACAGAGGGTTTGGTCTGCGATTGCACCTCTCTTTGGTAGGATTAAGAGGGATGCTATCATTTCTTTTGGTTCTATCATTTGGTTGACACAGTCTGGGCCTCAGCTAAGATTCGAGGGGACTGACAGGAGCTTGCCCATTATGGTTAGGCAAGGAGTTGCTGGGCAGTGTTGTCTTCAAGGATTTACGACTTTCACACTTTGTCCCAACGACACAGAGGTCAGATAGCTCTTGGGAGATTATTGCTAGCATCTCAGCCTGGAATATCTGGAAGGCTAGATGCACCGAGGCCATTGAGGGTACTCCCGTTCTTGTTTCTCAGTGTCTTTGCAGGATTTGGAGTGATATTACTCACACCATCATGGCTACCTGGGCTAGAATCCAGGGAGCTTCGAGGGCTGCGGAGAGGAAGCGCAGCCAGTTTATGAGAGAGTGGGACATTGGTATCTTTTTCACGTCCTCTCACTCAGGACCGTATTGGCAGCACCGGGCTCCTGATTGGTTGAGATCTCCACCTTTCTTGGTGTGAAATCTCCATTTTGTAAATTTTTTTCATACTTAATAGATGTCTCCTTTCTGGAAAAAAAAGAGAGAAAAAAAAAGAGTGCTCCTACAAACAGTACACGAACACCGATTGGCCCCAAAACGCAGTGGCGCCCCTTGCGGTATTTCTTTAATTGATTATAATAGCTTTGATTACAATAAGGCTGGAAACTTAGACATCATAGTAGAGCTCGTGAAGCCTGCAAAGACCCTGCATCATGACTTCTTGTCCACTCGGCATCCACAAACAAGTCCAGCCATTGTTTACATCAAAAGACTCCCACACATTGAGTCCTACATACAGAAGCTTTCTCCCATGATCATGGCTGCCACAACCATCCATAGCCTCTCACCCTATGAACAACATCACACCCTAACACATCCAGTGCTCCTGCATCACAGCAAAGACTCCAAACTGTTTCCCAAAAAGAGAACTCACATCACAGCACAGCATACCATACGGTCGACACACATGTATCAACCCTCTCTGCCTTCCAAGGGTACTATCCATCTCAGTCATGGATTCCCGAACCCCTGTCCAATCAGTAGCAAGGCTGTACCAAACATGTGTCCATTCCTGTACCCACTGCCTGCATGCGACCTATCTCTTGGAGAAACCATGTTTCCTCGAGAGACCTACGACCTGTTTCCACATGAAACCCTTAGGCCTATTTCCCCTTGAAACATTTGTCCTGTTTCCACACATAACCATTCAGAGCACCATTCAAAAGACAGTGCCAACAACGGCATACATCCAGTGACCTGTTTTCTCATGAATCATCCAAAATCATAGATATGTCCACAACTGCAGGTCCCTCTATTCCTTTCAAGCAGGCAAAAAACAATCTTCTCTATGAACATGCACCCATGCGAGCTTGCATCACTTCCATGCCAAGAAACACATTCAAGTGACCCTGTACTTGCAGCTGGAAACCCATGTCTTGTTCCCACGTGCAAACATACACAACACCGTCCACAAACAGTGCCAAAACCAAGGCTGTCTTCCACAGCAAACTCTATGCTTTTTCCACAGCCTCAAAGAGCCCTCACTGAATTGCATAGGCCGTCACAAACTGAAAATACATGAACGCAGCATTCTGACCAGGTCCCTTGATTGTCACGACAATGAGTGCTAAACAGCCTTGAGTTCACAAACCCACACAAGCCTGTTTCCTGTCTCTTCTTGAGACACATCCCTGAGTCCCTGTACACGCAGCCAAGTGTCCATGCATACAGCTGTATACGCAGCCATTAAAAACAGCCCACAAGCTCGTTCAAAACAGCCCCGAAGCTTTCCCTGATCTTGCCCTACACCTCCCCTCCTGCAACGTCCAGCAATCCTGCACCGCCTTCCATGGGAGAGAGAGAGAAAGAGAGATATATGAAACTGAACCTGCGAACACATCCTCTCCAAACCACCCAGGGCTGCATGTGCTCTAGTCAATCTAGTCTCTGCTGCTCTCCTCATCGAAAACACTGGCCCACTGAATACTACCCCAAGATATGTATATGCATCTGTATACTCCACAATCTCCTGCCCATATGTAAATGTGGGAGCTGATCGCCTAACCCACTGTGGCGTGGTGTTAAACACCATAACTTTGGTTTTGCCAAGGTTGACAGACAATCCACTATCATGTGCAAACTCATGTAAATCATCCAGATGACGCTGCATATCCTCAGGGGAGTCAGAGATCAACACAATATCATCAGCATATAACAATAGTGGGATCCAAGTACCTGCTAGCTGGGCTCCTCTGTCCCCCAATCTCTCAATGTAGTCAGAAGCCTCATCCACATACATACCAAACAATGAAGGAGATAACGGGCAACCTTGCTTCACTCCTGTAGTGGAGTGAACCAAAGTAGAGACCCCCTCTGGGGTGCGTACCTGTCCTGCAACTGATCTATATAAAGCCATAATCTCCCGTATGAGCTCTGTGGGTACCCCCATCTCCTGTAATCGCCTCATCAATCTGGCTCTGGGCACTATATCAAATGCTTTGCGGAAGCCCACAAAGCTACAATAAATCCGTCGCCCATGCGACTTGCCCTCCTGAGAGAGAGAGAGAGAGAGAGAGAGAGAGAGAGAGAGAGAGAGAGAGAGAGAGAGAGAGACGTAAGTGGACAAGAACTGCTATGCAGCTCTAAATTGACTACGAAATGCTTGTGGCTGCCGTAAAGAAAGGGGGTAGAGAGGAGAGAAAGAAAGAAAGAAAGAAAGAAAAGATATATTAACGTCTACGGAAGGCCAGATAGACCTATGAGACAAATCTCTCTCTCTCCCACGTAAGTGGGCAAGAATTGCTATCCAGCTCTAAATTGACTACGACAAAAAGAGAGAGAGAGCATGTGCCGCAGCTCCAGCCCGTCAGCCCCTCCAAGAGAAAACACACACACGTCAAGCTTCCAGCCCTGCCCGCCAGGAAAAGCACATATATGCTATAGCCTGACTTCTCCATAAAAAGTGTCTCCCCCAAAAATAACGAGCCCCCCCCCCCTCCAAGGGCCACGATTTATCCCAAAAAAGGGGGATTGGTTTTGAAACCTTTAAATCCTTTGTCCCGACTCCCCCCTTCCACATGGGGTTATGAAAGAAAAGGTCCTTATAAAATGAATATGTCCTTGAAGCTATTCACTGTCCACCATGTCCCCGTGCACACTTGCATACTATCAAGAGAAAAACACAAGGTCGTAACAAGATGCATCATACTATAACTGAAGAAGGCATGCTTTTCATCGGGTTCGAACCATCCCTTCACACCCACTCACTAGGTTCTCCATGCAAACCTTATAGGGCATCCGCCATACAACCAAAGGCCCCAAGCATCTGTGATGATCCCTTGGGCATGATCAATATAAAAGTGATTCCGTGCTCTGCCAACAACTCTCATATGACGCACCACCAGGCCCTCGGTGATATCATGCACATCACATCCCTCCAAATACCATTGATCCTATACAAAGAAAAAGACCAGTCCATCATCCTCCCCCGGAGTGGGGAGGCCCATAACTTGTAGTGGTACACGTGTCTTGGAGAAAACTCCAAACCACGATTGATAAAAATCCCTTCGAAGGTCCCTATGGTCGAATGGTTGGGTATCGCAGCATCAATTTGCACAATGCTCTGACTAGTGACCCCCAAATGTTGTGTAAGCACCCCTCTCTAATCCTTCATGAGGCTTTTAAGCCTCTTCCAAACCAACAGTGTGGGGAAGAGAGTCTCCCAGTCAGCCCATTGAATATGGGTAGCTGCACCAAGAGGTCTACCATACTCATCAAAGATCAAGTCATTCCACATAATAGGTTGTTTGTTAGCTTCATTAGCTGACCGTGGAGGTATGTGAACCAAGAACCTCCTCATGCAATACCAAGCCAGGGATCTAACCAAGGGGGAGGACGGGGTCGATGCTCAACCTCCGAGAAGATTAAAAATGGGCTGTATATCTAGTCTTCTCCCCTAACCAATGCTCTGCCTTTGGAGAAGATAAAACATGGGCTGTATATTTAGTCATCTCCCCATGTTTTTTCTTCTTGGCGTACTGTCAACCTCTAGCATTGGCATCTGAATCCTGCGGTTGAGACGGAGAGTGTACTCAAAGAAAGGGTTGTCGAGGGCATCCTTAGGGGCGAAGGGATCGTGCCACCGCCACTCATGAGGATTCCACCATAGACGCATTAGTGGCCAGCCCTCCCATAACCATAACCTCCAAGATCTCTCTTTGGCAAATTTGGCTGGAGGTGGGTCGACGTGCCATCTATGGTTCTGAAACCTAAACACTCTCACCCTCTGTAAAGTGCAACATTCTTTATTTACATAAGTTTTGTAATATATACATAGAGCAACATGGCTCCAAAAAGTCAATGCCTCAATTGCATATGCATGAAGTGGCAATACTGTGTTGTGGACATTTCGCGATGCAATTGTTCTCTCACCACCATTGGTGCTACAATCCTACTCCTCGGGATAAAACGGCTGAGATTGGGTCCAAGCGATGAGGTCGTCAAGTCAACTTTGCAGAAGGATGATGCATTAGGCCAGATTCACATGGTGACCATGAAGCGCGTTTCAGCTCGGCTGCAACCTTGAAATGTTGAAACACGTTTCACGAAACGCGAAACGCACCTCTAAGGCGAGACAGTCTAAGGCTCCGTCTAGACTAGCATTCTATAGGAGTGGCAAGTCGTCTCTCATGGCCACTCTCTTGGAGAATTCTGGGACACAGGATCATGCATCACCCGCAGACAATTTATTGCAGAATGATGATGTATTGGGTCCAAGCGATGAGGTCGTCGAGTCAACTTTGCAAAGGATGATGCATTAGGCCAGATTCACATGGTGACCATGAAACGCGTTTCAGCTCGGCTGAAACCTTGAAATGTTGAAACACGTTTCACGAAACGTGAAACCTTGAAACACCGTTTTGTGTTCTCAGTTTCAAGTCTCTCTTTCATGATGAGATATGCCATGGACATTATTGTATCACTTTGGTCTCATAGGCCCATTGGGTCTTTAGTACACGCTCAATCTCTCTCTCTCTCTCTCAGCTCGGCTGAAACCTTGAAATGTTGAAACACGTTTCACGAAACGCGAAACCTTGAAACACCGTTTTGTGTTCTCAGTTTCAAGTCTCTCTTTCATAATGAGATATGCCATGGACATTATTGTATCACTTTGGTCTCATAGGCCCATTGGGTCTTTAGTAGACGCTCAATATCTCTCTCTCTCCCGCAGCCTTCCCTCCTGCCTGCTGTTCCCCCTGCTCGCCGCCGCCGCCCTGTTCGCTTCCGCCGCCTGCTGTTCGCCCTGCTGCTCGCTTCCGCCGCCTTCCCTCCCGCCTGCTGTTCGCCCTACTCGCCGCCGCCCTGTTCGCTTCCGCCGCCTGCTGTTTCCCCTGCTCGCCGCCCCCTCTCTGTTGGAACTTGTTGTCACCCCCTCCCGCCTGCTGCCCTGTTCCCTGTTCGCCGCAGAGTTCTGCTGGCAATATGCTGGCCAGCCTATCTATCCGCTAGGCTGTGTGGCGTGGCCCCCTTTCCCCACCCACTCTTGCTCAGGCCCCCAAGGCAGCAACATAACTCTCTCTCTCTCGCTTCTTCCATGGCTTCCCCCTTGCGCAACCCGACGAAGGCGACCTTTATGGTCACAAACAAGAGGATAACAAATGTGGGAAAGGAGATGAAGGAATGGAAAGCGGAGATGGAGGGATGGTGGAAGGAGAAAGCCAACTTTCTCCAAATGGTATTCAATGAGGGTAAGCGGTGGAAAGAGGAGAAGGAGGACCTCATAGCAGAAGTCAAAGACCTTCACAGGGAAGTCGACACGCTCAAAGGCGTAATTTCAGCTCTTCAGAGGGAGCTTGCAGAGGCCAAGGCAAATGGTGGACTTGAAGAAGGTGAAATTCAGCCATCCATGATAGAAGAGCTCAAGGTTATCAAGGAACAAGTACGGACAATTAAGGAAGAAGAGAAGCAACACGAAGCAAAGACTTCCTCATGGGTGGAAGTCATCACCAAAACTCAAAAGAAGATGGATGAAGCGGAGAAGTGGATAGAGGTCGCCAAGAAGGGTAAAGGTAAGGAGATAACAACCCCTACACCTACAATCATTAACATGACTTTGGAAGAGGAACAACGAAGACGTACACGTGCTTTGCATGTGAGGATTACCGGCCTTAAAGACGGGGATAAAGTTGAAGAGGAGGTGAAAGAGCTTATGGTGTTGATGGGGATTGACAGTCCGGCACACGCAAAAGCCTGGAGAGTGGGCAAAAAAAGCGGAGGCAACGGGGAAACATCAAAGGAAAGAGCTCTCATACTTCGCTTCCCCTCTATTGAGGCGAAGAAGGAGTTCTTGAAGAGACGACCCACTTTAAAGAATACAGGCATTTTTCTTGGTGATGATCTTACTCTTTCACAGCTTGCACATATGAAGGAAGTCATGCCATAGATTAGGGCGGCAAGAGAAAAGGGAAAGATAGCATTTTATAGAGAAGGGAGGGTGGTCATCGTGGAGCGATGCTCTACATGACGGTGCGAGACCTATGGGACCAAATTAAAGCTGGCAGCCTGGAACTGCAATGGATCCCTCAGACTTGATGTAGGTGCCTTTGAGGACAGCTTTAGAGATAGAGATATAGTCTTCTACTCGGAGACTCACCAGGCCCCTGGTCAGATGATGCCACAGGTGACAGGATACAGATGGGAGACAGCTTGCAGAGTAGGGACGAGGTCGGTACACAGTAGTAGAGGATCAGGGGGGTGGTAGTTCTTTTCAGGGAGGAGCTGCAACCGCTTCTACACATCGTTCGGAGAGATGATCAGGCTAGATATATGTGGGTGAGACTGAGGGCCGACACAGGCAGATTCTTGTATATTGCCATATGCTATTTTGCTCCTAGTACATCGACATATGCAGCACCTAGAGGGCAGTCTCCTTTCTCTGTGCTAGATGATGACATATGGGAGTTCTCTAGGGATGGAGACATCATCCTGTTAGGGGACTTTAATGCCCGGACGGGCAACCGCCAGACGGCCTTTTATGATACCTCGGAGGAGATGCTGAGAGAGCTGGACACTCTGGATATGGGATTAGACAGACGCTCACAGGATGTGGAGTGCACAGCGTATGGGAGATATTTGGTAGATATGGGGACTGCACATGGGTTGGCCATACTTAATGGCTTGCAGAGGTTTCCGTCAGCAGCTGGATTTACTTGCTTTCCACATAGACATGGTGCTAGCACAGTGGATTATTTTATGGCTATGCCGAGCTTTGTTTCATGCATTGAGGACTTCACAGTTGGATCTCGGCCCATTGGGGTAGTAGTGGATCATGCATTGTTGACATTGACTATCTCTTTTCACTTTACCACAGCTCAGAGGACACGAGTGGCAGATCACACTCGATATACTTTTACCTCAGAGACTGATGCTGTCTACACAGATGGGATTTATAGACGTCTGTACATAGAGGAGCCAGGGAGACCTTTGGAGGAGTTGACCCAAATACTGACAGAGACTTTACAGGATGCAGCGAGAGAGGCATATCCACATACTCAGCCTGGATAGAGACAGCGTTCTGGATGTATGCCCCAGAACAGCTGGTATGATGAGGAGTGCAGAGAGACCAGAGCCTGACTGCAGCGGGAGGTTGCTTTGGGAGTCACTACTCACTGACAGTCACGTATTGCCTTCTGACGCCTTGTGCGAAGGAAGAAGCGGGCCTTCCTTACTCAGCTAGAGCAGGAATTATACCAGCTGTTCTTGAGCCAGGATTCGAGGGAGGCTTGGCGTCTGTTTCATGAGTCCTCCCCTGCTTTGGCCATCACTTCTACAGAGGTCTGGGGTAGTTAGGCAGCATCTCTATATACAGTTCCTGGACAGACACCTTTTCCTGACCCGCCAGCACCATGCCCACAGACATGTACTTTCTTTACCGCAGAGATGGTAAGGAAGGCCATTGATAGGATGAAGACTGGGAGAGCATATGATCATGATGGATTGGTCGCTGAGCACTTTATTGATGCGAGAGACATGCTGGCAGAGCTTCTAGCAGTGATGTTCAATCGTGCTATGTGCGAAGGCTTACCCGAGACTTGGAGTAGGTCCACCATCGTGTCAAGTCAGGGGACCCTATGGAGCCAGGGAATTATCGCACTATTATGATTGGTCACACACTAGCACGATTGTATGCATCCATTCTTGAGCAGCAGTTGAGTAGATGGGCAGAGAGAGAGGGCATTCGAGCAGAGGGACAGGCAAGGTTCAGGAGAGGTTTCTCTACTCTTGACCACATCTTGACTCTGCGGGCCATTATTGAGGAGGGCAGGTCGCATGGGCGACGGATTTATTGTAGGTTTGTGGACTTCCGCAAAGCATTTGATACAGTGCCCAGAGCCAGATTGATGAGGCGATTACAGGAGATGGGGGTACCCACAGAGCTCATATGGGGGATTATGGCTTTATATAGATCAGTTGCAGGACAGGTACGCACCCCAGAGGGGGTCTCTACTTTGGTTCACTCCACTATAGGAGTGAAGCAAGGTTGCCAGTTATCTTCTTCATTGTTTGGTATGTATGTGGATGAGGCTTTTGACTACATTGAGAGATTGGGGGACAGAGGAGCCCAGCTAGCAGGTACATGGATCCCACTATTGTTATTTGCTGATGATATTGTGTTGATCTCTGACTCCCCTGAGGGTATGCAGCGTCATCTGGATGCTTTACATGAGTTTGCACGTGATAGTGGATTGTCTGTCAACCTTGGCAAAACCAAGGTTATGGTGTTTAACACCACGCCACAGTGGGTTAGGCGATCAGCTTCCACATTTACATATGGGCAGGAGAATGTGGAGTATACAGATGCATATACATATCTTGGGGTAGTATTCAGTGGGCTAGTGTTTTTGATGAGGAGAGCAGCAGAGACTAGATTGACTAGAGCACATGCAGCCCTCGGTGGTTTGGAGAGGATGTGTTCGCAGGTTCAGTTTCAGGAACCTCGAACGAAACTTTGGCTTTTTGACACTCTAGTGACATCAGCTATGCTTTATGGAGTGTAGATATGGGGACCTTCAGTGGGCCATCACAGCGCAGGCGGGTGGAGAGGTATGGAGAGGCCTTTGGTATCTATGATTGCTAGGATTATTAGAGCCAAGGCTGTGGTACCTCATGAGATTATTCGAGCAGAGCTGGCGGCTGCCCCTCTGGTGATTGAGGCTCTTACGAGATCAGTCTCCTACATACATGGCTTGTGGGATCTCCCCCGAGACAGATATGCACGCCTCGCCCTGGAGTCCTCCCGACAGTTAGCTTTACAGGGAGACACAGCTTGTTGGTATGGACAGATGACATCTTGGTTTTAGGCACATGGTTTTAGCATGGACAGATTGCCTCCCATCCAGTATTCTCTGGAGGCACCCTCTCTCACTCTCACACGGACAGAGATTACCAGACTCATCCGTCAGGATTTAGTTCAGCTGGACATTAGGAGGACATGGATACAGCCGACTGAGGAGCTCGGCACGAAGATGGCTTTCTACAGAGAGCATTTTCTTCAGCTCACAGCAGATGGTTTTGTGATCAGACCCAGTTACATGGATGTACACTTGTCTCATGCAGTACGATGTGCTATTGGTCAGATTCGCACATCCTCACACCAGCTTGAGATTGAGATTGGCCGATATAGAGGTATACCAGCTGAGGCCAGGATATGCCGAGTATGCCATGGGGAGCCAGAGACAGAGCTGCATTATATATGCCATTGTACTGCATACTATGAGATACGTGGTCGTTTCCACTATTTATTTAGAGAGGGTTTTGGACCACTTTCCAGAGTCATGGGGTACCAGGACCAGAGGTGTTTGGGATTGTTCTTGCTTGAGCTGCGGAGACATAGAGATAGCTTGCTTAGGCGCACAGAGAGCCAGACTCAGAGGCACATTACAAACTTCTTTAGTCCAGCCATCACTGCGCCAGATGGACCACACAGCAACAGGACATGGATACCGCCCACACCAGAGGTACACTGATTGATCGTGCGATTGAGCTTGGGTGGTCCAGACGCCCACGACTACGGAGGAGGGCATCCCAGCATAGACGGAGGTTGCAGCGGCGGATTCGGATTATTCTTGCGAGGCATGCGAGACACCCAGTCAGGGTGCTGACCACAGAGGATATTGAGGAGATCCGCCAGCGTCCGATGCGGCACATATTATGAGATGGAGGCACCCCCATAGTGTACCCCTCCGTCCCACATGATATTGTATCCCCTCACTATATTCCACTCACCTCCATAGCGTACCCCCCCCTCACTATATTCACACCCTATAAGGGTTTCTGTTTACCTTCCATTTCCAGTTTCATTTTCTAGGTGCCAGTAGTATCATCTTTATTTTTCATTTTCTAGGTTTTTTTATCCAGACATTGTATCAGATCCACCATGATGTAACTTTTGGTCTCATAGGTCATTATTTCCTTTTGAAGACGTTAATATAACATTTCATTTTCATTTCTCTCTCTCTCTCTCTCTCTCTCTCTCTCTGTCTCTCTCTCTCTCTCTCTCCCCCCCCCCCTGCCCGCGTGCGCCCCCTGTGCGCCTTCTTGCCTGCCTGCACCCCGCCTTTTGACCCCTCCATCTCTCTCTCTCTCTCTCTCTCTCTCTCTCTCTCTCTCTCTCTCTCCTTCTACAGTGCCGCAGATCTGCGTTTTAGGGTTTGGCTGCACTTTCTGAATTTCAAATTTGCAATGAGGAGGTGCTGAAAACAATGCTGAATCTGGGGCAGCAAAGAGGTTGCTAAACCGGAGCGATGATACCATGAAAAAGTGCACAAAGCGGAAGCAGAGTGGCACTAGAATGTGTTGAACAGAGAGTGCAAGAGAGAGAGAGAGATATGGAGAAAAATATGTTGAATATACTGAAGCAAAACAGTCCCAAGCAAGAGACACTACAAGTCTCATAAGTGAGGGAGCAAAATATGTACAAGACTGAATGAACAATGAGAGGCCAGCCCCACCTATTTATAGGTGAGGAGGGCTTGCCGACTGGAGCTGATTATGCTGGCCGACTAGAGCATATGAGCTGGCCGACTGGTAAAATACCAAAAGGGCTGGGAAAAATCCCAAAGAAATATGTAAAATAAGGGTGGCCAGCCCACACTCTCTCTCTCTCTCTCTCTCTCTCTCTCTCTCTCTCTCTCTCTCTCGCTTCTTCCATGGCTTCCCCCTTGCGCAACCCGACGAAGGCGACCTTTATGGTCACAAACAAGAGGATAACAAATGTGGAAAAGGAGATGAAGGAATGGAAAGCGGAGATGGAGGGATGGTGGAAGGAGAAAGCCAACTTTCTCCAAATGGTATTCAATGAGGGTAAGCGGTGGAAAAAGGAGGAGGAGGACCTCATAGCAGAAGTCAAAGACCTTCACGGGGAAGTCAACACGCTCAAAGGCGTAATCTCAGCTCTTCAGAGGGAGCTTGTAGAGGCTAAGGCAAATGGTGGACTTGAAGAAGGTGAAATTCAGCCATCCATGATAGAAGAGCTCAAGGTTATCAAGGAACAAGTACGGACAATTAAGGAAGAAGAGAAGCAACACGAAGCAAAGACTTCCTCATGGGTGGAAATCATCACCAAGACTCAAAGGAAGATGGATGAAGCGGAGAAGTGGATAGAGGTCGCCAAGAAGGGTAAAGGTAAGGAGATAACAACCCCTACACCTACAATCATTAACATGACTTTGGAAGAGGAACAACGAAGACGTACACATGCTTTGCATGTGAGGATTACCGGCCTTAAAGACGGGGATAAAGTTAAAGAGGAGGTGAAAGAGCTTATGGTGTTGATGGGGATTGACAGTCCGGCACACGCAAAAGCCTGGAGAGTGGGCAAAAAAAGCGGAGGCAACGGGGAAACATCAAAGGAAAGAGCTCTCATACTTTGCTTCCCCTCTATTGAGGCGAAGAAGGAGTTCTTGAAGAGGCGACCCACTTTAGAGAATACAAGCATTTTTCTTGGTGACGATCTTACTCTTTCACAGCTTGCACATATGAAGGAAGTCATGCCAGAGATTAGGGCGGCAAGAGAAAAGGGAAAGATAGCATTTTATAGAGAAGGGAGGGTGGTCATCGTGGAGCGACGCTCTACATGACGGTGCGAGACCTATGGGACCAAATTAAAGCTGGCAGCCTGGAACTTCAATGGATCCCTCAGACTTGATGTAGGTGCCTTTGAGGACAGCTTTAGAGATAGAGATATAGTCTTCTACTCGGAGACTCACCAGGCCCCTAGTGAGATGATGCCAAAGGTGACAGGATACAGATGGGAGACAGCTTGCAGAGTAGGGATGAGATCGGTACACAGTAGTAGACGATCAAGGGGGGTGGCAGTTCTTTTCAGGGAGGAGCTGCAACCGCTTCTACATATCGTTCGGAGAGATGATCAGGCCAGATTTATGTGGGTGAGACTGAGGGCCGACACAGGCAGATTCCTGTATATTGCCATATGCTATTCTGCTCCTAGTACATCGACATATGCAGCACCTAGAGGGCAGTCTCCTTTCTTTGTGCTAGATGATGACATATGGGAGTTCTCTAGGGATGGAGACATCATCCTGTTAGGGGACTTTAATGCCCGGATGGGCAACCGCCAGACAGCCTTTTATGATACCTCAGAGGAGATGCTGAGAGAGCTGACAGACGCTCACATGATGTGGAGTGCACAGAGTATGGGAGATATTTGGTAGATATGGGGACTGCACATGCGTTGGCCACACTTAATGGCTTGCAGAGGTTTCCGTCAGCAGCTGGTTTTACTTGCTTTCCACATAGACATGGTGCTAGCATAGTGGATTATGTTATGGCTATGCCAAGCTTTGTTTCATGCATTGAGGACTTCACAGTTGGATCTCGGCCCATTGGGGTAGTAGTGGATCATGCATTGTTGACATTGACCATCTCTTTTCACTTTACCACAACTCAGAGGATCTGGTGATTGAGGCTCTTACGAGATCAGTCTCCTACATACATGGCTTGTGGGATCTCCCCCGACACAGATATGCATGCCTCGCCCTTGAGTCCTCCCGACAGTTAGCTTTACAGGGAGACACGGCTTGTTGGTATGGACAGATGACATCTTGGTTCCAGGCACATGGTTTTAGCATGGACAGATTGCCTCCCTTCCAGTATTCTCTAGAGGCACCCTCTCTCACTCTCTCTCACACGGACAAAGATTACCAGACTCATCCGTCAGGATTTAGTTCAGCTAGACATTAGGAGGACATGGATACAGCTGACTGAGGAGCTGGGCACGAAGATGGCTTTCTACAGAGAGCATTTTCTTCAGCTCACAGCAAATGGTTTTGTGATCAGACCCAGTTACATGGATGTACACTTGTCTTATGCAGTACGATGTGCTATTGGTCAGATTCGCACATCCTCACACCAGCTTGAGATTGAGATTGGCCGATATAGAGGTATACCAGCTGAGGCCAGGATATGTCGAGTATGCCATGGGGAGCCAGAGACAGAGCTGCATTATATATGCCATTGTACTGCATACTATGAGATACGTGATCGTTTCCACTGTTTATTCAGAGAGGGTTTTGGGCCACTTTCCAGAGTCATGGGGTACCAGGACCAGAGGTGTTTGGGATTGTTCTTGCTTGAGCTGCGGAGATATAGAGATAGCCTACTTAGGCGCATAGAGAGCCAGACTCAGAGGCACATTACAGACTTCTTTAGTCCAGCCATCACTGCGCCAGATGGACCACAGCAGCAGCAGGACATGGATACCGCCCACACCAGCGGTACAGTGATTGATCGTGTGATTGAGCTTGGGTGGTCCAGACGCCCACGACTATGGAGGAGGGCATCCCAGCATAGACGGAGGTTGCAACGGCGGATTCGGATTATTCTTGCGAGACATGTGGGACACCCAGTCAGGGTGCTGGCCACAGAGGATATTGAGGAGATCCGCCAGCGTCCGATGCGGCACATATTATGAGATGGAGGCACCTCCATAGTGTACCCCCCTGTCCCACATGATATTGTATCCCCTCACTGTACTCCACTCACCTCCATAGCGTACCCCCCCCCCCGTCACTATATTCACACCCTATAAGGGTTTCTGTTTGCCTTCCAGTTCCAGTTTCATTTTCTAGGTGCTAGTAGTATTATCTTTATTTTTTCATTTTCTGGTTTTTTATCCAGACATTGTATCAGATCCACCATGATGTAACTTTTTGGTCTCATAGGTCATTATGGCCTTTTGAAGACGTTAATATAACATTTCATTTCTCTCTTTAGGAAATAAGCCGATGGGCAGAGAGACATGGTCATCGACAAGCACATGGACAGGGTGGCTTCAGGAGAGGATTTACTACCTTGGATCACATACTGACACGGGCACTTATTGAAGAGGGCAGGGCACATAAGAGAAGGATATACTGCTGCTTTGTGGACTTCCGCAACGTACCACGTGCCAGGCTTATGCACAGATTGCATGACATTGAGGTACCCGAGGATATGCAGTGGGGGATACATGCTTTGTATAAGTTTGTGACAGGCACAGTCGGAGCTCCAGGCGGACTATCTTATAGGGTGACCAGCATGATAGGGGTGAAGCAGGGATGCCCGCTATCGCCCACCCTCTTTGAACTGTACATTGATGCGGTCTCTGATTATGTAGACAGATTGGGAGGCCCAGGGGCATGCTTGGCAGGTGTGTTGATACCCATCTTGTTATATGCTGATGATATTGTTCTAATCTCAAACTCTCCGGAGGGATTACAGAGACACCTAGATGCATTACAGGCTTTCTGTGCGGATAAAGATATGACAGCGAACCTTGGGAAAACCAAGGTTATGGTGTTTAACACCACACAGGCATGGGTGACGAGATCAGAGCCTCAGTTCCCTTTCCGAGGGGAGCCGGTAGAGTACGTCAGGTCATATGTCTACTTGGGAGTTACTTTCACAGGACCGCGTTTCTCCTTGAAGGAGGCAGCAGCAGCAGCTAGATTAGCTGGAGGGCATGTAGCCTTGGGGGCACTTGAGAGACAGTGTGCACACATACAGTTTCAGGAGCCACGCACCAAATTGTGGCTATTTGATACACTTCTCACACCGACCCTCCTGTACAGAGCTCCAATTTGGGGGCCTAGTATACATCAGAGATCTCAGAGAAGGACAGATGAGGGATGGAGGCAAATGGAGAGATCATTGATTATGATGATTGCCCGCATGATTCGGAGCAAATCATCAGTACCACATGAAATTGTTCGGGCTGAGCTGGGTGCCCCACGAGTAGTAACCGAGGCCCTATTCCAGGCAGTTACGTTTTTACAGCCGCTATGGGAGCCCCCTTAGCAGAGGTACTCCCGATTGGCATTGACCTCATCCATACAGTTGGGAGAGGATGGAGATACTCATTGTTGGTACGCTCAAATGAGATCATGGTTTGACCTACACACTACCACCCTTTCAGTACAGTCTGGATTGTCCATTTTTGGATCTCACCCGCTCAGAGCAAAACTGCGTGATCAGGATGGATATCATCAGAGTGGACATAGAGAGGACATGGACTAGTCCCCTTGAGCCCTTGGGCACGAAAAGGGCTCATTACAAGAGCCATTTTCTACACCTCTCACCGGATGATTTTATCACCCGCCCGGCATACATGGATGTACACCTATCACATGGGATACGTTGTGCCATTGGACAGATCCGGACCTCATCACACCAGCTGCGGATTGAGACAGGGTGATATGTGCATCAGATCTTGGATGACCGCATTTGTCAGCTATGCTACCAGGAGGTAGAGACAGAGGAACACTACATTTGCCGATGTACAGTCTATTATGAGATCCGAGGGAGATATCACTGCCTCTTCCAAGAGGGTTTTGGGCCGTTACGCAGGGTCATGGAGTTTAAGGATCAGAGATGCCTGGGATTGTTTCTACTTGAGCTCAGGAGACACAGAGAGACCCTCTTGGCAGACAGGGGGCCGAGCCATGATGTACCTAGACAGAGGACCCTGACAGATTTCTTCGGCACCAGCACCAGCAACCCAGCCCACACACCTCCTAATACCTCCTCCATTGGGCCATCAGGGCATTGACCACGCTCCCAGGGAGTCGCCACCACTGATAGAGCAATTATCTTATGTCGTGCTCGTCGGCCACGCCCACCAGGATTCCGACCACGGCATCCTCACCATCGCGCCAGATCAGAGCCATTATTGCTCGGCATCGGAGGCGCCTACCTCGCTTCTACGACCTCTCCATTCTGGCGGAGATACTTGATCTAAGGAGAGGGCAACACTTCAACTGATCAGCATACATGGATCTACCTGATATACATTTTTCAGTATTTTCCACTCAGTATCATCTCGGAGTCCTACAGTTCTGTTCTTATAACTGTAGGACAATCAGTTTATTGTACTTTTTAGTCCCATTTAGTTGTTCTCTTTGATGAGACACCAACTTTAGATGTATTCTCAGTTTTGGTCTCATAGGCCACTATGGCTTCTTAGAGACGTTAACATATCATTTCATTTCTCTCTCTCTCTCGCGCATGCGCGCGCACACAGAGACTATTGCATACATACGTACGTATGTATATACATATATTTTTATTTATGTGTATGTATATGTGTGTGATTATATTTGTATGTGTATATTTATGTGTGTATGTGTATGTATGTATGTTTGGTGTGTGTGTGTGTATGTATGTTTGGTGTGTGTGTGTGTATGTATGTTTGGTGTGTGTGTGTGGAGAGGCATTGAGCGACTCCTTTTGCCTGCGAAGCTGCGACTCTTCTCGCCTGTGAGCCTGCGACTCTGTTCACCTGCGATTCCTGCGACTGTCCTCGCCTGCGTCTCCTTTCGATTCTGCTCGCCTGTGACTTAACTGTCTGTGAGACTGCAATCTCGTCTCTCCCTCCTCCTGCTCTGTGTGTGTGTGTGTGTGTGTGTGTGTGTGTCGCTGAGATCTTCGCACGCCATCCTCTCTCCCCGTGCAGTTTCGCCTTCCTTTCCAGGTTCAGTTCGCATCTGCAGATTTTCTAGAGTTCGAAGTCAGTTTCAGAATTCCAGTGTATAGAGCTTCTTTTTGATACGCATCAGCAGAAGTCAGTTTCACTATTCCAGTAAATAGAGCTTCTTTTTGATTCGCATCAGCAGAAATTTTAAAGGCTCCTGTATACAGCATACAGCTTTCATAAAAAAAAGAAGTTGTTTAGCAGTGTTGTACAGATTTTACTCTTGCAATTATGTCTGAGACTGTTGTGACATATGCTCGTCGGGATAATGCTGCAGACAGTAACAAGAGGCAGCATGCTGCAATTGAATTTGTCACCATGATCAAGCAAGATTCGTCGGATGCACAGTTTGTATATGAGGCTTTATGTGAGGACTTTGTAGACAGTCGTGTCAAATGGAAGGACCCGCCTCCTTCTTTCAGTTATAAGATTAAATTGCCGACGATTGTGTCTCCTCTTGAATATCTAAGAGATAGTCACGGCCTTGAAAAACTTTGGTTTTCATGTAGCTATTTATATGGTAGTGATGTGTAGATGTAGGCTAATAATGGGCCAGGGTCTTTTCTCTCTTTAGGAGTTTTTTCCCTTAAAAAAAAGCACACTCTTATATGAGTGTGTGTATGTGACCTTATCATGTCACTTGTACTTTACTCATTTTTGTTATCTATTTTGAGTGTTGTGCTTCTCTCTATCCTTACTTGCTTGCTACATCATGTGTGTGTGTGTGTGTTGCTATCTTTGTCTCCACTTGAATAATTGGTATGTCGAGGTGTGAAATGTTGTAGCGTTTCCTGCCCCGTTTTGAGGTGAAACGTTTCGGGGCTGAAACGTTTGGCGGTGACTTTGGGCTAGGATGACTTTGTTGAGTTCTCTTTGCTTGGGTTGGACAATATGGAGGATGTACATGGCATGGGGGATCATGTAGATGGACACCAGGACATGTTGCCCTCTCACAAGGCCTTGGAGGATGTACAGCATGACGTATCTAGTCATGATGTATGGCGTTCTGTATTGCGCATGCAGAGACTGTGTAGAGTTTTGGATATGGGAAAGAGAGTGGACTTTGTTCCGAGGATTACCCCCTCCAGCATTATGAGGCGAGCATAGACACTGGCTAAGTGTTTACGTAGGTATGGGATCAAAACCACATCTTTACCACTAGGATTGTCTCATGGAACGTGCAGGGCCTCGGGGGGCTTCCCACCTGCAGTAGGAAGCGCCTCGTGAAGGGCCGGGCAAAGGGTCATTTTTAGCTATAGTCCTAGAGTAAATCTAACCCAAGTTTGGTTCCTGCATATAAATACTTCTAGCTGTCAAGGGGTCTCAATAAATGCGCTGCAAAACTGAAGTAATCAAAGGAAATCCTAGTGTTCTGAAATGTGTTCTTAATAAATCCAAGGCTGCCTGGTGTTGCAGGACACGATCAACAATTCATCTCCTTCAGGAACTTGTTTGGATCTGGAAGACAGCATCTTGACTTTTGAAACACAATTGGACCAAAGCAGGTAGAATGAGAAATACTATAACTTTTGATCTGTAGTCAATTATGCATGAGATAAATCCTAGTCTAGTATCCTAAAATTGAGTCTCATTGTGGAAGGGTCAAAATGTCCGTGGTAATCGATTTCATAGTAATTTGACTTTTCAATGTGAACGCAGGAGGTGTGTGTAAGTCATCGAATAGGCAAAGGGATTGTGAGTGCCTATGTGCTTTTGTATAAAAGGGGATTTTCCCACACATTTGAGGCATAATGCTAATTCCAAGCTGATTTGTTAGTTCATCTTTATTGGCATTCTTGTCTTCAAGAGGTGCGGGCACATTTTGGCGAACCTGTTGGGGAGGGGTTGATTTTCCATGACCTCCCCTCCCCAAATCTTGAGCCTAGGGTTAGGGTATGCACTGATTTTAGGGTTTTCTTATTCTAGCATGCTGTTACTAGGTTAGGCTCTATTCTACCATTTTTGCTGCTGCTCAAAGGCTTCATAATGAGCATTGCAAGACTTCTGCAGCCTGCTGGTTTTCCTCATGGGTGGGCTGCCGCTCTGATGCCTGGTGTCAACCCATCGCACACGTTGTGCCAAGTAGCTCTAGTCATTACAACACCTCCAATCAAATGTCATCGTTACAATTGCGGGAGTGCGGTGCAGTCCATCAACCCACCATGCTGTGGTGCCTTTAGATCTATCACATTCTATCACCTACTCGGCGTGCTTCACACTCACTGTCCCTTCTTTATGTGCTCAGTGTCACATTACACATTTGCTCGCTTGTTCACACCTACGGCTCGGTGCTCTTCACACCTGTCACCCCTTCCTTACCTTAGGCGCCACACCTTCCCACCACATCACTATTCACACAGCTCTTTTACGTGTTGCCCCTTCCTTACCTTAGGTGCCACCCCTTGCCACAACATCACTATTCACACACCTCTTTTCACACTTGACCACCCGCCCACTTATCACTACCTCCTACACCCCACTTACCACCCTACTGTCACCCTATCATCAGCCGCTCATGCACTTATCGCTGACCTCTCCCCTTATCTTATCACTTGCCTCTTTTTGCACTTATCTCTACCACCTCTCTCCCGCTGAAGTGCTTATTTCCCCTCTTGTCCACATATCGCCCATCATCTTTCTTCACAAATAACCTTCTAGTCACCTCTATCGCCCCCCTAACACCCTGCGCAATGTGCACCCTCACCTTCTTTGCCCCCTACCCACCTCGGCTCTCCCACGTTTACCTCATCAATACTCCTGCATTGACACCCATCTTTTGTTTTCCCGGAAAAGAGACTTATACTAAGTATGAAAAAATATACAAAAGGGAGATTTCAAACCAAACATGAGAGAAATCTCAACCAATCATGTGCCTTGTGCTGCCAACAAGGTCCCATAGGAGTGGTGGTGAAAAAGATGCCATAATTCCACTCTCATGAAGTGGCTATGCTTTCTCTCTGCAGCCTTGTAAGATACTTGGATTCTAGCCCAAGTGGCCATGAGGGTGTGGATGATAGCACTCCAAATCCTGCCTCGAAGATCCCTAGATTCTGGCCCAAGTGACCATGAGGATAAGGATTATATATCACTCCAAATCCTACAAATGCACTATGACTAGTGCACTCAATGGCCTGAGTGCATCTAGCCTTCCAATTGTGCCAGGTGGGACGTATCCTGACTCCGGTATGTATTGAAAGATGGAACCACGGAGGAACTCTCCATTGATCATTTTTATCTAGTTCATGCCGGGCATAATTTATCTGCATTTGTCTGTACAGATATTTTGTATTTTAATGTGGGTTTAGGCTTGCCCTACGCAGCTTGACTCTCCTGGAAATCATGATGCATAACATCATATAAATACTGTGCATCAGAGTTTTCTTGATGAAGAAATCGAGGGGCTGATTGTTTCAGCTTAAGGTCTTGACCGTTGTGAGTCACACATTCTCGAGAGTAGACATTTTCTTGAAATATTGGCTGTTCAGAATCTATTGTAATGAACAGAACCACAGTTGTTACAAGGTGCGCCTCTAACCGTTAGAGGCGTTCAAGGTGTACGAGTCTTCGGAGGCGTTCGAGGCTTCGTTCGAGGCGTTTGGGCATAGTTGATTTTTTCTTTGACCGTTCCTGGATTCTACCCGTTTCTGACCGTTTGGGACCGTTTGGGATTTGCCCGTTTCTGCCTATTTTTGTCCGTTTGAGTCTCTAGACAGGGGCTATAAGGGCCCCTCTGAGCTCTCAAGACTCACACACTCTCTCTCTCGAGTCTCTCCCTCTCTCATACACACTCTCTCTCCCTAGGTGCTAGTAGTATCATCTTTATTTTTCATTTTCTGGGTTTTTTTTAATCTAGACATTGTATCAGATCCACCATGATGTAACTTTTGGTCTCATAGGTCATTATGGCCTTTTGAAGACGTTAATATAACATTTCATTTCATTTCATTTCCCTTCCTTAAGGCTTAAACCTTGCTCAAGGAAGCCCCTCTCACACACACTCGCTCACTCTCTCTCCCCCTCTCATACATACCCATGTGACACTCTTTTTTTTTTCGTGAAATGGTGTTTTATCTTACATGTAAAAATGTACATCAGCCACATGTATGCGTCTCACTGCATCCAAATGCGGTTTCCGTGGAACCTGCATAAACTGACTCACCAACCCAACAGCATAGCTCAAATCTGGTTTGGTGATCGTCATGTAGATCAAACTTCCTACTATGCGCCTATACATAGTAGGATCCTCCAAGATCTCTCCTGAATCTGCACTCAACTTGCCATTCTGATCCAATGACACAGAAATAGGCTTACAGCCTGTCATACCATACTTGGACAACATGTCCAAGCCATACTGTCTCTGCAGTAATCCAATACCATGTGGTGACCTAATCACCTCAATGCCCAAGAAATATCTGAGCTCCCCCAGATCTTTCATCTCGAACTTCTGTCTAAGCAAGATCTTTACATCAAAGATCTCTGCATCATGGTCCCCCGTAATGATCAAGTCATCTACATAGATGACAACAAGCACAACTCCTCTATCACCATGTCTCACATACAGCGAGAAATCTGCATTGGCTACATGAAAGCCAATAGTGACAAGATATTCAGAAATCTTGTCAGACCATGCTCTTGGTGCTTGCTTTAAGCCATACAAGGCTTTCTTCAACCTGCAAACATGCTCGGGGTGACCCACATCCTCATAACCAGGTGGCTGCAACATATACACCTCTTCTTGCAAATCCCCATGCAAGAATGCATTCTTTACATCCATCTGATGTAAAGACCATTGCTTTGACGCAGCCACTGCTATCACAACTCTCACCGTTGCCATCTTGGCAACTGGGCTGAAAGTTTCCTCATAATCAATCCCATATGTCTGCGCATATCCTTTGGCTACCAATCTAGCCTTGTACCTGTTTATGCTTCCATCACTGTTATGTTTAACTTTGTACACCCACTTGCATCCAATGGCTTTCTTGCCTTCAGGCAATTGCACTAAATCCCAAGTTTCATTTCCATATAGTGCATCCATCTCCTCATCCATAGCTTTCTCCCAACACACATTTCCAACAGCCTCATCAATGCATGTGGGCTCAACAACCTGCACAACCTTTGCCATATATGAATAGTGATGTGCCACATACTCAACACGATGTACTCATAATGCAGATAGACATAGAAAAAGCATTTCATACAATACAATGGTAGTTTATTGCGCCTAAGATGAGAAATATTATTTACTGGTTCTACGAAGGAGGCACTCCTCGATGTATATTACACAAGGGTCTTTCAGATATTTGGTCTCTAGGCAATGCGACATTGCCCCCTCAGTGCATTGCTCTATGCAATAGCCACTCATCCCATGCTTTTGTTAATGGACCAACTGCTTGCAGAGAACAAGTTGCATGGCATACAAATTTTGGATGTAAACCACTTTGTTAGCCAAGCTTATGCGGATGACTCATTTTTCTTTCCAAGGAATACTCAAGATGATCCGCGGACACTACCAGATTGAGTTTGAGACAGCCCAGAGCGTGGCCCAGGTCCTAGCCATGAGTCCCCTTGACATCAAGGGTACTCGGGCCTTCTTCAGACCTTGGCAGCATGGCTTCGACCTAGCAGAGCGGCCGAGCAGGGAGAGGGCCTATTTCATGTCACAGTTTGCTTCCCTGGACTCCGCCGCGAGTACCTTCCGCTCCTTTCTAGGATAGGAGCATTGGTGGGCTCGGTGCTTGAGACTGGCCCCACAGTAGCTTCAGTGGTGGCTAGAGCAGCTGGCCTGCCTTCGGTCAGAGTTTTGGTTCCTAACATCTCCTCTCTTCCGAAGGTCATTCAGCTACCTAGGATAGGGGGGGATGGATTGATGAGAGAGTGGAGTTCTCGGGGCTCCCGAACCAGTGTTTTATATGCAGGCAGGTCGGCCACCTGGCCAAGGCCTGCCCTCGCAGGAGACCCCGACCTTCACCACAGCAGCAAGCCCCCGATGGCCCGCCCACGGATGCGGCTCAGCAGGCAACCTTCAGGACACCTTCTCAGCCCACGAAGACCTCGGATTGGCAGCCTGGAGAGGGGCGCCGTAGAGGGAGACAGCCACAGCAGCAGGCCTAGAGGCCGATGCAGCAGCAGTCACAGTCTCAGCATCACTGGGTTCCAGTGAGGAACAGCTTTGCTCCCCTCCAGGAGGAGACCCCAGCGCAAACTGAGGATCTGGAGCTCCTCGGGAGGCCCTGGCAGTACCCTGGCGCGCTCACCTGCTGTCCGGCGGGCACTGAGCACCGACCTTGCTCGAGCCCCGCAGAGGAGACCTACCATGCCGATTCGGGCTTCACGGATATCTTCTATCCGTAGTCGGCTGAGTAGGCTCGACACTAGACAGCGCTCGGAGGCTTTTGACTACTCCTTCACACGGCTTTTTCGAGCGGAGGGCCCCCATGAGCCAGCACCCATCAGAGTGCATGTGGTGATACCTCCGGCCTGAGGGGAGGAGGCACTTGATTCAGCGGTGGCCTTCTCCTTCCCTCTTTGTGGCACTAGTGACCGGGAGTGGACTCTGGATCTCGCTCTTAGCATACTGAAGACTCAGGCAGTTGAGTTTTCTCACCATGTGAGCAATCTGGAGGTGACAGACGTGATAGGCCAACTCTGGAAGCTGGCTCATTTCTTTGATTACGGGAGTGCGGATGCCTCCGGGGTTTGCCACTTGGTGGTTCGCATAGTGGCAGACCTAGCACGCGACCCTGGATATGTATGTATACACGAGGTTGCTCTCTCTGAGCGGGAGGCAGTCGCCATGGGACACAGCCACTGGCGCCTGATCCGAGATTCTTGCAGCACACCGGGTGGGCAGATTCGTAGCCGCTCGGATGGGGACTATTCTCCATCCAAGCCACTTGCGAAGGCCCGCCGTATGGCTGAGACAGCCTCCACCTCAACAGGTCATCCATGAGGATCATCTCATGGAATGTACAGGGCCTTGGCGGCGCACACTATGTACGCTATCGTGGATGCTTGAGGCAGGAGCTTCAGAGATGCCTGGTTGGGGGCAGTATTGATATTATGATGAAGCAAGAGCACCATTTGAGTGAGAGCAGGATTCGGAGATATGGTTCCGTGATGCCTGGCAGATGGGACACATTTTGGTCTGCAGGGTTTGGCCCCTTGGGTGGGCAGGGAGGAGTATGTATGGTCATTGCGGATGCATGGCGGCAGGCCATTGTGGATCGTGGGGTCATTGTGCCTGGTAGAGCACAGTATGTTATTCTGAGGATGCATGATGAGCTCTTTGGCGTGCTCAATGTCTATGCGCCTAACCATGCTAGTGTGAGAGCAGAGTTCTGGACCCTTGTTACAGATGCATTGCCTGAGGCCGCACATTGGTGCGTCGGAGGAGACTTCAACATGCTTGAGGACCCGGCCGATAGGGTGGGAGGCAGTCATGTTACAGTGCACGGCACGGAGCTTGCAGCTTGGGAGCGATTTTGCATGACGTTGCGGATCACTGATGCATGGCAGCATGAGGCTTTCTCCCGCTCTCAGGACAGTCTTAGTTTTTCTCGGTTGGATCGCCGGCAGGGAGGGACTAATCTATCACGGATTGATCGCTTCTATGTGGGCGACAGGTTCGGGGAGCGTGGGGGCTCCGTTGGCATTCTCGCTGGCACTTCTTTTTCAGACCATGCGCCAGTTATTTTGACACTTGAGGAGGGGACACGGGAGACCTGCTTGCAGTTGAGGATCCCAGAGAGGATACTTACAGATTCCAGTCTTTCTGAGGACATTGAGAGGATATGGCATGATAGCCAGAGCTCTAACCTGGATGCAGCAGGCCAGTGTGCCCAGGGACTCATCGAGCTCAGCTCTTTTTTGCACGCTGTAGCCTTGACACGGCTGGGAGAGACACGAGAGCGGGAGCGCCGCTTGAGACGTAGCCTTGCTTCGCTCCAGCGCCTTCAGGAGTAGCAGCCTACATGTGAGTGGGTGGCATTCCAACTGAGCCAGGCAAGCCAGGAGGTTAGAGAGGCAGAGGAGCAGAGACATGAGTTCTACTATCATCGCCAGGCCTCACAGTGGACGCAGCTTGGTGATAGAGTGACTGGGGAGTGCTTTGAGATTACCGGACCCTGCCATGCTCGAGCAGGTGTACGCCATCTCAGGAGACAGGACGGCTCGTTAGCCCACTGAGCTTGGGGAGATTAGAGCCATTGCCACTGAGTTCTATAGAGACCTGCTCTCAGCGGAGCCAGCCACGGAGGCACGTGATGCTTGTAGACAGACTGTGTGGGCCCATGTACAGAGGAGGGTCACAGATCGTATGCACACAGTTCTGGGTGAGCCTCTTTCAGAGGATGAGCTTGTTGAGGCTTTGAGGGTCCTTCCGCGCCATAGTTGCCCTGGGGAGGACGGATTGACGCCTGCCTTTTTTATGCGCTATTGGGACATTCTGGGGCCAGGCCTCCGCAGGGGCTTTCAGTATGTTTTGGACACTGGGGTGATGCCACATAGCTTTTCAGAGGGCTTGATCTTTCTTATCCCCAAGGGGGAGAGAGTGTCTGATGATATTCGACAGTGGAGACCTATTACGATCCTCAATACTGTCTACAAGGTCCTGGCCAAGGCCTTGAGTTTGAGGATCCAGCCCTTCCTTGGGGAGTTGATTCATGCTACCCAGACAAGATTCGTCAAGGAGAGCAGTATCCTTGACAACATTTTCACCTTCTACCATACATGTTCTGTCATGTCAAGTTTCACAAGCCACAATGGCCTGTCATGTCAGTGGGCTCACACCAGAGTCCTTCGTGGGGGGATCCATCCACATACATGCAAAAGAGATAAACTCCTGTTGACATGTCAATGGGCTCACACCGGAGACCTTCCAGGGGTCCATCCACATACATGCAAAAGGAATGTGCCATAGCATGATCGATGTGAGAAATCCTTCTCTGCAAAGTCGGCAAAATAAGCACATGTTCACAGAAGCCAGGGAAGCTCAACTGGCACTCTATTGTCCAGGACAACCCTGCATATCTTCAACCAACCATACAAGCGCAGAATACCTGTCATGCGACATATTCTAGCGTCCCATACCACTAGAATATTCCCCATATGAGATCCTTGTGTAGGCGACAATTCTAGCATCCCATCCTGCTAGGAGCCTCCAAAACACAAGACCAAGACTATAAACTATTTATTAAAATCATAGAAAAGCCTTTTCCAGAATCATAAATGTTTTTCAATGCTTTTTTAAAAAAAAGTAACTTTCCTAAAACACATCTCAAGATAGACATAAGAAACATTCTCCACTTGCGTCAGCAAGGGAGTTCAACATGTACAAAATTCCAAATATTGGCAATAAGCATCAACTTGGTAAAACTCAAAGTATACTTAGCTTCTCTTTGCCAGGTTCGTCGTGAAGCCAAAATAAATATCTCCTCAGCATACACATAAGATACCTTGAGATATATCTCCATATAACTCCCTTGAACAAAATTTGATTCAAAATCTTGAATAGTCCATATGGAACGAGTACTGAACACAGGCACATCAAACCAACTCTGTAAGCCCACCAAGGCGTGCAGTGACAGACTCAACCATGTGTCCAAGAGATAAAAATATAAAGAGAGAGGGGAGAGAGAAAAGGGAATGGGGACCTTGCATAGTACACCACATTGAGCAGGGAACAGGCTTCGCCCCCTTTCAGGAATTTATTCAGGAACAATCCACGGGCACGCTGGCCAGGATCAATACAATCAATGAATACAAAATAAACAAATATGTCGATGTAGGATATCCAAATCGATGTCGATGTTGACGCACAAGATCTCTGATGCCGAGCACACCATGGGGATGACCCACAAGTATCTCTCACCAAGCTAGTACCAGATTCAATATCCAAATGCAATGGATCCCAAGTCCAAGTCCAAGTCCAAATCCCAGTCCAAAATCCAAGCTCCATGTCTAAGCTCTAAATCCACTCGCTCATCCCATGAATAATCTCCACAATTCCTATAGCCTTGTTGATGATGAAAACCCTAGAGAAGCTCTTTCTGGCAAGAAAACTGATATAAAACTTGTTTTAATGATTTTTGGACGATAAAAACCTCAAAAAAGCAGTTTTTAGGGTTTCTGAAATTTTCTGTCCGTACAGTCTGTACAACTGTACGGATCCGTATAGTTGCACGAAAAGATGGTAATGTGGCACTGTAGTTGGTGGAGGCGCTCTGAAATCAGTGGCGGGTAGCGATGAAAAACTCCATGATTTGGTTCATAGATGATGATGATGAAGATAATCTCCACGCTGAGGTTCTTCTCAACTTGATGCTCAAGAGAGGCTCATGCTTCTTTTATACTTGGGGAAGCCTTGCTTTTTGCCAAAAAGTGATGCTTTTGCTTTGTTTTTGTCTTTTTATTAAATATTATTAATAATAGCCAAAGTTCTTGAATTGTGCTTTTACAACTTCAGGGCCTTGCTTTTTGGCCCTAGAGCTGCTTTTTGAGAAAGTGGCCTTTAGCTTTTTGGTCCGGCTTAGTCTTCTCTTTCCAATGGTGCCCTTGGCTCGTGGTCAACCCTGTTTGACTTTTTGGTTTTTCCTGCTTTTTAATCCAATACAGTCATCTGGGCTATTTGGTCGCAATGACCACCTGACTGTGAAATCCGATACAGTTATCTAGGCCACCTAGTCACAATGACCGCCCAATTGCAAAATCCAATACAGTCATCTGGCATCGTTGCCTCCCATATACAAATCTCGTTCTGGCATCGTTGCCGTCCAAAGGGTTATCTGGCATCATTGCCTCCCATGTACAAATCTTGCTCCTTGGGCTATTGGGCATTGTTGCCAGCCAACCTAGAGCATATCCAAATAACCATTATAAGCAAAATAATGATCAATTCCAATCCAATATATATATAGTGAAGAGGGCTAGAGGTATGATCCCTCCCTCTTGAATCTGTCTTGATCGCAAGACGTCCATATCTGTACTTCAAATACATCTCGACCAACCACTTCCTCAATGCTCATAAGCTCGAAGTATATCTAGATAGTCGTAGAAGTACTCCTCTGGCATCCATTTCACGTCCAACAGCGAATAACTCTTGAATTCCAAGAGGAACTTGCTGACCACTGTCTGTCCTCCTTTTCTCACAAAATGAAACATAATCTGTTCTGGCTCTTCCACCCGTGGTGGATTCAAAACAAGTTTGTCTGGGGATAACTTGTACATGGTTTCAATAAAATGTCACGGAAAACATTATATATCTTCCAATGATCTGAAAGGTCCAACTGATGACTTAGATGGTTGACGTTCTTGGTATCCTGAAAGGGCCATATACCATTGTTCCTTGACTTTTGGCAATCCAAAGAAGAAATCCATAGCAATATTCTCCCATCGATCATTCAATGGGTGCAATAGACCTACTGGTGTTTGTCGATCAAACTTGACCTTCTGACAAAATAAACATTCTCGAATCATAAAGCTCAATGTCTTTCTCATACTAGGCCAATAAAAATAGCTCTCCAAAGCTTGAAGCGTAGTCAAGGTGTCTCTATGCCCTATGTATGGAGAAGCATGGCACTCTTCCATTACTTTGGCCTCAATTCCTTGTGTTACACATTACCTGGGTTTGTATCATAAGAAAACCCTTCTTGATGACATAAAAAGTCACCAAATTTCTATTTTGCAATCTGTTCCAAAACATCTTTGAAATCCTTTTTGGTAGCATAAGGATTCTTCATCAAAGTGAAATCCATATGGTAACCCATAGAAACCGCATGGCTCAAGGGTCTCCGAGATAATGCATGTGCTTCCTTGTTGGCTTTGACATTCATCGGCCATAACATGGCCTGCTTGGTTCAAGACTGCTCCAATGCAATCTCATCATGTTCAACCACAAAAAAAACTCTAGAATATCCAACACTGGTCCTTTGCTAGCATAAAGACTCAATGCTTCAAAAGGATTTTGTTTCAGCTTCGATCCACAAAGATCTCATGGCTTTATTTGTCGAAACATGCAATGGACTAAGCACCACTGCAAACCATTTGTCGAACTTCCTGGCATGACGTCAATCTGATGATCTTCCGATCTCTCTAGCTTCTTTGCCTTCCTTTCCCTTGCTTATCCTCAAGAAACTGTATCTGAAAGAGTAGGCCTAGGAGTAGCTTCCTTGTCTCTTCCATGATAAATAGAGCGGGTAGCTTTAGATCCTCCTGCAATGGTGACTCCTTTGGCCCGAAGATAGGCTTTATAGCAGCTTCAACTCCTTTGGCTTCGGTGACTTGTTCATTGATGAAATCTTCAAACATTTGAGTCCTTCTTTGGTCCTGTTCCCTCTTGGTTCTCCAAGCAAGGACTACTTCGTCTCTGAGAAATCTCCTGAACTACTGAAAGTCATGATACTCTTCTGATGACCCTAGTTTCCATCCTGAAGTCTTGGATCGGCCTTATAGTTGTTCCCTTCATTAGGCCCTTGGTCTCCCTCAGCTCTCGACATGGCTCTGTCACCCCAAGAACGTTTCTTCAAGAGAAATCCTGCTCTGATACCACTGTAAGGCCAAGGGGGGTGTGCACTGACAAATCCTGCTCTGATACCACTGTAAGCCCAAGGGGGGTGTGCACTGACAAACTCAAGCATGTGGTCCAAGAGATAAAAATATAAAGAGAGAGAGGGGAGAGAGAAAAGGGAATGAGGATCTTGCACAGTAAACCACATTGAGTTGGGCACAGGCCCCGCCTCCTTTCAGGAATTTATTTAGGAACAATCCATGGACAGGCTGGCCAGGATCAATACAATCAATGAATACAAAACAAACAAATATGCCGATGTAGGATATCCAAGTCGATGTCGATGTTGACGCACAAGATCTCTAATGCCAAGCACACCACGGGGATGACCCACAAGTATCTCTCACCGGGCTAGTACCAGCGGGCTAGTACCAGATCTAATATCCAAATGCAATGGATCCCAAGTACAATGAATCCAAATCCAAGTCCAAGTCCTTGTCCAAAATCCAAGCTCCATGTCTAAGCTCTAAATCCAGTCGCTCATCCCATGAATAATCACCACAATTCCTATAGCCTTGTTGATGATGAAAACCCTAGAGAAGCTCTTTCTGGCAAGAAAACTGATATAAAACTTGTTTTAATGGTTTTCGGGCGATAAAAACCTCCAAAAAATTAGTTTCTGAGCAATATTAGGGTTTCTGAAATTTTCTGTCCATACAGTCCGTCCGTACAGTTGTACGGATCCGTATAGTCACATGGAAAGATGGTAACGTGGCACTGCAGTTGCTGGAGGTGCTCTGAAATCAGCGACGGATAGCAATGAAAAACTCCATGATTTGGTTCATAGGTGATGATGATGAAGATAATCTCCACGCTTGAATGAAGATGGCAAGGCGATGAAGAGGTTCTTCTTCAACTTGATGCTCAAAAGAGGCTCATGCTTCTTTTATACTTGGGGAAGCCTTGCTTTTTGCCAAAAAGTGATGCTTTTGCTTTGCTTTTGTCCTTTTATTAAATATTATTAATAATAGCCAAAGTTCTTGAATTGTGCTTTTACAACTTCAGGGCCTTGCTTTTTGGCCCTAGAGTTGCTTTTTGAGAAAGTAGCTTTTAGCTTTTTGGTCTGGTTTAGTCTCCTCTTTCCAATGGTGCCCTTGGCTCGTGGTCAACCCTATTTGACTTTTTGGTTTTTCTTGCTTTCTGACCAAGAATGGTGCTTTTTCTTAATCAATCCTTATGGACCCTGTCCCCATGTCTTCTTCCACCTGTCTTGTGTCCGGGCATGGATTTCATTATGTGAAATAGAGCTAGGAGGGCCAAATAGTTACAAACTTCATACTTCAAGGATAAATTCTGTGAATCCATAAATCCTTATGCCAAGCTGTCTACTGCTCATGCTTTGGACACATGACTGCTTCCATAAGCCCAATATAGCCAAACTGTTGATCACTGAAGTCCCCACTTCTGATCTTTTCTCTTTCTCATTGTTGGAAGGAAGTCTCTAGTTTCGAGAAAGCCTAAGCTCTGATACCACTGAAATCGGACGGGAACCTGGAACAATCAACACACACTTCAGATGACAGCAAAGATATGAAAATACAGTGGAAATAACCATAAACAATGCTAAAGGGAGCACAACACTGAGCCGGAATGGCTGGCCCCCTGTAGGAACCGCTTTACTCAAGTAAACGGGTTACAATCAAACCAAGGTGCGGGCGCAATACTACACCGGATTTTCCACAAAGCTTCCTCAACAAACTGCTCCAAGAACCAATACGAATCAACAGCCCGGTGCGGTGTCAAACCCAACGCCGAACTCTGTGCCAAAACAGCCCTGAAAAGGTTCTCAAAACTGTCCTGGAAAAGCTCTCAAAAACAGTCCCTGATACCTCAAATACAGCCCTTGAACCAATGCCCAGGAGGGACTGGTGAAGAGAGGAGAAGAAATGACCCAGTTGTTGTACCACTGTACAACTTGAGCAAAAGAGAGAGAAAAAAGCTCTTAAAAACAGTCCCTGATACCTCAAATACAGCCCCTGAACCAATGCCCAGGAGGGAGTGGTGAAGAGAGGAGAAGAAATGACCCAGTTGTTGTACCACTGTACAACTTGAGCAAAAGAGAGAAGAATCCGCCCGACTACTGTACCACTATACACTCTACACTTCAGGAACGAGAGAGAGAGAGAGAGAGAGAGAGAGAGAGAGAGAGAGAGAGAGAGTCAAACTGCTGCCCACCAGTCGCCTAGAAGAGGGAGAAGGTGGCTGTCCATGCGCATTGCTGTACTTGCCGTACAGCGCTGTTGCACCTGCTGTATGGCCTGTACCAGCGCAAGAGAGAGAAGGTGAGCTGGCTGGCCTGCTGTGCATAGTACGACCAGCGCAAGAGGAAGGAGCTGCCCGCAACTGTACCTATTGTACAGCCAGATCATAGAAGAGGATCTGCTGCTGTACGGCTAGTCATTCAGGAGGGAGAAACAGAGTACTTCTGCAAGTACTTTGAGTTTCTGCAAATACTTTGAGAAGATTTGCAAGTATTTTATGTGCCTTTCACTTTAAAGTGTCAATACTTTAATGTTATATTGATTTTGTAAGTACTTTCAATATAAAAAAAACTGCATTTTATCGTATGATATCTCAAAATTTTATATTGTACCAAAAATTCTTGCACGGTATCATGTTGTCGTACCGTGACAACTATGCTTCATTCCCATGAAGTCTCTTTCATTGTCCCTAAGTTCTGTCGTTTTGTAATTGTAGTAAGAAGTAAATAGCTCTAAGGGAACTTGGGTGTGTAGGAACTAGGCCAAAGCGAGAACAACTCTCAATGGAGGTGGTGGTAGGATACGTAGAGAGAGAATTGCCCAAACCCACACAAGTAGTTCGTGCCTAGAGTTGTCCATATGAGGAGTGCCCAACGCTTATTGTGGACATGGAAGGGATGCTAATGCACTCTTGGCACCCAAACTCCAATGAGCAGGAACTGGACGTGAGTTTCAATGACTTCTATGTAGTACAAGATGGGTGGGTGAAGCGATATGTCCGCAAGGATGCAGAGCCTTTCCTCATCATGGCCAACAAGTTTGCATTGGTATGGATTTGGAGTTGTCGGCCAAGGCACACTGTCGAGCAATATGTTGAAAATACTTTCCAACAGCAAAGATGTATATTGCAAGCTGGTGTGGGCGGGAGCTTTGCTAGGTGGCCACCTTCAAAAACCCCAATGGATCTTTTTTAAGCACGAGAGCAGTTTTTGGGATAGAGTTCCAACTTCGAGTGCATCTAGCACACTGCTACTAGATGACATGGATGCGTTGAAGCTATACGGATTAGTTGTTGGATTGAAGGTTAATTTTACTACGTCGAAGCTGCTGCCTCTTAAAGAATGTGACTAGCATTCCATTCTTTGGTTAGGATTCATATTGCCTCCAGACCAGATAGTACGGCATCTTGGATATCCTTTCAGATGGAAAGTGTTTCTTAAGCAAGAAAGGTAATGGGTTATGGATAAGCTAAATCACCAGATTGAGTATTGGAAACTATCGACATGGCCATTGCATGTACAACGGTGTATTGTCCAATCCATCATCATGGCCTATGTTCAGTTCTGCTTGCCTCTTGTGCCTTGGTCAAATAAGGATATTGACAGTTTCATGTTCAAAGCTTTGGAATGTTTATGGTGGACAAAAATAGATAGAAAGGTCATCAGATTGCTCCAAAAAGAACTTGTGCACTCCCAAAATGCATGGAGGTTTGAATATACTCAATATTTGCTACCATGTCATTGCAAGAAATGCAACTCTACTTCTTGAATTCCTTCACCAAAAGCAACCTTGGACTTTGATGTTGGCACATTTGATTGCGACAATGAAAACAAAAGCTTTTGGTGGCGAATGGATAGTTTCCCACCAAGACGTCATATTGGAAGATTTAAAGGCAGGATTGTGAGTTGCCCTCATTCCACCAAGCTTATACATGACTGGAAAATGCTTCTTGGTCATCTTTCTTGGTTGGGCAGACAATTTCCCTTCCTTGGACTACATATTGGGCTTTGTGGACGATCTACCATGCACGAAATCAGCTGATTTTCTGCCATGAGGAGATCATATGCTTCACTTTTTCAGGAGGTCTCTTTACCTTTCACTCCGAGATTCTTTTGACCTCGGAGATCTTTCCTTTCAACAATTGGAGGTGTTTTTCCACTATTTTTGATATCTGAGTAGTAGCTTGGAATAGCTATGAATGCACCATACAATCCTTAATGAATAAGTGGTTTCACAAAAAAAGTGTGTCGTGTTTTGGTGTGTGTGGTGTGTATGTGTGGGTGTGGGTGAGTCTGCGCGACCGACCTGTCGAGCGATCTCTGTGTAGCTGTGTGCGACCACGCGCACGCATACATGTGTGTATGTGTTTTAAAGAATTTGTACGCTCTTGTGCATCACCTATTGCTGCTGTGCGTCGCCTGTTTCTATGGGCTTCTGCCTTTACTTCCTGACCGTCATCTGTGCCTACTTAATGTTCTCTTCTCTTGCTGTTGTCGCCCTTTCCTGCCCTCTTCCAGCTTGCTGCTACTGTTTCTTATTGGCCTTCACCTCTTCTTGTTTATTCCTGCTTTCTCTACTTTCTACTCAGCCTCGTGTGTGTGTGGCTATCCAATTTTTTTTATTATAGTGAAACCACTGCTTCATTGATAAAAGAAATGTACACTCATAGCTGTCCCAGAGTGGGACAACAGCCAGGACTCAGATCAGAAACAGTGGGAAAAACACATCAAGCTGCGGCAAAGAAAGCTCTCCAAGATCATAAGAATCTCTAAGAGATTCGTAAAGCGATCTCAGATTTGATAGATAGTCCAGAAAGCCCAAAATCTCGTCCAATCCAAGAAGACTACATAAGCTGGCAATGTAGGAAAGAGTCGACCAAAAAGCCAAAATTACCTCCCAAAAAGTCTGCTTGGAAATCGTGCCCGTAGGCCCCTTGACAATCTGTCCAAGAAAGCTATCTAAAACATCAACTTTTTGTTGATTTGGTGGCTCATGCAATGCAGCCCTTGAAGATGCATATGTTTGTTGACATTGACATGGCTTGACGCAGATTCGCCACTCGCATGCAGGCTGTTATTTTTTATTACGGTAAATGGTTCTTGGGAGAAGAAAGAGGTAGAGTGAAAGATGCAAAACTCATGGCTCAACAACTCATTGAATGTAGTCATCAAAGAAGTCTTGATGATTCAGAGCAAGAGGCATTGATGCAAGCAACCATTTGTCTTAAGAGAAACGATGAAAGAAAGTTGGAAAAGTGGCAGATCAGGTCAAGCCAAAAACCTCTAAAAGACACAGGTTGCTCATCTAAAGGATATTTCAAGGGCTTACATGCTTCCAGGATTTTGCAATGCATTCATAGAGTTAAGAATCAAGATGGTTGTTGGATTGACAATAGGCATCAATTAGAAAGGGAAGTTTACGGCTACTTCAGTGACCTTTTTGTAGCCCCCAATGAACCCACTCGGCGAATTATTGATGCGTGGTACCTGCTGCTTCACAATGTAACTAAAATTGTGTCCCAGCAACAAGCACCTGATTTGGAGGTGGAATTCACCATGGAAGATCTACAACATGCACTACACAATTTGGGCAAATGGAAATCCCTAGGCTACTAGGATGGCTTGAATCCCTAGGCTAGGATGGCTTGACGGTAGAGTTTTTTGGCGAAAATCTGAGTTACTTTTTATGATTAATTGTTGTTGGCATTCGGGGGTACTCCCTTCTTCCTAGAAAGAGGGATTGGGACGCTTATTTCCCAAAAAACATCTTTGTGAAAAGCTACCGGATTGGAGACCAATAACTCTTTTGCCTGTGGTTTACAAACTGGTTGCAAAAATGCTTGTTAACTATTTGAAGAACATCTTATATGAGGGTCTGCACCCTGCACAATATGGTCTTGTGCTAGAAGGCAAATAATGGATAACATTGCCAATGCTTACATTGGCATTGAATATGTTGCTTTGGATCTGTATGGTCTTGTAGCATGCTTGAAAATTAATTTTACTAAGTCCAAGCTTCTACCACTTAAGCATTGTGATTGACACTCTATTCTTTGGCCAGGGCAGATAACCTCACCAGAACAGATGGTCAGACATCTTGGATATCCTCTGGGCTGGAATGTCTCTTTGAAATGTGGCATACTAAGGTGGTCAGAAAACCGATCAGGCTACTCAAAAAGCATTTGGTCTGTACTCCAAGAATGCATGGTGGTCTCAATATACCAAATTTACACTTTCATGTTATTGCCAAGAAAGCTTCTCTTCTTTTGAGTTTCTTGGAGCAAAAACAGCCCTGGACTTTAATATTATCAAATCTTGATGCAACACTGAAAACTCTAACCTTTGGACATTCTTCTTTTCTCTCTTCAAGATTCTTTTGACCTTGGAGATCTTCCCTTGCACTAGCAGCGTGTTACATAGAAAAGCATTTCATACCTCTTGGAAACGTACGAAACGTTTCCAAACGTTTCACCTTGTATGAAACACATTTTTTTTCGGCCCGATTTTAATAATGCCCTAGATCACGTTGCTTTCGTTTCGTAAGTTTTTTTTGTGCACGTTTTCCAGAGGTAGTTCCATGCACGTTTCTCGACGGTGTCTACCAGCTGGCCAGTGATGGTGCGTCTTGTAGAAAATATGAAAGCAAGAGCAAAACTAGAAATGAAACAAGAACAAATGAAAAACAGAGAGTTACCTTGAGATGAGTGTAGACAAGACACAAGATTGATGCATTCATTGATGTGACACCTACAATTTATAGGTGAGAAGTACAAGATTGAGTAGACTCACTTATGGGATAAATGTAGAGGTGCCACATGGCACTAGACTCAAGACACAAAGACTGAACTGAAACTAGACTAGAGAAATAGTACACCTAGTGTGCACTTATTTCCAACACCCTCCTTAAGTGGACACTAGGAGGAAGACAAAAAGACAAGACTATAACATGACAAAAGATAAGACCAAGACAGAGAGACTAGACAAGGATTGAGAGACAAGCTAGAAGACAAGATGGACAAGACTAGAAGACAGACATAAAGACTGATAGACTGAGAGACAAGACATGAGAGACAAAAGATCCTGAGACACTCCTCCTCAAGTGATATCCTCATATGGGTCCACAAGGATAGGGACAAGATGGATCTAAAACAAGACACAGTCAGATTGATAGACAGATAGACAGACAACAGATAGACAGACAGACAAGACTAGATAGACAGAAGACTGACTGTAGACAAACAGATGGACCTTGAAGACATCCCCTCCTCAAGGGCAATCTCTGCCTCTTGGGTAGGGACAAGAGAGAGATCAAAAAGCATAATGAGTAAGACACTAGAACCCCTTGACGTACATCATCGGTGGTCAAAGTGGTAGACAAGAAAGGTGAAGTAATCAGAAAGCCCATTCCTCATCATGTGAGGAATGAACAGCAAGATCTGCTGATGTAGATGCTGCAGCAACATGGGCTGAGGTAGATGCAGGGGCTGATGTAGAGGTTTTAGAGTAGCAGTCCTTCTCCCGGTGATTATCACGGCCACAAATGGTGCATGGATGAGCCTTGAAGCAGTCCTTCTCCATATGATTAGTTTTTCCACAATGGGTGCAAGGCTTTCTTACCTTAGAACCTCCTTTCTTTGCTAAAAATGCAGTGTGAGTTACCTTTTGTTGTTTTGTTCTTTCCTCTTCTTGGAGAGCATTGATGATACCTTCAAGAGTAGGATTATTGTGATACTTGAAGGTAGTGACAAGAGTAGCATAGGTGTCAGGTAAGCTTTTGAGAAGCACAGCGATAGCAATATCTTCGGAGATGGGGGACTTCACTAATGCAAGCTGAACCATAAGACTGCGAAAATAATTGACATGAGAGGCTATAGTAGCTCCCTCCTGCATATATAGATCAAAGAATGAGATCATAAGTGCAATCTTAGAATTTTTAGAGCGGGGTCCAAAAAGGGTATCCAAAGTGATCCATGCTCGAGAAGCAGACTGTATGTCGGAGATGTGATGAATGTAATCATCTCCAAGACCGAGCACGATGATAGCATAGGCTTTGTCATTCTTGGCAGTGGGAGCATAAGTGATAACTTGCTCAATGTCGGAATCTTCGGGAGCAGCATGGTGAACAACGTCCCAAAGACTTTCTTTCATAAGATGGCACTTGATTTTGATTTGCCAAGTATGAAAGTTGGACCCATTGAATTTGTAACGGGAGGCGGACGCGTGTATTGGAATCGTATAAATGTGAACAAGATTCTGAGCACTTAACACTTAAGCATTACAACCACAAAGCTGAAAATGACAGTACACCACATAAAGGGGCCGATGATAGGCTGACCCCCCCCCTTTAGGTTATATTACCAAAAGAGTCTACAAGTACAAGTTTACGGGTGCCTGGGGATTCACCACCAGCCTGCACCTGATTCTTCCAAATACATCATGAATGAATACATTTCAAACAAGAGAATCTGTAGGTACATCCACCCTACACACAGGTACATCCGCCCTGCACAAGCCTCTTCACATGTACATCCGCCCTGCACAAGAGTATCACAATCCTCACAGGTACTCCACCCTGCACAAGATGTAAATGGATCTTTAGGCCCTGTTTCCACGCGAGAAACTGATCCAGAAACCTGTGTTCTCCGCGAGCAAGTGTTCCCAATGCTTGCCCTAAACACCTGTTACACCAAGAATCCTTGAGACACATCCATGCTCACATATTCCATTGCTGTCCGGCCTGTTTTATGCAATAACCAGTCCAAAACAGCAACTTTCCATCGCGAGAATTCCACCTGTAAAGGGTCCTACAGCCCTGTGGAGGTCCCTAGAGCTGTCCTGTACTGTCCAAGTTGGCTTTGGACACCTGTAACCAGCCCAAAACTCGCAATAACCAGAAATTACAGGTCTGAAATTTACCAACCAGCCCTTTAGAAGAGTGTGGGGATCGATATCCAAGCTTGTGTGAGTCCGGGAAGCAAGCAACCAGCCCTGTAGCAACTCCCAAAGCCTCAACCAGCTCTCCAATGTGTTGAGTTATGAATAAAACAGCCCAAATGGCCTCTTGAAGGAGGCGCCTTTCTCCAGTGCCACCTATGGGGCTTGGTGGGTTCACATATAGGCTGACAAGTGTCCCCATAAGGTGTCCAGGTAGGTGTCCAGCCCATAGTGCTCCATTTGTCCTGTTTGTATAAGTTTAGGTCCAACCAAATGGGAAATGGCCATAAGCTGTCCGGACTTCATTAATTTTGGTCCAACCAAATGCGAACGCATTATAAGTTGTCCGGCCACTTATTAATGAGTGTGGACCTGCAAACCAATAAACTTTAGTAGTAAATGAAATAAGCTGTAAATTGAGTGTGGACGCACTTACCACCTGCAAAACCCATAAGCCCACAGTTTTAGGCCCAAGCAGGAGTGCACACACGTGTCCACAAGGTGCCCGGGCGTCCCTGGTCCCTCGGACTTCACAAGCCAAAATAACAAGCATTGTCCAGGCAGCAAGACAATGTCACACAAAGTAAAATAAAGTTATGGCATGCATCATTTATGCATTGTGCACATGTAAATTTGGAGAACCACCTATCATCATTCTTGTACTTGAAAATATTCCGCCTGCCATCATAACACACCATGTGTGCATGGCCGGAATCCACACGGGCACCGCCCGAAAGTCCACAAATGTCCTGCCATGTCCTTGGACTCATATGCATCCACTCATATGATCCATACACATGCCCAGGTATAATACATACATGCATCCGCATGTTTCTAGGCCTGACACGCATCCGCATGTCCCTAGAATATAGGGATTTGTGACATCCCCCCGGCTTCTAATCAGTTGACCGCAACTGAAAAGCCTCCAGATAGGCCTTCAAAAGATCTGGGTAATCCTCGAAGTAGGCCTCATCCATCCATTTCGCATCCAAAGCTGAATAATTCTTGAACTTCACAAGGTATCTACGAACAAGTTTGCCTCCTGCAAGCTTTCGTTCCTTGTGAAAAACAATCTGTTCAGGTTGAAGAATCTCTTCCAGCTCATCCACCTCGGGTGGGTCTTCCAAAACCGGCTCAAACGGTGTCGGTCCCACATAAGGCCTCAATAGGCTCACATGAAAAGCATTATGCATGTTCCAATGATCTGGGAGTACAAGCCGAAATGCAACATCATTGATCTTCTCCAAGATCTGAAAAGGTCCATAGTACCTGTTGGAAAGTTTAGGATACTTTCCCTCTTTTCCTGGCCTCTTCCGAAGGCGTGCCTTTTCAAATTTCAGCAAGACCCAATCACCTTGTTTGAATTGTACATCCCTTCTATGCTTATCAGCTGCCTTTTTATTCTTGGTTTGAGACCTCTCTATGGCTGTCCGTACCTGTGCAAATGCAGTATCCAAGTCTCTGACATACTCATCTGCTGCAAAAATCTCATCCTTTGTACGAAGGATGGGTGGTAGTACCACCTTGCCATAGATAATCTCAAAGGGTGCCTTGCCCGTAGAAGTATGTACCGTATTGTTGTAGGCAAACTCCACAAGTGGCAAATACTTCTCCCAATCCGATTTGCGGTCGGATACATAAGATTTCAGCAAGTCGAGGACGGCTGAATTTGCTATTTCACTTTGCCCATCTGTCTGTGGATGGTAAGCTGATGAGAAGTTCAGCTTTGTACCCATATTGTCAAACAATGCGCGCCAAAATAAACTTGTGGTTCTAGGATCTCTATCCCCCACAATAGATTTAGGCATGCCATGGTGTTTGAATATCTGTGCCAAAAACATCCTAGCCATATGATCTGGCTTTATTGTCTTGCGCACGGGAATGAAATGTGCCTGCTTGCTAAACTTGTCAATAATGGTCCAAATAGCATCATTTCCCTGTGGCGTCCTTAGCAAATCCATAATGAAATCCATAGCAATGCTTTCCCATGGTTCATTTGGTATAGGCAAAGGCTGAAGCAATCCAGGTGCTTTATGTCGGTCAAACTTGACCTTTTGACACACCATACATTCACGTACATATGCTTCAATATCCTTGCGAATATGTGGCCAAAAGAAATACCTCTCCAAAGCTTGTGCTGGGGCCAAAATGCCTCTATGACCTGCATATGGAGGAGCATGGCACTCATCCATAACCTTATGGCGAAGGTTCTTTACCACACACATACGATTTTGCATCATGAGATATCCATCTCTTATGACATAAGATGGGACAGCAATACCCTCTTGCAAATCAGCCCATACATGTGCAAAATCCTCATCCAGATGATAAGTATTACGCATATCCGATAAGTCCTCATGGTATGCAACTGTAATAGCATGAACCTGTGGTCGTCTAGATAAGGCATCCGCCACCACATTCTTTTTCCCTGGAGTGTGTAAAATCTGAAAATGAAACATTGAGAGGAAATTTGCCCATCTCATATGCTTCTCTGAGAGCTTACTTTGAGTCAAAAAGTATCTCAAACTTTGATGATCAGTTTTGACCATAAAATCAGTCCCTAAAAGATAGTGTTTCCAAATAGTAAGGGCATGAATTACAGCCAACAACTCCTCATAAACCTGTAAGTGAAGCTCTGCATGTTGCAAGCGTCTGCTCTCATAGGCAATGGCATGTCCTTCTTGGTTCAAAACAGCCCCTATGCAGTCCCCACTTGCATCACATTCCACAACAAAAGGTTTGTGCAAATCCGGAATAATGAGTACCGGTCCCGAGATGATTGCACTCTTCAACTTTTGAAAGGCATCTCTCTCTTCTTGTGTCCATTTAAAGATTGCTTTCTTCTTCGTTAAGTCATGTAACGGAGCGGCAATAAAAGCAAAATGCTTGACGAACCTCCTGTAGTAAGCACATAAACCAAGGAAGCTCCTCACTTCATGGACTGATTTCAGCTCTGGCCATTCTTGCATGGTTTGTATCTTTGCGGGATCCATGCGCACACCATCCTTTGATACAATGTGACCAAGATAGTGAATTTCTGGGAGGAAGAATTCACTCTTTTTTGCATTTATGTAGAGCTGATTTTCCTTAAGCTCTTTAAACACAATAGCCAGGTGCTCACGATGTTGGGCTTCATTCTTTGAGAATACAATAATGTCATCAAAGAATATACCTGTGAACTTTCTATGCTTTCTGAACACCCTGTCCATCATCCTGTTGAAGGTAGCGGGTGCATTTGTAAGGCCAAAAGGCACCACCAAAAACTCATAAAGACCAAAGGCTGTCCTGAATGCAGTCTTGTGTACATCTTGAGGTGCCACTCTCACTTGATGATACCCACTCTTGAGGTCTATTCGGCTGAAACATGCCGAACCTTCAAGCTTGTCCAAGATGTCATCAATGCGCGGAATCGGAAACCGATTCTTGATGGTTATCTTATTGAGGGCACGGTAATCAACACACATCCTGTAAGTACCATCCTTCTTTTGAACAAGAAGTACCGGCGAGCAATATGGCGAGGAACTAGGCCGAATCAAACCCTTTTCCAAAAGTTCATTCACCTGTGCCATAATCTCTTCTTGTTGACTAGCACTCACCCTGTATGGTGGCCTATTAGGTGGAGAGCTACCGGGAATTAGATCTATGCAATGATCTTCCGGCCTCTCTGGTGGCAACCTTGCTGGCAAAGCATTCGCAAAACAATCTCTGAACTCATTCAAAAAGTCAAGCTTGTCTTGATCTAATGTACTAACATCAACACTAGAATGTTCAATGGTATCACGTACAAAAACCAAGTAAGAACAAGCTGATTTCTTTATTGCCTTATTAATTTGTACATGGCTTACAAGAGGTATGGTACTTCCAGTAGTACCAGCATCTATAGAGTGCTCACGGCCTCTATGTACAAAGCTGATTTTCTTCTCTTTGTAAGCCTTAATAGGCTCTAAACGGTGATGCCAGGGCATCCCCAACAAAACATCACAACCTGTAAGAGGAGCCACTAAAAAGCTCTCATGGTCGAGGTAGTCCTGTATATGTACACGGAGCTTACCAATGACCGGAGTTACATCAACCTGTTTGCCCTCAAAGGCGGCATCTGCATTCATTTGCATTCCCATGTCTTCCACATTGAGACCTATGGCGGCAGCCATCTGTAGGGATATAAAGTTATCTGTGGAAGCATCATCAAAAAGGAACAAAGCGGGCTGATCCTTCAATTTGCCCCAAGCCTTGCATATGACCCTACTCTTGGGCTCATGCCCTGTATTACCCTGCACATCGGGTACAACATTCACAAGAGGCTTTTGCACATTAGGCTCAGCATTCTTAGGATTCTGTGGGCATTTAGGATATATATGTTCTTTACTGCCACACTTAAAGCATTTTCCAGCCTTCCTGTACTCTTCCAATTGCTGTTTTGAGAGCCCAAAATTGTGGCGTTTACCCCCCGGCTTCTTTTCGGAGTCATCCTTTGCATCTCGGCCATCTTTGGGAGCATTCTTAGGTGGCTGTCCACCCTTTTTCTGGTCATAACCAGCCCTGAATTTGCTCTTGTTTTGACCTGCAAATGGCTTATTTGTGGGTGCTTTTATGTGCAAGTTCTCCGCAATCATGGCTGAGTGTATAAGCTCTTGTATGGTCTTATTTGGGTACACTCCCAAGCTTTGTTGAATGATGTGATGGAGCCCCGATTCAAACTTTCTCTTCTTCTCGTCCTCTCCAATCTTCATGAAGGGAGTAACCTTGAGAAGGACTTTCCAAAACTTTGCTATGTATGAAGCAACGGACTCTCCCTCATCTTGGGACAGCCAGTCCCACTCCTTGCGTACATCCTTTGCAAAGTTTGGTGGTAAGAATTGATCATAAAGCTGAATTTTGAAAGAAGACCAAGTTGGGGCAGCACTTCCATCAAGTATTTTTGCAAGCCACCAATCACTTGCCGTATCCTTGAGATGCATTCCCACATGCCTGAGCATAGACTTTTCCGAAAAGTCTTCATTGCAAAAAGCTATCTCAAACTGTCTAATGAAAGCAAGTGCTTTGGTAGAGTCCATCCGTCCCTGAAAGTTTTCAAACTTTACATCCTTGTCACCGGACTTGAACTCTCGAGGCTTCTTCCTTCTATATGCATCCCTATGTACATCTTGTTCATCTGCATGATGATGATGCCGCGATGAAGATTCACGATCCCTCTTCGTTCTCCCTTGAGCCACACTCTCCAAATGAGTGGAAAGCTCAACACGAGAACGGACATGTCTTCTTGGAGCAAAGCGGGAATGAGTAGAGGATCCCTCATCCTTACTCTTCTCTTGACCTGCATCAAGCCTAGCACCAGGGACTCTTGTCCTTTCAGCATTTGGCACTTGCTGTGCTCTTTCTGCTTGTTGTGCATCATGTGCATCACCACGGGCAGCCATGAGGGGTGGCTTCTTGAAAGCCAAACTACCATCTGCTTCAGTGTATACATCACCCTTAACCATTAGGTATGCAAGTGCAAGCTCTCGGGGTTTCTCAACATCCATTTCCTTTGCAATTGCTTCAAAAGTGACTTCATGGACCGAAGCCTTTGCCTTCGCAGCCAACACCCTTTGTACATCCGGGTCATTTTTCAATGACCTAAGCTCTTCGGTTTCAGCCCTATAGCGTCGCACTTGACGCCTCAAAGATTCCAAATCAGAATGCATAGTGTCATGAGTACCTGCATCTCCATAGACATCATTGCCTGCAGCATCTCTTGCATCCTTTGTACCATGAAATTCACGGTCCTGTGTGTTCTCCACACTGTCAGAAATGTGGCTGTCCATGACACTCAAATCAGGTCACCACTTATGATTCCAAGCCTCAGACCGTTTTCCAATGAGGGGAAAAAAACTGAGCTCTGATACCAATGTAACGGGAGGCGGACGCGTGTATTGGAATCGTATAAATGTGAACAAGATTCTGAGCACTTAACACTTGAGCATTACAACCACAAAGCTGAAAATGACAGTACACCACATAAAGGGGCCGATGATAGGCTGACCCCCCCCCTTTAGGTTATATTACCAAAAGAGTCTGCAAGTACAAGTTTACGGGTGCCTGGGGATTCACCACCAGCCTGCACCTGATTCTTCCAAATACATCATGAATGAATACATTTCAAACAAGAGAATCTGTAGGTACATCCGCCCTACACACAGGTACATCCGCCCTGCACAAGCCTCTTCACAGGTACATCCGCCCTGCACAAGAGTATCACAATCCTCACAGGTACTCCACCCTGCACAAGATGTAAATGGATCTTTAGGCCCTGTTTCCACGCGAGAAACTGATCCAGAAACCTGTGTTCTCCGCGAGCAAGTGTTCCCAATGCTTGCCCTAAACACCTGTTACACCAGGAATCCTTGAGACACATCCATGCTCACATATTCCATTGCTGTCCGGCCTGTTTTATGCAATAACCAGTCCAAAACAGCAACTTTCCATCGCGAGAATTCCACCTGTAAAGGGTCCTACAGCCCTGTGGAGGTCCCTAGAGCTGTCCTGTACTGTCCAAGTTGGCTTTGGACACCTGTAACCAGCCCAAAACTCGCAATAACCAGAAATTACAGGTCTGAAATTTACCAACCAGCCCTTTAGAAGAGTGTGGGGATCGATATCCAAGCTTGTGTGAGTCCGGGAAGCAAGCAACCAGCCCTGTATAGCAACTCCCAAAGCCTCAACCAGCTCTCCAATGTGTTGAGTTATGAATAAAACAGCCCAAATGGCCTCTTGAAGGAGGCGCCTTTCTCCAGTGCCACCTATGGGGCTTGGTGGGTTCACATACAGGCTGACAAGTGTCCCCATAAGGTGTCCAGGTAGGTGTCCAGCCCATAGTGCTCCATTTGTCCTGTTTGTATAAGTTTAGGTCCAACCAAATGGGAAATGGCCATAAGCTGTCCGGACTTCATTAATTTTGGTCCAACTAAATGCGAACGCATTATAAGTTGTCCGGCCACTTATTAATGAGTGTGGACCTGCAAACCAATAAACTTTAGTAGTAAATGAAATAAGCTGTAAATTGAGTGTGGACGCACTTACCACCTGCAAAACCCATAAGCCCACAGTTTTAGGCCCAAGCAGGAGTGCACACACGTGTCCACAAGGTGCCCGGGCGTCCCCGGTCCCTCGGACTTCACAAGCCAAAATAACAAGCATTGTCCAGGCAGCAAGACAATGTCACACAAAGTAAAATAAAGTTATGGCATGCATCATTTATGCATTGTGCACATGTAAATTTGGAGAACCACCTATCATCATTCTTGTACTTGAAAATATTCCGCCTGCCATCATAACACACCATGTGTGCATGGCCGGAATCCACACGGGCACCGCCCGAAAGTCCACAAATGTCCTGCCATGTCCTTGCAGGCCGGCGCAGGGCGGACAGCAAAAAACTGGCGGACAGAAGGTTCAGGCCGGCGCAGCCTGTGCAGAATGTGAATAGGCTGGTCCTACAAGCTGAGCGCAGCTAGGGAGATGGTGGCCTGAAGCTATGGCGGGCAATACAGGGCAGGAGCAGCCTGCTCTGATACCATGTAGAAAATATGAAAGCAAGAGCAAAACTAGAAATGAAACAAGAACAAATGAAAAACAAAGAGTTACCTTGAGATGAGTGTAGACAAGACACAAGATTGATGCATTCATTGATGTGACACCTACAATTTATAGGTGAGAAGTACAAGATTGAGTAGACTCACTTATGGAATAAATGTAGAGGTGCCACATGGCACTAGACTCAAGACACAAAGACTGAACTGAAACTAGACTAGAGAAATAGTACACCTAGTGTGCACTTATTTCCAACACGTCTCTGATAGCCCCATGTGCTCCTTGATGTCCTTGGGTCCTATGGAGGTCTATTCGAGGGTTAATTTTTTTTTGTGCTTTATGTACGTTTTCTGTGCAGAGCTCATAGGAGAAGCACATTTTTTACTTTGTGCTCAATATTTCTTGAATATCTTCCTTCCCTTGCTCCATTGAGGCCCAAGGCTACCTGCCTTGGGCTATATAGGGTGAATTTGGAGCATTTTTCAAGGGCCAAGACTTCTTTGCTATTCAAAAAATGAGATCTCTTTATGTTATGTGTCGCACTTGCAGGGCAAAAGATCTACATTTATCCCCACCTTGTAGGATGCCTCGAACAAGTGATTCTCTTTGGAACAATGTCGCCTTCGAGTCTAGGTATGGTGGCTTGGGCTCCGGAAAGTGGAAATGTAACTTGTGAGCAAATAAGCACCATGGTAGTGCCACTAGGCTGAAGGTACATTTGTCACAAACAAAGGGTTTTGACATTGGGCCATGTAAGCATGTGCCAAAAGAAATCTATGATACCCTAAAGGCTTGGAAGGCCAAGCAGCTAGGTATCCCCCTTGAGGATATCCCCAATCTGGGAGAGCCTGAAGCACGTCAAAGTGTCTCCAAGAGAACTCGCACTATCGGAGAGGAAGATACCATGGAAGGTGACACTGTAGGTGGTTCTAGCTCGGCACCTCGAGCCAAAAGAATTCAATGTGGTCTCTTATGATTTATGTCATAGGGCTAAATACATATTTTTTTGGTATATTCCAAGTTAAAAATATACATTTTTTTTAAATTTTGTTTGAAATCTTTTTGGACCTGTTTCTTACCTTTTAGGAAACGTTTCAAAATGTACAAAACCCGTTTCATACCTGCCGTTTTAGAAACGCATGGCAACACTGCATGAGCTACAAGTGTTCTTTGATTTCTTTTGAATGTTAGCTATCCCAGAGTTGGACAGTTGGGCTTGTAACTTACCACATGTTTTCTATATTTTGACTGTGGGTTTTCTCCTCCACTTGGAGGTTTTCTTACTAGTAATATAGCGTATTACCAAAAGAAGAAGAAGTGTGTGTGTGTGTGTGTGTGTGTGTGTGTGTGTGTGCGCGAGCGCGCGAACACGTGTGTGATCGTTAATTAGACAATGGGGTATGTGTGTGTGTGTGTGATCGACTACAGAGATGGTTCTTGAGAAGATTCACAATGCATATACCAGATGCCACTGATCCCAAGGAAACAGAAATGAAACGAGCCAAACTTGCATAGAATCTAGAAATTCAATTTCTCTATGACATAGAGCACAAAGATTATGAATTGGCACAAAACAAGTTGAGCAAGGCAAAACTATCTGTGAAAATGGTAGTGCAGAGAGAACCCATAATGCCTAACGTGTGAAAATTTTCACAGTAGGCTGCAATATTGTTTTTCCCAAGACATATGCCCTCAGTAAGGGATATTCGTCAGTGGGTCAACAATCTCTTGGCTAAAGAATGTGTGGATAGAGTTTACTATGTAGTGAGAGGATTCTCAGAAATCCTGCTTAACTTAGTGCAGGCAAAGCAAAAGTTGTTTGAGATTGCTCCTCTCTTTTATGCCAAGAAAATGGTGCGTGTGCTGCCATGGGTGCTAGGTTGGTGGATTTCCCCACTGATCTACAAGATGCATTGACGCAGATAGCTCAGACATTGGGAAAAGTAGTGTGTGCACCCAGAATCACGGGCAATAGAAACAAATTCTGTGTGCTATGGGATATGGATGTGCCAACACGCGAAAGCATTGAAGTTGAGATTGCTGATGTTTCCATGGGGGAAAAGCCATATGAATTAAACTTGTCTCCTTTTGCTGGATCGTGTTCTAAATGTCACAAGTTTGGGCATTTCGCATCGGAATGCTTGACACTGAAATTGCAACCTCTTGAGGACTCGATTCCTCCTCCACTCGTGCAGGAATAACCAAAATTCCCAGAACACATACCAATGGTAAATGCGGTGAATTCAAAGTGAAACAAACTTTGGCACAAAACAAAGGGAAAACAATGCAGCAAGCACAAAATAAAACCAATGTACAAAACAAACAAATCAACCAAAGAAAAGATGCTGATGGTTAGACAACACCAAATGCTCGAAAAACAGTGGCCTTGAAAAATAAGCCATTGATTGCGAGGCACTGGGATAAAACATATATGGCCCCCACCTCAGGCTAGTCAGCCACATGTACATCCTCCATGAATTGGTTGAATGCATTGAAAGGAGGGATGGAATACTCGCAACAAATGTATGGAGAGCTACAAAGAGATCTCGTATTAGCAAATGACTATATGCAAGTTGCATGATGGACGTGACACCATGTAAATATGTAACATATAATGTATAGGGTTTGTCTAATCCAAATAAATGGAGTTTGCTCTGGGATTATGTTGCTTCGGCAAATCCGGACATGGTTTGCTTGCATCAACATGCTTTTGCTGGAAAAGTAGGCTATTTTAGAGGTTTTAGTATATTTATGTGGGAACTTCTGATTACTTAAGCACATGCATAATGATACGAATAACTTTGAGGCCAATGATCGCCTATAATGATCCTCTTGGTAGATACATTGTGTTGTAATGTATGCTAAATGAGAAAATGCATGAATTTGCGAGTTTATATGCATCGATAGCGTCAGCTAGAAGGGTAGAACTCTGGAGAACTAGTTGTCTATCCATGGTTAACAAATGCATTCGTGTTAGGGGACTTCAATAACTCTCCATCAGTGCAGCATAACACATATGGGGATTCACACATGATTGCAACAGAAAAAGTGGCCTGGCAGACATTTATTAGAGACATTGTAGTGATGGATATGTGGAATGTGAATTGTCCGGACAAAAGAGAATTCACATTTCAACATAATGCTAGATCAGAGTATCAAGCGAGGCTTGACAGATGCTATATGTTAAATGTGCACAATGGGGATCAGAGCCCTACAAAGGTATGGGTGGATTACGCATCACAATAATCGGATCACTATCCATTATGAGTGGGGATGCAATTTGACATAGCCATGTAAACGACTGTGCATAGTCAATGGCTCTTACCTATCCCATGATGTGTATTGAGAAAAGGTGTACAGAATCATTACATTACTTAGAGAAGATGCCTGCTATGACCTGGGCTTAGCATGGAGAAACTTTGCAAGAAGGATAAACCAATGCAAAGTGGATGTACAAGCATTGCATGAGGTTGCACAAACAAGGCAATTGAATCAGGAGGAGGAAGAAAAGCTGTTAAATGCATCATATATGTGATAGATTGCAATAAACAAAGGAAATTGGAAAAATGGCAAATACGAGTGAGACAAAAGCCTTTACTAGACAAAGGCTGCTCGTCAAAACAATTTTTCAAAAGCTTGCATGCTAAGAGACAAAAGCAAAGCATACATTGTGTGCAGAAGCCTGACGGTCAGTGGACCAATGATGTAAATAAACTCGAAAGAGAGTGTAATACATTTCCAATCAGTCTTTGCTACATTGGGGCAAAGACTGACAAGATGGAAAGCCAAGATGCTTATAAATGTGACACCAATTCTTAATCAACAAGAAGTTGCATAGACGGATGCAAGCATGGTTTGGTGGTCCAAAAAGGAGTGTCATTGACACTCTTTTTGAAGTGGTAAAAGGAGTGGGAGACTGTTTGGTAACAAAGAGAATGTCACTATGTATAAAAAAGGGGTTTAGTTTGAAGTGAGGCTTTTACCCCCACTACCACAACTCACGTACTATTCTTGTAACTGCTTCAACACGTGCACATGAGAATCTCCCTTCCCTCCCTCCCTCCCTTCGTTCTTTTTTTTTTTTTCCCGAGAAAAGATCCTTTCATTAGTTAAAAGAAACCGCCCACTGGGCTACAAAAACTCTCCTGCTCATAAGAAGGCAGAGCAGAGATCCAATCAAGGCAGCTAGGGAGACTCTCTCTAGGTGCAAAAAGGTACCAGTACAAATAACTGAGAGCTATATCATACAATAGGAGGGGGGAAAAGCCAAACAGGTGGCCTGCAATGCCAGCGGGGGGTTCCCGCATGTAGTGTATAGAAGGGCCGCTGCGCCAAGTGGTGTGGAAAGCCTGGCGCCGCAAGATCGCCGCATCCGAGTCGCCCCGAATGCGGTCATACTGTCTGCGCCGCAGGGTATGGATCAACTCCTGCCAAATCCCCCGAACAGTCTCTGCTGGTGGCTCCAGTCTCCCCTCAAAGGCCCTGAAACACCGGGCTCTCCAGGTGAACCAGATGGTGAGGCTGCTGAGGAGCTCCCATCGTAAATCCCTCTCCTGTGTCCAGATGGCGACGAGAAATCCGGTGAAGGAACAAGGCGAGGTTGGCCCCTAATGAATCTGATGGCCTGGCTATCCTGCTCCGTCTCGTATCCCAGAGCAAGCCCTGACGATGTCGACCAAGCTACGGCACCCCACGTATACATGCCCTCTGGAGAGAGGGGGGCCAAAATGCGCAGCATCCTCAGCCAAATCTGCTGCGCCTGTGGACAGTCCCATAGGCAGTGTCTCTGTGTCTCCAAAGGGTGGCCGCCGGAAGACCACTGTAGACAAGCCAGGTGCCAACTGCAGAGCCCCTGTGGGCAACCAGCCCCACTGAAAAGTCTAGATCCTGCGTGCCTGTCAACTAGCCCAGAGCCTCGCCCAAAAATCCTCCAGGAACTCCTGTGAGAGTCCCTGTAGCCACCAATGCTCCGCTGCGGCTGGAGAGACCATCCTCCTCGCAGTCAAAATATGCCTCCCCAACCGAACAGTGTACTGGAAAAAGGTAATCTCTGTGGCCTTGGGGGACGCATAAGGATCATGCCACTCGTACTCGCCAGGGTCCCACTGGAGCCGGGCCAAGGGGCGCGCAGCATATGCCCAAATGCGCCAATCAGAGTCCACATCTGCAGGGTCTGGATCAATATGCCACTTCCGGGAAGCGGCGGCCACTACCCGTATCCTCTGAAAGATGCACTCTACAACCAAAGGCGACTCCGCCTCCACTCTCTGAAGTCTGCCCTCATCCTGAATCTCATAGTAGAGGCATCTACCATCCTCAGTGCAAGCTCTGACAGCAATCAAGATCTCCATCTGTCTAAAGGCTCCCATCCACCGTGGGGCCGCTGGCTCGAAAGAAGTGAACCACTCCTCAGTGAGTGCCTCCTAAATGTCATCCCTCATAATCAGCCCCCCTCTCTGAAGTGACTCAACCTCTCCACCTGGACCTCCTCTGGGAGACTACAGAAGGCCTGCCAGTCTCCAAAACTGCGTGCTAGGCTTGCCGCCAATGGTCCCAAGGCTAGACGAGGCCGAGAACCCAGCATATGACCCTGCTCAGTGCATACCGCGGAGCTCCATATGAGCGGCTGTCTGGCCCGCTGCTCATCACAAGTAGGTCTCTGAGAAAGCCCCGGTCTCAGCAGCTCCCAAGCTCGCAGGATGCTCAAGGCAAATCTGTCCTCCCATCCTCTACTGAGGCCTGTCCTCCTCATCTCTATGAAGATCCATTGTATCTCTGGTGCCCAAGTGCCCCCTGCTGGAGGAGCCCTAGCCTGCAGTTGCTGAAAAAGAAGCTCCTTCCAAGGCTCAGCGCCTGGAAGCAGCCCCCGAACAATAAGCTTCCCCAATAAGGCTCTACTCTGATCAACTGGATCTTAATGCCCAAGCCCCCCTGGGCCAGCGGAAGAGTAATAACTGCCCAAGCAACCTTAGCCCGGGCTGGCTGACCGTCCTGCCCAGACCAAAGAAAGTTCCTGATCAGCCTCTGTACCTGGCTGATGCAAGAGCTCGAGAAGATCCAGCAAGACGTGATGTACCACATGGTCGCTAAAAGCACCTGATTTGTCACCACCACCCTCCCAGCCAAGGATAGCCGAGCTGTACTCCAATACAAAAGCTTCTTCCGAATGCTCAGAAGAAGCGTGGCGATCTGCTGCTCAGGTGACAAATCAAGTCCAATCTGGCATCCCAAATACCGCACTGTTGTGCCAGGAGGAATCCATCTAAAACCCGGGTCTGGGCTCCATGCCGGAGTGGGAGCACTACTGATCCAAAAGGCCACTGTCTTGCGCCAATTGATCAATGCTCCCGAAGCTGCACCAAAAACCTGTAGCGACTGCTCTGCTCTCTGAAGATTGGCCTCCTGGCCATGCAAAAATAATCCCGTGTCATCAACAAACTCAGAATCGAGCAGGTCCTCTCCCCGGATTGGGAGCTGGAGTCCTCTCAAACCAACCTCCTCTGCTGTCAAATACATGCTCATAGCCTCAGCAAAGAAGAGAAAAAGAAACGGGGTGAGAGGGCACCCCTGACGGACTAATCTGGTCAACTCAAAACTCGGCCCCCGTCCTCCTGCCATCAACACCTGGCTACGAGCTGTGGAATATAGAGCCGCCACCCCTCGAATCCAGACTGGCTCAAAACCCAGGCGAAGCATAGTGCCCTCTAGGAAACCCCAATCGACTCTATCGTATGCCTTCTCAAAATCGAGAAGCATAACGACCAGGTCCTCGCCGAGAAATCTAGCTCGGGCCGTCGCCTTCCTACTGAGGCTTGACATCACAAAACATGTGTGCCTTCTGAGGCTTGAAATGACAGAATATGTATGGCTTCTACATGGTAACGTGTATGGCTTGTGAGGCTTGACATGACAGAACATGTGTGGCTTCTAAGGGTTGACATGGTAACATGTATGGCATGTGAGGCTTGACATGACAGAACATGTATGGCTTGTGAGGCTTCACATGACAGGACATGTGTGGCTTCTTAGCCTTGACATGATAGAACATGTGTGGCTTGTGAGGCTTGACATGAGAAGACATGTGTGGCTTTTGAAGCTTGACATGGCAAGACATGTGTGACTTCTGAGGCTTGACATGACGGAAACATGTATGGCTTATGAAGCCTAACATGACAGAACATGTGTGGCCTATGGAGCTTGACATGACAGTACATGTATGGCAGATACAACCTGACATGATGTGCTCTTCTTACAGCAAATGTATGGCAGATACAGCCTGACATGATGTGCTTTTCTTACAGTACATGTATGGCAGATGCAACTTGACATGGTGTGATCTTTCTCAAGACTAGCAACCCTAGTGCTCACTTCGTACTTATGTTTTGGGAAGGATTCAACATCCCTGAACATTTAGAAAAGCGGCTTATGGATTTATGGATATTTGGGACACAGTTGGCTCTTGTGCATGTGTCTGGTTATTATCAGAGTTATTGACTCCGGGTATGGATACAGTTTCTTGATACGGTTGGCTCTTGTGCCCGTATCTGACTTCGGATCGTGGATATGGAATTATGGCTTTAATGATGGACTTATGTAATATATTATACTACGGATGGGCAGTGGATCTGCTATACTTGAAGGATATTTGAGTGGTATCAGGCTTATACAGTTACAGACAATTGTCTTATAAGACAGAGGGGATGTCACCTATTTGGTCCTCTCACTAGTCTTGAACATTGTTTGATACTCTGTCGGGAACCAAGGTGTGAACGGGGATTTTCCACGGAAGAAAGCTGGAGCACTTACTGGCAAAGTTTGGCCTGAAAGATGGCCATACAGCATGAGCAGCATGGGATTTTATTCAATAAAGTGACTTATAATGTTTATAAGTCGGTGTGTTCACACATCATTTAAGTTTGGCCGGACATATTATTATGTGGGCGTGGATTTATGGACATGCGGGATAGCTTGTAGCCCAAAAAGTCAATAAAAAGCTAGGCGCCCACCTTTTATGAGATATTTTTATAGTATGGACACTAAAGATGGCAAGTTTGGTGATTTATAGAGTGATTGGCTATATAAAGCACAAATTAGGATATTTTTAGCAGGGAAGGCCACTTTTGGCAAAAAGGAAAAGCACACGTAATATAGAACTGGTCGATTCTATTAAAGGAGGGCTTGGGCGTTGTTTTATGATCATGCGCATCCCTCTTCAACATACTGGGTGCTTTCTCTCTCTACAGGCCGACCTACTCTATTTCTCCCTCCTGAGTGACTGGCCGTACAGCAGTAGATCCTCTTCTATGGTCTGGCCGTACAGCAGGTACAATTATGGGCATCTCCTTCCTCCTCTTGTGCTGGTCATACTGTGGACAGCAGGCCAGCCATCTTACCTTCTCTCTCTTGCACTGGTTCAGGCCGTACAGCAGGTACAGCAGCACTGTACAGCTAGTACAGCAATGTGGTACAGCATGGAAAGCCACCTTCTCCCTGTTCTGGCGACTGGCGGGCAGCAGTTTGACATTCTCTCTCTCTCTCTTGTTCCTGAAGTGCAAACCGTACAATGGTACAGTGGTCGGTCAGATTCTTTTCTCTTTTGCTCAGGTTGTACAGTGGTACAACAGCTGGGTCATTTCTTCTCCACTCTTCACCACTCCCTCCCGGGCATTGGTTCAGGGACTGTATTTGAGGTATCAAGGGCTGTTTTTGAGAGCTTTTCCGAGACTGTTTCGAGAACCTTTTTAGGGCTGGTTTGGCACAGAGTTTGGCGTTGGGTTTGACACTGCACCGGGCTGTTGATTCGTATTGGTTCTTGTAGCAGTTTGTGCTTTGATTCTTGTGCAAGTGTTTGCTGGGGAAGCTTTGTGGAAAATCCGGTGCAGTATTGCACCGCACCTTGGTTTGATTGTAACCTATTTACTGGAGTAAAGCAGTTCTTATGGGGGGGGCGGCCGTTCCAGCTCTGTGTTGTGTTCTCTTTAGCATTGTTTATGGTTATTTCCACTTTGTTTTCATATCTTTGTTGTCATCTGAAGTGTCTGTTCATTGTTCCGGGTTCCCGTCCGGTTTCATAGAGTACTTGCAGAAGCACTCAGAGTACTTATAGAAGTACTCAAAGTACTCGCAGACGTACTCAAAGTATTTTTAGAAAAACTCAAACTACTTGCTTAAGAACTCAAAAGTACTTGCTTAAGTACTCAAAGGACTTGCAGAAGTATTCAAAGTACTTGCAAAAGTACTCAGAGTACTTCTAGATAAACTCAAAGTACTTAGGAAAGTACTCAAAGCACTTGTAAAATACTCAAAGCACTTTCAAAAGTACTCAAAGTACTTGCAAAAGTACTCAAAAGACTTGTAGAGGTACTTAAAGTATTTGCAAAAAAACTCAAAAGTACTTGCAAAAGTATTCAAAGTTTTTGGAGAAGTACTGAAAGTACTTTCAAAAAAACTGAAAGTACTTGAGGAACACTCAAATTACTTGCAAAAGTACTCAAAGTGTTTGCATAAGTACTCAAAAGACTTGCAGAGGTACTCAAAAGTACTTGCAAAGCAACACAAAGCACTTGCAGAGGTACTCAAAAGTACTTGCAAAGCAACACAAAGCACTTGCATAAGTACAAGACATACTTGCATAGGTACTTCAATTTGTAGAAGTACACAAAATACATCCACTCAAAATACTTACAAAAACTCAAAGTACTTCCTAATGTACTTACAGTACTCGCTAAAGTTTTTAAAAGAACTTGCTAAAGTACTTACAGCACTTGCAAAGTACTCAAAAGTATTTGCAAAAGTACTCAAAGAGCTTGCAAAAGTACTCAAAGTTCTTACAAAAGTACTCATAAAAACTTTTGAAAGTACTCAAAGTACTTGTAAAAGTACTCAAAACGCTTGTAAAAATACTCGAAGTATTGTCATAAACATATAAATCAAGTATTTCAAAATTACTTTTAATTCCTCTACCTGTAGTAATTCCCCAGCAACCTTTTGCATTGATAAGTCATCCATCATGGCCAATAGCATCTCCACATCAACCCCACAGAACTGCATGCCCATCCGGCAAAATTCGATTTTCCCAAACTCTACCACATCCGGCACAGTCGTCTCTTTCAAGCCTACAAGCTGCCTTTTCAAAGATTCCATCTCAGCCAAGAACTTTGCAACAAGACCGGAAGCCCCTTCGTCCCTTGGCAACTTATCCCTCTTTTTAGACAAGTCTCTTGTCGCCCCTGCCATCTCCAATGCTATACCTGCCACCCTTTCCTTGGTATGGCCTCTGCGAGCTTGATACATGTAGAACAAGATGCCTATCCTACCCCTTTTTCTTTCTCTTTTTCTTGATATATGCGCCCCCGACTCCCCAAAGCACCCTACGAAGACACTATGCTCTTGGATGCTACTTCAACATTGCATGGGCCATTCGTGTTTCTCCAATTGTTCATCTTCCTCTCCAGGGCTCCTTTGGATTGCATCTACAACACATTTTTCCCATACTTTATTTACCCAAGCAATCTGGTGCTTGTCCAAGTCACTTTGAGCTGCTTTGCATCTCTCATATGCAAAGCAACGGGCAAAATTTATAGTGATTTCACTGTTTTTTTTTTTTTTTGGGGGGGGGGGGGGGGGGGGGGGGGGGGGGGGGGGCTAGTACACCTTCAGATATAATAAGCAAAACTCAGACTGAAATTCCTCCCGCAGCATGTGCACATAAAGCTGGGAGTTCTTCTAGAAGGGTGACTTGAATATTTTTTTATTTTTATTTTTTTTCAAAAAGAGACTTCTATTAAGTATGAGAAAAACATACAACAATCACAGCTATAAGCCAGAAAAGAATAGAATCACCCCAATATGTAAGGTGATTTCAACCACTGAGGAGCATCATGATGCCATGTAAGACCTGTGGTACTAAAGGAAAAAAAGATGCCATGGTCCCATTCCCGCATACATATCACACACTTCGCTTGCGCAGAACGAGAAGATCCCTGAATGCGAGCCCAAGTAGCCATAAGAGTATGGATGATATCACCCCATATAGTACTAATGCACTGAGACCCAAAAATCTGGACACCCTCAATAGCCTCCGTGCATCTAGCTCTCCAGATCTGCCATGCTGTAATACTGGCAATAGTCTCCCAACTGGTGTCAATCCTCTGTCTAGGGGATGTATAATCAGAGTGAGGAACATCCTGCAATAAACCATGCTAGGCAATACCTCTACGAATGAAAATAGCAGAATCTGTACCACTGCCCTCATAAAAAAGCTGCGAACCAGACTGGGAGAGCCAAGCAACTGCCTCCCAAGTCACATGCATGGCTCGGCCACTCAATTTGCCCATAAGTTGGGCTACAAGACCCCAAATCTGTTGTGCAGTGCTGCATCCCCATAAACAATGTTGTACGGTCTCAGAATCTGCCGCACACCTAGGACAAGAAGGTGCTACACCGAAAACTGATCTCCACTGATTGGTAGGTGGGGAGACCACCATGTAAGAATAACCAAAAGAAATGGGAGATCTGGCTCCTTCTGTATGAGTGCCAAAGTCTGCCAATATCTGCACTGTATTACTAGAGAAATATCATAGCTCTCTCAATGAGGCCTGAGAGTAGGGATCCTATGCATCTGTCGAGTGAGGAGAAGCCTAGCATTCCGGATAGTGAAACTGAAAAAAGGAAGGCTTTTCAAAGGATCGAAGGTATCAATCCACTCCCACTCTCCTGGATCCCACTGAAGATATTTGATAGGACGGCCACCATATAACCACAAACACCAACAGCCATGAGTCACTATCTGAGGAGAAGGGTCAATGAACCAGTGCGACCAACAATCCTCACTGGACTAAGCCTAGTATCTGGGATGATCTCCTCCATGCTACATCTCCTCAATCTCCCACCAAGCATGATAGAATAAATGAGGCAATCTGTATCCTCCTGGCCAGGGAGAGCAATGACCTGCAGAGGTATGCCTTGTCAGAATCGTGTATGCGGAAGCTTAACACACGCAGTGAGAGAGAGAGAGAGAAGTTGACGCAGAGAGAGAGAGAGAGAGAGAGAGAGAGAGAGAGAGAGAGAAGTTGACGAACAAGGCTTGAAGTGCTTTAGCAATGAATAGATGAGAATTACAATGGGTGGGCATGGGTATTTATACCCTCACACTAGAAATGGCCGACTCATGTAGCATAAATTAAATAATAACTTATGTCCTTTGTCCTTTGTTAAGACTCGTTTCCACATGAGATACTACTTTTAACACCCTCTCTGTAGCTCATAGTGGGCATAGATGAAGAAACCAAGTCGATGTAGATGCAACCATGGACACCTCAGTACTGGCCGGATACCGAATACACCTCGGAAAATGCACCAAACAACCTGTCTCCTCAAGGAATGCCATCTTGAGCTTCAGCTGCCACATAGAATAATGAATTGCAGACAACTCCACATCCATGATCCCCCATTCGTTGAACTGCGAACACATCACGTTCAAAAAATCCTCTGAACCTTGAACTGTCGACACACGACGCCCAAAATTCTGCTACACAATGAACCAGGAACTCATCCCATCCATAGTCTGCTACCAATGAACTACGAACACATCACGTCCATAGATTTGTCAAGCTGTTCCATGCCAGATGCATGTGCCTTGAACTCCGACACACGGGTCCAAATCACCAAAACGGGAGCACAGACTGCCCCTCTCTGCCACTCACATGCCTCTCTCTGGCTGAAGCACGTGGTAGCATCCATCCACCAAGCTAGAATGCTGGAGCATGTGCCAGTGTAGTCCTCGCCACACCGGCAGACGCCGTAGCATCTCTAGTAGAATCACTGTCAGTGTCATCCTCGTCAGCTTTGCCTTTTCCTTTGTCATTCGTCGAGCCTTGAGCTTTAGCTTTGGATTTGCAATCCCGAGCCAAATGCCCTCGCTTTCCGCACTTATAACAACGGCTCCTAGACTTCTTATTGGATTCCGATGCAGCATGTGCCGATTCTACATCCTTCGGAACTCGAATCTTGCCTTGGGAAATGAGCACTGCTTCCTCCTCAATGAGAAAAGAGCTAAGATCATCAAATTCCAGCTTTTCCTTCGTGACTTGTAAGCGTAATGCCCTCGAGACCATCTCGTACTCCTCAGGCAACTCCTTAAGAACCAAGGCAGCTAACTGGGTACTAGTTAACGCACTATTCATAGCCGATAACTGATCATGGATAACCTTTGCCTTCATTAGAAATGACTGCATAGAGGTCCCGGCTTCAAACTTGATGGAAAACAACTAGCCGAGAAGGGTTACTGCTCGCATTGTTGAGTCTCGATCAAACATTCCTCCAAGCTTTGACCACATTTCCTTGGCAGTCTTTAAAGTCTGAATGGCAGGGGAAATTTCCTTGGTGAGAGATTCTGCAATCGCCGACATCGCCTTCGCATTGTGAGCATCCCAATCCACAAGAGATTTGAGAAACTCCTCCTCCTGAAGACGTGTGAACCGATTGCTATCCCTTCGGGGACGTTCCTCCGAGCCATCAACAATGTCCCATAAGCCTTTTCTGCTAAACCATAGCCTCGTGATCAAGTTCCAATGCGCATAATTGTCGCCATTCAGTTTGTCGTCCTTGCTCGAACACGGGAGTCCCATCTCGAAAACTCCGTCCACCTCTTCTCAGTCGACCCGGTCTGCCCACTCCAAAGTTTGCCAAGCACAGAGAGCAGTAGCGTTTTTATGAAACGCTGCCCAAGCCACGTGTGTCGCTTCTTCTCCTCCGCGCTCTCTGCCGCCTTGTAGTGGCCACCTTCAACACCTTGCGCTGCCTGCACCTTGCTGTAGTGCTTGACTTCTGCCTTGTTACAGCCGCCAAGACACTCGCATTGCTGCTTGCTCTGTCTGCAAGGAAACGCAGCTGCCAATACTTGGCTGCCCTGCTTTGCCACCTGCAACAAAAAACTGCGTGCTGCTTTTGGTGTGCAAGCTTGTGCCACCCAGAAACGCAGCCTGGTGCTCACTTGCGTACAGCCGAGGATCAAGAGCTCAGCTCTGATACCATGTCAGAATCGTGTATGCGGAAGCTTAACACACGCAGTGAGAGAGAGGCAGAGAAGTTGACGCAGAGAGAGAGAGAGAGAGAGAGAGAGAGAGAGAGAGAGAGAGAGAAGTTGACGAACAAGGCTTGAAGTGCTTTAGCAATGAATAGATGAGAATTACAATGGGTGGGCATGGGTATTTATACCCTCACACTGGAAATGGCCGACTCATGTAGCATAAATTAAATAATAACTTATGCCCTTTGTTAAGACTCGTTTCCACATGAGATACTACTTTTAACATGCCTATCCTCAAAAAAACTCCCAGCCAACTCAGATGATAGTCTCCGTGAAAGGTCCCAGAAAGCCACTCATGCGGAATCGTTGCATCAATCTGATCAATACGAATGCGAGAGCCCCTAAGATGCTGAATGGATGCAACTCTCCGATCCTTCGGAAGACTCTTAAAGGTCTTCCAAGCAAGAACTGTGTATGCGCATCTCTCCCATCCTAACCATTGCATATAACGAGATGCACCAAGTAGCCGACTAGCCTCATCCCTAATGAATTCGTTCCACATAATAGGTTGTTGGTCAGCCTCGTCCAAAGACCTAGGAAGCCTTTGTCGCGAAAAATATCTCATGCCTCTCCATGCTCTGACAATGGCTGCAATAAGAGGGGAAGATGGTGCCCTAATATCAGCCTCTGTGAACAAAAAACGTGTGCTGGGCATCCAGTCTCTCCCGACCCTGGGTGTACATCGGAAAATCTGAGACAAGAAAAAATCCTTCCAAGGCTCAATGCCTGGTAGGAAGCCTCTGACCACCACAAGTTTGCAAAGCAACGCCCTGCACTGAACATCCGGATCGATAAATTGCGGATCAATCTCCGCAATTGGCCAATGCACGCACAAGAGAAGCACCAACAAGAGGCAATAAACCAAGCTGAGGCAAGCAAAACCTGATTAGCCACCAAAGCTCTAGAGGCTAAATCCAATCTCCTGGAGCTCCAATGGAGGAGCTTCTTCCAGATACTCATAAGTGCTGGAGCAAACTGCTGTGCAAGAGAAATATCAATCCCAACTTGGCATCCCAAATATCTAGCAGTGCATCCTCTGCTGATCCAAGTAAAACCAAGCTCTGCACCCCAATCAACTCTCGGTGAATCACTAACCCAAAAACCAATAGATTTGTGCCAATTAATGAGTGCCCCTGCTGCCAAACAAAAATCCTCTAGTGCTACCCAGAAGGAACATAAGCATATATGTGAAGCCTCCAAAAACAGGGCTGTGTCATCAGCTAACTCAAAGTCAACCAATTCCTCTTGACTACGAAGAGGCAACCTCAATCCTGAAATACCAGCAGTGGAGCGGAGAAAGATGCTCATGGCCTCTGCAACTATGATATATAATAATGGGGCTAAAGGGCAGCCCTGTCGTACTGAGCGAGAAATCTGAAACCACTCTCCTCTATCACCGCAAGCAAGAACTCTACTGTGGGCATCACAATACATGCATGAAACTCCCTTGATCCATCTTTGAGAGAAGCCCATATGTCTAAGAGTACCCTCAAGGAAGTCCCAATCCACTCTATCATAGCTATGCCTTCTCAAAATCCAAGAGCAGAATAGCTAAGGATTGATTGCTCGCTTAGCCCATTCGACGGCCTCCCAAACCGAGAAAATGTTATCAAAGATGCTCCTGCCGTATAAGAATCCATTCTAAGTATCATGAATAACATCCTAAGGTGACTTGAATATTGACAACCACTCCTCTTCAGGAAGATCGTCAGCCAAGAACTACGATGGAAGCTTCCCTTCCAAGCTAAGCTTGTACTCCGCATGCAGGTCCTCCTTTGTCATACAAAATCATGCAGGTCCTCCTTTGTCATACAAAACGAGAAAATGTTATCAAAGATGCTCCTGCCGTGTAAGAATCCATTCTGAGTATCATGAATAACATCCTAAGGTGACTTGAATATTGACAACCACTCCTCTTTAGGAAGATCGTCAGCCAAGAACTACGATGGAAGCTTCCCTTCCAAGCTAAGCTTGTACTCCGCATGCAGGTCCTCCTTTGTCATACAAAAATCATGAGAGCATTAGCATGTCTGTGTCCAAAAATGCATTTGGACCATTCCCTATGCACAAAGACCCACGCTTTAAACCACATGCACATGCCTCACTGGAAAACAACAATGCGTGAACGACACCAAAGAAAACAATTTAGTGCAGGGTTCACCTTTGACACAACACTTCGACGAGGATTTCGTTGTGGCTAGATCATTCGAAAAACCCTCTTGTAGGTTTTTGGGGGCACACTTTCAGGGAGGTATCATCATGCTTGCACATAAAGAAACACATGAGTATCATGCACATTCACCAAAGAAATGGACAATGGGCATGTACGAGAGAGAGAGAGAGAGAGAGAGAGAGAGAGAGAGATGCAAGTGGGCAAGAGCTGTTATGTAGCTCTAAATTGACTAGGAAATGCTTGCGGTTGCCGTAAAGAAAGGGGGGAGAGGGAGAGCAATGAGGTTTTTGCACAAAACGAAAAGCATGAGAGAGAGAGAGAGAGAGAAAGAAAGAAAGAAAGAAAGTTATATTAACGTCTACGGAAGACCCCAAGGGCCTATGAGACCAAAAGTAATACAATGGTACCATGGATATACTAAGCCATGGAAAACTGAAAGTAAAAGTAAAATGAAAACATCTGACAGTACATGTGAACAACAGATGATCCCTTGTAGAGTGAGATATGCTGTGATCAGCTAATGTCGATACCCGTCTCGGCCAAAACTGATCTGATGGTGGAGTGAATGCTAGGCCTCTGTGATGGGAACGTGACATGTCGGCGGAGAACCTCACGAATCCGTCTCTGTGTGGTAGAGGGTCGTGATGCTTTGGGTCGGGGACATCTGGCTCATAGAATGGATCGGGCTCTCTCACTAAGAACTCCTCTGGGGCGTGGAGCTGGAGCGTGGATACGGGTGGTGGGCTATGATGTCGTAGTAGAGGAACTGTTGTGGGCAGTAGATTCCGATGTGGATGTATGTACCACAAAGAAATCTGTGTTGGCTCTCTGTGAGGTGTCCTGTCGGAGCCGAGGCTGTCTCTCAGCATGCTGCCTCAATAAGCCGGGCAACTGAGCATATAATGGGCCTCATCCTCTATTCCTTTTGTGATGCATACTGTGCATGTCCTCTCCTCATGTGGGATATCCTCAACTCTACTAGTCTCTACTTTGAGACGGTGGGAGGATACCCTGAGCTGGCCGATCGTGATACGCATGGCATGTGACATGTGTATCTATATGTATCCCGGGATCTCAAAGAATCCATCCTCGGAGAGTCTCAAGAAGTGATCTCTGGAGAACTCACAGTTCTTACCAATCTCTGACGGAGACACCCATGTCTGATGTATGTGTAGCCAGAGTAGATCTAACCGGATGATCCGGTTGATCTCCTGACGCGTGAGAGATCAAGGTATGGGGAATCCAGGCTATATTGAAACGGGGGGAGACGGTCCATCTGTATGCCATGTGCATGAAACCACTCGACTACCTCAAAGTACCATGCATGTGTCGGTAATGGTGGTGGTCGTGTCGCTGAGGAGGAGGGCAGTCCAGCTCGTCTCAATCGCTCCCTCTCCCTCTCGTGGTATAATTGCATAGAGGACTCTAGTGCTAGTCGTGATAGGCGATCTCTGCCAAGCATGTATACATGCTGAATATAAGTGACAGTCTGAAAAAGGGCGTCTGTAACCAGTGGGGCAACCCCAAACTCTGCATGTAGAATGTCATGTCGTATAGATGGCTTACTTCTGATCATGCGTGACAACATCGTCACCTATAGCCTCTCTATGCTCCTCCAGTGATCCTTCCCTAGGCCTAGCCTTCGTCAACTCCCCATAGAATCATGGGATAAAGATACTCATATAGAACTCATTATCAGATAACAATTCATTCAGAACACACATAGCCGTTGGTCGTACTAGAGTATCAAAGTTAGTGCGGGGTTCTTGGAAATGTGCTTGGAAACACTGTCTCTCCATACGGGCTAGGGAGGCGTGCCCCCTCGCAAGTCAGTCAGTAGCAGCTGTGGTCATGCAAAACAAAGGGCTTGTAAAAGATACACATACTTCTGCACAATCTCCACTGGGGCATCTCTCGATATGAAAGAAAATCGTGAGGCGACTGCATAAGATGTGTTGAAGACCATAACCTTGGTTTTGCCCAAATTGACTGTAAGGTCTCTCTCCCTGCAAAATTTGTCCAATGCATTTAAGTGTTTCTGTAAACCCTCAGTTGAATCTGAGATCAAGACAATGTCATCAGCATATAGCAATATGGGCACTATTGTCTGAGCCCATCGTGAACCTCTACCTCCGAAACTGTCCACAAATACTGCGATCTCATCAATGTATAGGCCAAAGAGTGTAGGTGAGAGTGGGCAGCCCTACTTAACCCCAATAGTGCTACTACATATATCTCCCGAGGTCCCACCGGGTGCACATACTCGGCCGGGTACTACCTCATATAGTGCCATCACACCCCATATCATCTCATGTGAGAACTGGAGCTCCTGCAAGTGTCCTATCAGACGAGATCGAGGGACGGAGTCAAAGGCTTTGCAGAAATCCACAAAGCAGCAATACACATGTCTCTTTGAGGACCTTGCCTCCTCTATGATAGCCCGTAAAGTAAAGATATGGTCCAGCGTGGAGAAGTTTCTCCTAAAGCCTACCTAGCCTGATGCTGTGTTTCCCATCCTCTCTACCATCATAGAGCTCATCATGTCCTCTAGTACTACCCCATTTTGGCCATTGTGTGACCAATCATGATAGTCCTGTAGCTACCTAGTTCCATGGGATCTCTTGCATTGTGGATGGGGACAATGGTGTTGGTGGTCCAGGAGGGTGGGAAGCCTTCACAGAGTGCTTTGTTAAAAAGACTGGCAAGAATGGGAGCCAATACGTGGTGCCCATGGGCAAAATGTTCCGCGTGTAGATCCTCATGATCTTCTGCTCTCCCATTATGCACCTTTTTAAGAGCCCTAGTAACATTGGGGGAATCAAAGAGAGAAGATGATGTAGGCCTAGGGATGTGTGACATTTGTGGTATAGGCTGGTTTGGCACATCATACAGCTATCGTGCATAGGCTTCCCAAAGGCTAAGATCTGTGATAGGTGTAGGTGCTCTTTTTTCTTCCAGAATGTGCCAAGCTTCTGAGTTGTCCTCGCTCAAAAAGAGCTAGTATAACTCTTGTTCTCGTCTGGCGAGAAATGCCCGTTTCTTTCGGCGAGTGAATGTACGGAAGATGCGTTGCATCTTATGTACTGAAATCAGCCCATGTTCCCTCTCGCATAAGAGGCGAAGCCTGGTGGTTTTGCACTCTTCATCATACCATCCATTCTGGGGTTGGGATCCCACTGGCAAACTTGCTATGGAGCATGTGGTGTAGGGGAAGTTGGCGTGGGCGGAGTAATGGATGATGGAGGAAAGTTGGGATGTGGAGATAGGGAGGGATAAGTCAAGAGCTGAAATGTGGCAGGAGAGGTGGTCCTCATAGATGTGGTCAAGAGATAAGTCGAGAGAGAGAGAGAGAGAGAGAGAGAGAGAGAGAGAGAGGGCGGGCGAGAGCTGTGGTACCTGGGTAAGGGCATGAGGTTCACACACACACAGCTGTAATACTTGTAGAACTACGTTGGTGTCCCACAACAAAGCAAAGGGGTATGGTGTATCCTCGCTGCAATGAGGCAAAACAAGGCTAGAGTCTCGCTGCTGAGGTATAGAGTCGAGAGAGGCAATGGAGTGCGGTGACGTTTGAAAATACTTTTTACACGTTTGGTGAATTCGCATCTAAATATGATTGTGTTATTTCCCCAACCTTTCAACCATGCAATTCATACTTGGAGTTCCTTCCCTCCTACAACAACTAATTCACTCGGAGTAAATCTTTTCCCTCCACAAGAAATCCACCCACAAAAACCACTTGAGAAAACCCAAAAAAAGGAGAATAGTGGTATCACCAATCCATGCTTTCACCCTGCAGAGGAGTTGGCGGAGGCTATGAAGTCACTACTTAAGGGAAAATGCCCGGGAGAGAACAGGCTTTCGGTCTCCTGATTTCTTTGACACTGGGATCTCATGGAAGGTGGCTTCAACACTACCTAATCACAGGAGCCATGCCAGAGAGGCTATCAGAAGGACTTATCCATTTGATTCCCAAGGAGGGTGGGGATAGATTGGAGATTCGACAGTGGAGACCCATCACCCTCCTAGGGACCCATCAATTGGCGATTGCAACCCTTCCTCCTTGATTTGATCCATCTCCTTTCGGAGCCCTGGGAAGCAGGATGCACCTGCAAAGGGGTTGGATGCGGGGTTGAAACCATGGTGCCATCGAGCGAAAAACGCCTGAGCATGTGTATCAAGATGGGACTCAAACTCCACCAGGGAGTCCATGCCCAAAAAAAATGTATGTCGGTGATTTTATCGGGCTCGCCAACGAGGGCTGCCTAGAGTAAATCCGGAATCTGTCCATGCACCGGGTGGCAATCTTGCATACCAGAGAAGGAGCCACAACTGTAGAAGCCAACAATTTTACATACCAGAGAAGAAGACACAACTGTAGAAGCCAAGAGCTGGAGGTCCGCTTCGAAAAATGTCAAAGGGCGGCAGCCTGGATCAGGGATGATGGAGTGGCTGCCATGGAGTCCTGTTGGGGTGAAGATTAGAAGGCGCCGACACTCTCCGAAGAAGAAAAACTACCCGCAAGCAGACACAAAAACCTGTCAAAGGGGAGGCCAAAGAGGAAAGGGCTTGGGCGAAGGCAGAAAGGGCATGCCAACTGGAGGCGAGGGCTGCACAGGATGATGGAGAAGGGGGGAAGGAAGCGGGGGTGGAACTGGACAATGGCGAATGGGGGACAATGGGGGAAGCAGCAGGCAGGACGGCAGACGGGCAGGAAGGCAGAAAGGCAGGGCTGGACCAAAAGGTGGGAAAACAGGCAGGTGCGCACCAGAGGCCGGAAGGCAGGGGGGTGCACGAAGGAGGGTGATAGAAAGTAAGAATTCCTCCAAAGCACCTTGCTCAGAGGGGTAGGTACCACCTTCTTTACTGACACATTTATCTGTGGGGTGCTGCCCTACCAAGCTAAAATACCTTCTGCAATCCTTGCCCCATCTTCAAGATGAAACATTGTAATTTTATTGAGCAAACAAGGATATACTTATGCTAGTATATGTTTGTGGCAATCTTGGTTGGTATCAATCTCTGTGGAAGGTTCTTTTCAATTCTACAAATTTGGGCGGTAGGCACACCTACTCTGTTATGTGTCCAATGTGTGAAATCGTATCAATGGGTGGTGATTGTTTTCAGCTGAGAGGTATTTTTGTCCTATATGTTGCATGAAAAATTGCAAATCTGGTTAGGGATAGAACAAGATTTGTCTTCCCTGGATTTGTGGATTTTGTATTTCGAGAAGTTTTTTCCTTATCTCAACACTCATAAAGTGCTGCAAAAGTGGTTCTTTTTTCAGCCACCTATTCAGGAATGCTGGTTATGAGCTGGAAGATCTTTGCAACAAGAAGAGTGTCCAAGGTTTTCTAGGGGCATCTTCCTTTCTCAGCTCTTCCATGCTGTTACCTAGTGAAGGTATTTCTCTCTTCAAAGTTAATAAGGCATGCATCTAAAAACATTGATCCTTTGCAATATGGACTCGCCTCACCTTTCCTGCCCCCCCCCCCCCCCCCTCCAAAAAAAAAAAAAAAGGAATTACAGTTTTCTAGTTGGATCTCTTTTTATAACAAGATTCAATTTCACAAACTTTTTTTTGATAATTTGCTTCTCAAATGGGATTGAAAGCATTTTTGGTCCTGAGATGTGTGAACGTTTATATTACAGGAGAGAAGACAAAATCAATGGAAATGCAATTCTACGATCATGTGATGAAAGGGTGTGTGAAAGGATTAGATTTCAATTTTGGCTAAGGGATTTATAGTAGGCAATGCAGCCCTCATCGAAATGTGAGAATGTTGAAGGTTTCTTCTGTATGCATGCAGAATGAATACCTGCAGTGAGCCTGTAAAACAAATCCAACCTGAGAATTCTGTCACGTCAGCATTTGATTTGAAAAAGATCCATTCTCTTAACATCAACTCGATTCTGGAGCGGCTGGGCCGTCCTATGACTCTTGTCAGAATGAAAAGAAAATCCCATCTTTTAAGACCAACAGGAGTGATGCTTCGAAAACCCTCAAAGCTATTGAGGCAGACGCCTACCATAAAGTTGGATGAGCTAGAGTACAAAGGAGCAGCAGCCCTCACACATGAGGTTGATGGTCAGCAAAAAGAGAAGACACATCTGAACTCTGAAGTACAAAGCATTGACATGCCTGAGTCATTGTCATCTGAAGTGGTTTCAATGCAAGAAAATGGAGGGCACACTTCTGCCATGGGTGAGACCAGTTCTTTTGTTGACCTTTCGAGAGCTAAACACACAGATCCAAGCTGTGACTTTGCATAATGCTCCAGGTTTTGGAGGTGAAGTTCATTCTGACCAAGCATTTGTCAAGATTCATGATGTGACTGGCAAGTTTCTCTGGCTCGCAGATTCTTTTGTTACAGACGAACCATATAATGATAATACATCCAAACAAGAAGCAGATTCTAATGATGACTTGGCTCTCTATTACTTAGATACAGGTACAGGCACATGTGCTTCAAACTGGGTTGTTTTCTTTGTTTTGTTTTTTTTTTAATGCTATTATAATTCAGCTGCAAGAGCTATTATCTTCTTGGACTAGGATAAAGCATATTTCTTGCAATACCAACGTGGGCAGGATCAGAAGTAGGCCATGAAGTGCTGCTGCCAACAGATGCACAGAATTCCCTTTTGAGGAATATTCCTGAAAAGGAAGTACTGCCTCCTTTGGACACTGCTGCCAAATCCAATGCCATAGTCTTCACAAATGATGGATTCAGTAGTTTGGACGAGAAGTCAACTCTAGGGAACACTGCATCTGGATGCAACTCCCAATCTAGTTCTTGTGTGTCTTTCGAAATAGCAACGATGGTGCCCAAATCAACAAAGAAAAAGGGTTTTGTACTGACTGCTACCAGGCAGTGTATATGCAGTATGCCTCCTTATGGCTACATGGTCAGCCCTGTGTGTGCTTTTGTTTCGCAATAATAACCTACAATTTTGCATTTCTTTTGAGGCCAATGGTGATCTTCCTGTGCATGTGTTAATAAATCCTTTATGTCTTGATATTTTTGTCCAGATAAATTGCAAAATCTGCGGGTCTCATAACCATGCGACTTGTGTCTCGTTGGAAGGAATCAATCAGGTAAATGCTGTAAGTGGTCAAGACTTGTTCTGCTTGGAATAATCATCTTACAGACCAGTGTTAGAAAATTGTCTTAAATCCCCCTCCTCTTTTTTTGCACAAGCGTCAACAGGTGAAAGTTATGTTTGTGCCTGTTGCAAAGAGCACCCAAATCGGAAGCGAAGGCAAGTGCAGAATACCAGACTAAGGATGGAAACGAAAGAGACAATCCAAAGGAGAGAATGTTGACGATGCACATATGTATGGAGCTTGAACAGTGACCATAGCATAGAGGAGAATTGAATTACTCTTGCTTAAATAGCCACATCTTGAAATTAGGGTTTGGCATTGGGGCCACCTACCTCTGAAATTACTCACATACAAATCTTTTCACATCCCTTGTCACCTTTTAATGAACCTTACAAATGAACCTGGTATTTCAACCTTTTAATATTTCTAACACTAATGAAATTGCTTACAAGTTGCTTCTTTTCTTTAGGCACCAGCATTTCATAGAGAAAGTAACTCTCCATAGCTTGTTTGATTCAAAAAAATCCATCTCTTTGACCGGTATTTGCAAGGGCTTGCAATAGGAGGTCTAAACATCGGAGAATGTCACTTGGCCATGTCCATTCAGTCACCCAAACCTCCATGTTGTACCTGGTGATTACCTAAAGAGTTTTTAGTTTCTTGCTCACCTCTTTTAGCACTAGCTTAAGGCTCCAAGTATCAAGGCTATCTAGTCTCTACATCCCTCCACCCAAGGGGATAGGACCATCCTAGAAGTCATCTACATGTACAATCCCTTTCTTGTTAAGTGTCTTAGCAGCATCAGTAGCATCCGGGTCTAGCATGGCTAAAGGAGGATTAAAGAGATGACTCTACAACAAATAAAGTACCCTATTAGGGAGTATCCAGAAGACCACCATCCTAGCAAGGGCCATACTTTTTTCTAACTTTTCACCACATGTGCACACTGCAAAAAAGGCATCCTCCTTCCTTTGATGGAAGCCTTAGAGAAAACTTTCTCAAGCATGAGATATATTTCCATTCACCCTTATAGACTCCTACCTCCACCTTAGCAATATGCACTTTGAGCATCCAACAAAGACTAAGATTGAATCTATTCAAAGAAAACCCTTGCTTGCCTAGCCATTCTTACCTTTGTATGGATTTGCATATTTAGAATACCCAAAACCCCTCCTTGTCTAGCCATTCTTATCTTTGTATGGATTTGCATATTCAAGATACCCAAAATCCCACATCTCATACCAAACCTAAGACCAAGCGAGGAAGGAGAAAGCCCTCTTACCTCTCTTATTCGTTCATAAGGACCTCACATGCTTTAGGGGACCCTACTCTAATGGGTCTTTTGAAATTCCATCATATGAGTAAAGAAATGCACGTAAACAAAAAGGACATGTTACTAATGACAACCCTGGAGTGAAATGAAAGCAACATAGCATTCCATTTCTTTAAGAACCTGGAGTGAAATGAAAGCAACACCTCCTCTCATTTCTTCACCTTGTCAACTATCTTGCTAAGCAATCCACCAAGTCTTCAACTCTCCACATGCTTTCACACCTGTAGGGAGTGAAATAAAAGCAACAAAACATCCCATTTCTTTAAGAACCCTGGAGTGAAATGAAAGCAACAACTCCTCTCATTTCTTCACCTTGTCAACTATCTTGCTAAGCACCCAATCCACCAAGTCTTCAAGTCTCCATATTCTTTCACACCCATAGGGAGTGAAATGAAAGCCACGCAACGTCCCATTTCTTCAAGAACCATGGAGTGAAATGAAAGCAACATAGAATCTCATTTCTTCACCTTGTCAACTATCTTGCAAAGCACCCTATCCACCAAGTCTTCAAGTCTCCATATGCTTTCCCACCCATAGGGAGGACAACCTAGATGTTTGAAAAACATATCCTTTGTTCACCACCCTACAACCCCATTAATGTATGTCAAAGGCTTCATCCTTTGAGAGATTGATCGGCCTCTTGAATTTGAGGATATATTACATTTGGAGTTAGAAGCAGTAGTAAATATCTGAATTTGAGGATATATTACATTTGGAGTTAGAAGCAGTAGTAAATATCTAAATGAGAATAAATGCTCTTCAAATTTAGGCTTCCAAAAACAAAATCGAGTCATTTACATAGCATTGGTTGATAAACTATTCCCTACCTTCCATCTATAAGTAGTCCTCTAATCTGACCCTTCTCCCCCCCCCCCCCAGCTTGAATGGTAGCAAGAGAGGGTGTATCGACATTGTCTCCAAGCATAAAACATAGATCATATTTACGCAAAGCCTAATTTGGACCCTATTGATGGAAGACTAATAAACCCTATCATGTGCTGTTTCTAAGTCCAACTATAAGATCAGTCATTTTTGTTGAGTCATAACTACCAATTCCTTTTTTTTGAAGATAACAACATAAATGTTAACAATTATAGATCTTCCTCCTGTAAACCCATATTGTCTAGGAGTTGATCTTTTGATAGCCACCACTTTAGTAAGGATCTTGTATATAACTATTAATATTATGATGGACTTGGAGTGGGAAAGAATTTCACAAGCAATTTGCTTAGGGATGAGCTCAATGAACCCTTTCTTAATCTTTATTTCCAACCTTTGATGCTTGAATGCTCTGTTAATAGCCAAGTCGAAGGGTCACCTAGCTTATCCAAAAAATTCAATTGTTAATCCATCCAGTCCTAGAGTTTTCATTGTCAATCACTTTGTAGGATAACGGGGTTTCACCTGCCCAACCTACTATAAGGCTCTTTGCTAACTTACACACTCAAACTAGCCTATCTTTGCTTTTGGTGGTGCTGGAATATATAAAGTAGCCTTAATGAGCATAATGTCAAAAAGGGAAAGTCCAAGGACTTCGTGTACATTGTTTCTTAAGGTTGGTTTCATTTTTCAGTTTTGACTAGCCTAGTGTGAAGGGCTCCGTGTACGTTTTTGCTTAAGACTGGTATCATTTTTAATTTTTGATCGGCCTATTGTGAACACTAGTCACTTGTATATAAGTTAATTTTAACAATAAGACACTAGTCACTTATATATAAGTTAATTTTAATAATAAGTAATACACATCCATTCCCTTGTAATAGGATACTTATGAGCCCTTTTCTTCTATATTGTAAGCATGCTATTGGATTGTTGCATACTAGATGGTTGCTTCCTTGAATAGGTTTGCTTGTAGGTTTCTCCCTCTCATTAGCTTCTTCTTCTCTCATCTTTTGTGAGAAGACCATCGCAAAGGCCAATCTCTATATACCTATATCTAAACAAAGAGAGATCTTCCTTCACCCTCTTAGCAAAGGATCATTCCGGTATGATGGGTGATGACACGATGGGGATGAGCTCCCACATCTAAGGGAGTTGCATTGTGTCTTGAAGACAATATGAGCTAGCAAGGCTAAGATAAGCACTTGACTTGAACATATTTGGCTGCTACTACTGATGGGGACTAGCCTAGGGCTTAGAAATGTTGTTGAACTAACTAACAAATTGGTTGCCACAAATGGGTATTAAGAACTTTTTGTAATTCTCTAAGGAATTCCTCTAAGGGGACCAGAGCATACAAGTAATTTTGAAGGATTTCAAATTTCAAGATAAAATATTATCCAATTTGGAAAAACTTTTCCCTTGCCTCAATTATGTTCTGTTCAGTCCCCCTAGTCCTAGATGGTAGTCCCCTTATCGAGACCCTTTGGAAGGCTTGGTTCTTTGTGAAACACCTCATTACGTGGAGGGTCTTTTCCCATAGGAGGAGGAATAAAAATGTTTTAATTCCTCTATCTAGTTCTTTGTGAAACACCTCATTACGTGGAGGGTTTTCCCATAGGAGGAGGAATAAAAATGTTTTAATTCCTCTATCTAGTTCTTTGTGAAACACCTCATTATGTGGAGGGGCTTTTTCCTAGAAGGAGAAATAAAAATGTTTTATTGACTTTATCTGGTTCTTTGCAAACTCTATAAGAATGATGTACCCCCATGGTAACCCCTTTCCATACACCATAGCCCAGCACTACATACCCTCTCCACATGATGGTGCACATGCACATGTATTTGCATATCATTTTGGTGCACATATCCTATATTTTCCATAGGATACTTGGGTAACATTGGCCTTTATGTATACCTTTTTGTGGACTCACCTATGCTCTCCATGTGACACTTGTGCATATAGGATGGCCCTACATTTTCCCATATATAAAGAGCTTGGGTAAGGGAGAACTCACTTCCCTTCTAGCCCAAGTTATGGATTCAATCTTGTGTTCTTTCCCTTTGAATATGATTAAGTCTTGTGCTTCCCTCTGTCATCTTAGAGGTTGAGGTATCTCCTTTTAGGGTTTGCTTAAGGTTGAGTAAGGTCTTCTTTTTGCTTATGAGAGAACTAGGGTGTGTTATTTCGAGCATGGCTTGCTCACTCTTGAGCACTCCCCATGTGAGAGAAGATGTGGTTGAGAACTTGTGTGTGGGTTTGTTATTTTCTCATTGCCGTGTGCTTGTCATTTGCTTAAGCCTAGGCTTGAGAGTGAGAGTTCAGTGTGGAGTGAGAGTGTCTACTGATAGTGTGAGTGATGTGTGAGTTGCTTTCCTTTTTCTTTTTAGGTTAGGCTCATTCGTCTTGTTACCTTATTCCCATTAGATTAGCCTATAACTAAGAACAAAGATTAGCACATTCATCATTCTTTTATTCTTTGCTTGAGGGCTTGCATGAGAGACAAGCTCTTGAGCGCCTCTCATCAACCCCCAGCGAATGCCCGAATTAGAGAGCACCTCGCCGATGGCTTAACACTTATTCTGATGCTCGGACTAGGTAGCAAGGAGGTACATCAATAGTCGACGGATCTCTTCAAGGCTACACCCTTTTGCAAAGCAAATGGTAGGAAGCAGTGTTATTTTTAATCATCTTCACTAAGCCTTCTCTAACAGTTTTACTTTATATATATACATAAAACCCCTCACTAACTCTTTTTTTTACTCTATTTTGTTTTGTTTTTCCCTATTTTGGTTTACTACTAGCTCTCATTTTGTTTTATTATATCCCCCCCCCTCTTCCACACTGACCCTTTCTAAAAAAAATTTATTTTTCTTTATATTTAAAAAAATCATTCTCCAGTAATCTCTCTTAAAGGGCATCCAAGTTTCTTTGACTTCTGTAATATTTACATGTCCACACCCCCGATGGCTAACATTCCCACCCCTATGGCATATGTACTCCACCAAGCACTTGGCCCACGGTTCCTAGTAGACCGCTTAAGCACTAATCTAACTTTGTGCTCGATTATGATGTGAATCAGCCCTTGCTCCATGTGACACCTCCGCATCACCATTGTTTTGCGGGGGGGTCTACTTCGGTCAATCTTGGCAGTCAATACCAAAACAAGATCATGATCTTGTGTCTCAATCAATGTGCAACTATGAGCTAAGACCTAATCTTTGACATAGGTCGGGGGGATTCCGTGCTTCCTCATATCAATGCACCAATGTGTCTTGATTGCATTGATCATGGCATGTACACCTTGATGACATTCAACTTGTGCAGGGCAATGGGCTACCTTGATGATACTTCCACACTCTTCTATGCATGCAATCCTCAAGTGGGGTGCGAATTTCAGTCTCGTATGTTGCCGTGATCCCCATCATTGCTATGCATAAAACAAAGTTCTTCTTTCATCCTTCTCCACTTCTTCAAATCCAGCAACCTGTGAGCATCATGAGCTTTCAGCATTTGGAGCGCCAATGCCACCTCCCCTTGAAGGTCATGCTCCATTAGCCTATAACTATCCCTATCGAACGAGAAAAACCTGGTGGAAACATAAAGATATGGATCCACTTTAGAAAACCCTACCAGCACTTTGACCCTGCGCTTCAAACAACTCATCAATGTCCATATCACACTGGACACATCAACACTTCATGCATGCTCAAAGAGTTGATCAATCTGAAATTCATCCTCATCACCCAAATCAATCTGCCAATCACTGCAATCAATTTATGATTTCCAATCACCTTAACGAGTCCAAGAAGAGAGAGAGAGAGAGAGAGAGAGAGAGAGGCAGACCTTGTTAAGATTCGAAGTGGAAGCCTCCTATTCCTTCCCACCATAGAGAGCCACAGAGAATGGCAGTGTGTCTAGTCTTTGCATGGCTGAGACCACCGAGATGGATGATGCTTGAAGGGTCGTCACGTGCACACATCCCTTCAGGTGCTTAACCACTGACTATAGCCATGATTAGTCATTGACAATGCCCAACCAAACTCATCAATGTCCATATCATCATTGGACACATCAACACTTCATGCATGCTCAAAGAGTTGATCAATCTGAAATTCATCCTCATCACCTAGATCAATCGGCCAATCACTACAATCAATTTATGATTTCCAATCACCTTAACGAGTCCAAGGAGAGAGAGAGAGAGAGAGAGAGAGAGAGAGAGAGAGAGGCAGACCTTGTTAAGATTCGAAATGGAAGCCTCCTATTCCTGCCCACCAAAGAGAGCCACAGAGAATGGCAGTGTGTCTGGTCTTTACATGCTGAGACCACCGAGATGGATGATGCTTGAAGGGTCGTTACTTGCACACATCCCTTTAGGTGCTTGACCACCGACTGTAGCCATGATTAGTCATTGACGATGCCCAACCAAACTCTCTGGCATCCCCATACCACCACTCACCCTCTTCCGCACTACTGCACCCATCAAAGCCCCCGTCTTCATCACTGCAATGAAATCCATCTTTGAATTCAACCATAAAGACCGTGGGTAAGATCATAAAGTAGGATTGCCAAGTGTTGACTTGGAATTATCTTCATAAATATATTTATATGGCTATAAAATATATATTTTTGGATTATTTGGGTATATATATATAAATATACACACACACACACGCATGCACGCACACACAATTCACAAAAGTGAGTATCAACATCAATTCACAATTAACAAAAGTGATTCTCTCTGTGTCTCTCTCTCTATTTTTAAGTAGCATCTTCGTTTTTTGCGGAAAAAATAATTTAAGAATCCATTAGTTTTTTTTCCCATTTTTAAAAAACTGTGGCTTCATGAAAGGCATTTAAAAAAACTAAACGATTTCCTTCGTCTGTCTAGAAGTTGCCGCAATTTCTTGGAGTTCAAAGCACCAGATCGCGACCATAGGCATGGACAGAGGTAGATGAAAATCATGCCGAGTTTACTGGCAATACTCATCATTCACAGGTAAAAACCCTCTCTTCTTCTCAAAATTAGGGTTCTTTTTCGTGTTTTTTCTTTAATATGTGTCTGTGTTTCCTTGTACCACAAGGAGGAGCTGCCAAATTGACCAAAGCAAGCATGCCTTCAACTCCCAGGTTTAAGAGGAGTGGCAAGGGCTTTCATAGAAGGTCTACAAGCAGGACCCATTGCCCAGTCTCTATGCATGCGTACGATGGAGGCTCACTCGTGCAAATATCATCATCTTCAAGAAAAGGGCGAGTAACAAGAGAGCTCAGCTCAGCGTTCGATCTCAACCTATCGAATATATGGCTGGTAAATCAATCTAACTATGTATATGGCAAAATCCCTATATTCTGATTTCTCCTTTGATAGATGCAAAACACACACCTTTTGCTCAAGGCATGGTTATAGCAATGGTGCTCGGCATTGTAGACCCCCATATATATAGAAGGGCCACAAGAGTTTGATTACACCTTTGGGAGCATTGGATCTTTGGTAATATTTGTCAGAGTTGCAAGCATAGATTCCATGGCAACACTTTTGTCTAGTATTTGTGACCTGCTGTAACACAAGGTTTGTTTCCTTACCTCTGACTAGAGGGTTCAGATCATGTATTTTCAAGGATGATTTACACTACATGCATATAATGTTGTTTTATATTTTTCTAATTATAAGCAAGATATTTGTATGTGGTTATTATAGGCTTATGTGGTAAAGAAACTTTTTAGACTGGTAGACGTGAGGCAGTTGAGCACCACACTACTTCTTTGGCATGCAATGGAGAATCACGTCCTTATAATGCAATATGCTTCTGTGAAATCGTGTTGCTGCTTCACAAGCGTGGGTCACATTGTAGGATATTTCCAATTGTAGCTAAGCTATTATTTTAGGTGGATTCAAATTATCCTATTATTTCCAATATAGCCAGAAGGTGTGTTCAGGATAGATGACAGAGAACAACAAGGAAGAGCGTGTGAGAGTTCAGTTAAACTGTGGCATCGTGCCATAAGACATTGATATACATTATTTGGCGGGGCTAATCAAGATGCAACACTTTTTGCTTTGTGTTCTCATGTAATGATGAATTTGAAATTGATGTTAATGCTATCATGATTAACCTAAATTAGGGTGAGGCTATATCATGACAAGAGTGTTGATAACTTTCTGCACATATGTTGTTAGCAACCTTGGGGTGAATGGGTATGGTTATAATGAAACTTGGTTGGGGCTCTATTGAGAGTATGTGAGTGAATAAAAGGTGGGGTGACCAAGGATCTACATGAGGTAGCTTATATGTGTATGTAAGGAATGAGGCAAATTGTCATGTGCAGGGTGGCAAAGGTTAGCCATTAGTCATATAGAGTCTCGCGTAATTTGTGAGAGCTCTATGGTCAGGAGCCTGGATCTAGTGCAGACGTGCACCTGCTTCATGCAGTCGAGGCCGGCAGCAGTCTCGAGGCCCACGAGGATAGCTTCGTGGCGGTATGGGATGTCACGAGGTAGAGATTGGTCGGTACGTCCATCTAGTTAGCTCAGCTTGTGGCTCGGTGGGGACAGCCAAGTCTTTGACAGGTACGTCAGTTACTGTACTTTCTCGCCCTAGTACATGTTCTGATTGTTTGTTCAACTCTAAAGTTTTTGGCTTGCATGATCTTCTCCGAGTTTATGGAGAAGTGAATGGCCATAAAATCCACATTCTTCTAGACCCTGGCAGCTCACACAACTTTGTTAACTACAAACTTGTGTAGAAATTGAGTCTTGATACGACACCTAGCGATCATACCTATGAGGTACGCCTACCTGCGGGCCGGCAAGTATGGGATCGAAAACTGGAGATGCTACCAATGGTCCAATCCGGATTCAGGACTACAAAGATACTTTGGAATGCTATATTATGCACCTAGAACATGTAGACTTGTTATTAGAGATTGAGTGGTTTAAGACTCTTCAAGTCCAGATAGATTGGTCTAGTGATATTTTTTCTTTTCAACATAGGAACACCCAGTATAGTATCTTAGGTGATTGTATACATCCCTCTCAGGGACCTCTTGTAAATACAGTTGATTTTGAAAATATAATGGATTCTTCTTTGTATACCGCTTTCCATTGTGTATTGATTCCACTTTCTTCATTTCTCATACCTTCTATGGATGTCAATGAATTAAGTGTATTTGAAAGCAAAGAATTACAGAAGATACTTGATTCATTTCAAGATGTGCTTACCACCTAAAAGGGCAGTAGATCATCGTATTGACTTGATCCCTGGTGCTCATCTTGTTAGTATTCCACCTTACAGAATGAGCCAAGCTGAGAAAGATGAGTTGGCTAAACAACTCGAAGATTATCTGAGGATGGGTCAGATCCGTCCAAGTAAATCACCTTGGGGTGCACCAGTGTTGCTTAGGAGAAAGGACAACACCTGGCGAATGTGTAAAGATTACAAGAGATTGAAAAGTTGACAATTAAGAACCGTTATCCTCTCCCTAGATCAAATGACCTGATTGACCGGTTAGCAGAAGCGAAATATTTCACGAAGATAGATTTACGTACTGGCTATCACCAGATACGTATTGATGAAAGGCACGTCGAAAGAACCGTCTTTCGGACTAGGTATGGCCATTACGAGTTTCTCGTATTACCTTTTGGGTTAACCAATGCTCCAGCCACTTTCCAGCAACAAATGATGAACGATCTTTTTCGTGAACATTTAGGAAAATTTGTGGTTGTGTTCCTAGATGATATTTTGATATATAGTCGTACTCTTGAGGATCATGTTAGACCCCTCACGATTGTCTTATCTATTTTAAGACAGAATCGACTATATGCTAAGTTAAGTAAATGTGAGTTTTTTATAACAGACATCATTTACTTTGGACACAAGATCACTAGAGATAAATTGAGCATTGACTATGACCGAGTTCAGAAGGTTCTGGATTGGCCTATACCACGAACAGTGAAACAACTTCGTTCTTTTCTCGGGTTTGTTGTTTTTCTTCGGAAATCTGTGCGGGAGTACTCTCAGCTCATATTACCGATGACCGACTTGTTGAAAGGTCGTGGACGTAAGTCAAATCCTCCTATCACTTGGAATAACGATTTGGATATGGCCTTTAGACTTTTGAAAGATAAAGTCAAGGAAGCACCTATCTTAGCATTATTCGATCCTAGTCGGCCTTATGTTCTTGAAACTGATGCCAGTGACTATGCCATCGGGGCTGCTCTATTTCAAGATGGTAGACCTGTTGCTTTTGAAAGTAAAAAGCTAGACGGCACTCAATTTCGTTGGCCAACGCTTAAGAAGGAGCTTTATGATGTGATTTACGCTCTCAAGGTTTGGAGACATTATTTATATGGCTTCCAAGTTTGTGGTATTGACTGATCATCAGTCAATCAAGTATGTATGTGATGCGGATGATTTGAGAGGAAGGAAAGCTCGTTGGGCTGAGTTAATGCAAGATTTTGATTTTGAGATTCGTTATCGAAAAGGGTCCATGAATAGTGTTGCAGATACGCTTAGTCGAATTAGAGAGGTGAATACTTTGTCGTTCATTGAGATTTCTACTGACTTATTTCAGTCATTGAGAGGGCTTTGCAGGACTGATAGTTATTTTGGTCCATTTTGGCAGAAGATCCAGGACGAGAGCTCATTGATTGACCAAGGCTCGATGACTGAGCAGCTTTCCATTCAGGTTGCAGGAGGCCAGTGGATGATTCGGAATGGTTTACTATTCCGTAATGACAAAATTTGTGTACCACATATCCTGGACATTAGGTCCAAGATTCTTAAGGAGTGTCACGACGCCCCTTCTGCTAGACACCCTGGGGTACACAGGACATTATCGTTAGTGAAACATACTTTTTATTGGCCAAAGATGAAAGGGTATGTAGAAGATTATGTTCTCAAGTGTCAAGTTTGTCAAGCAAATAAAGCTGAACGCTTTAGACAGGTTGGGTTGTTGCATCCTTTGCAAATCCCAGGTAATAAATGGGAAAGTATTTCCATGGATTTTATTACCGGATTGCCAAGAACACATCAAGGCCACGATTCTATTTGGGTTTGGTAGATCGCTTGACAAAAATGGCTAGATTTTTACCGACCCGGAAGACCATTACAGCTACGCAATTAGCACGGCAGTTTATCAAGCAATTGTTTAGACTGTACAGGTTATCCCAGGACATGGTCAGTGATGGGGACTCTTAAGTTTACGAGTGATTTTTGGAAACTTGTTTTTGAGAAGTTGGAAGCAACTTTGAATTTGAGTTCCTCAGATCATCCTCAATCTGATGGCCAGACTGAAAGAGTGAATCAGATTTTGGAGAATATGCTTCGAGCATATGTATCCAAAAGATAGAGTTCATGGGAGGATTATCTTCCTATGTTAGAATTTGCATATAACAGTACTAAGCATACGAATACAGGTTTTAGTCCTTTCATGCTTATGTATGGTTTTCAACCTAGATCACCTGTTACAATGAGATTCTCATGACTTCAGCATGATGCAGCACGGAATTTTTTACAAGATATACAAGAAATGTTACTAGTTGTAAAGGAATCTATTAGAAGTGCTCAAGACCGAGACAGATTTCATTCTAATAGACATCATTCACCTAGAGAGTTCTCTGAAGGAACGATGGTGTATTTGTGAGTTCCGAAAGATTCCGAGACTTTACAGACAGGTCGATCTCCGAAATTATCCCCTAGATACTATGGACCATTTCGTATTACACGACGGATTGGTTCAGTTGCATATGAATTGGATTTGCCTTCTCATGTGAAAGTTCATCCTGTATTTCATGTCAGTAGACCTAAGGAAGTACTGGGTGGAACAGACCAGTTAGTTACTCCTCAAGAAATCATAGATGTTGAGGACATGACATTTGTTCCACACGAACTTGAAAAGATTCTTGGATTTCGTGAAAGAAGATTGCGTAATATGCTTATCACGGAATACAAGATCAAGTGGAAGGATCGTATTGAGGAGGACGCTACATGGGAGACATTGACTACTCTTCAGAGAGATTACCTTGGCTTTTTAGTGAGCTCAGGAGTGAGCTCTTAGAGGAAGGGGAGTATGTCATGTGCACAGTGTGTATCTACCGTGTGCTACACGCACACAAGACCAGCTTCGAGGTTTGGGGAAGCTTGGAGCTAGCCAGGCTGATTGGCAAGCTGAGTTAGGGATAGACTAACGGGCGGGCACCCAAGTATGGACGGGCGGGCGTCCAAGTGTGGCGTCCAATGACCGGCCAAGAGCCTATAAAGGGTGGCCAAGGTTAGTCATTAGTCATATAGAGTCTCGTGTGATTTGTGAGAGCTCTATGGTCAGGAGCCTGGATCTAGTGCAGACGTGCACCTGCTTCATGCAGCCGAGGCCGGCACCAGTCTCGAGGCCCGCGAGGGTAGCTTCGTGGTGGTATGGGACGTCACGAGGTAGAGATTGGTCAGTACGTCCATCTAGTTAGCTCAGCTCGTGGCTCGGTGGGGACAACCAAGTTTTGTGGGCTTGCCCACGGCTGTCGAGGTTGGGAGGTGAGTCAAGCCTGCACCCCCTTCTTGTTTGTTTGTTTTGTTTGCAAGTTTCGAGTCTTGTACCAGGAGCGTTCTACGAGGAGATCCTTTGGGGATTTGACACAAATAGTAAGAGACTTTATGTCCGAAGCTAAAAGAGAAATGTGATGACCACAAAAGAATGTTGGTTGTATGCAGTTGTTCTGTTCGTAGTAGGCAAGAGCAACATATAAGGAATGTGTGCGTGTGGTTTATAAGGAATGAGGCATACAATAAGAGACTTTATAAGTGTGTCCAAAGCTAAAAGAGGAATGTGATGACCTCAAAAGAATGCTTGTTGTATGCACCTGCTTTGTTCTTAGTAGGCAAGAGCAACATATAAAGCTGAGGACTAGTTGGTTTGAACTAAGGAGTGTGTTTCGATATGCTAGTATGCTCGATGGTTTTTTAAAAGATATGTGTAGCTTTATATGTTTTATTTCATTACTTTTGGCATCAAATGTACGTGGGAAGAGAACATGCAGATATGGGATCAAATGCACATCACAAGAATGTTGGCAATTTGGTTGGATTTTGATTTGAACAAGGGGATCAAATGTTTCTCTATGAGTACATGGCACATGGTAGTCTCCGAGACTCTCTTTTGGTGACGACTTTGGTAAGTGACCTTAGCGTTGCTCTGCATACACAAATGAAAGTGTGGCCTTGCTCTACATACTCATATGAAATGCAATTTAACCCTAGCCTTGCTCTGCATACACAGATGACTGTAAATGAAATCTTTAATTTTTCTTGTGATAACATGCCACTTGCCAATAACATGCACACAGATAAATTGGATCTTACAGCATCTATCTTGCTAAGCGTACATGTAGGCTACAAGAAAGGAAGCTTTAGCTACAGACAATGATACTTTTGCAGGGGAAGTGATTGTAAAGAAGAGCTTCCAAAATTGGAAAGTACACCTGCATCAAGCAAGTTAGAAAGTGCAGACCTCATGGTGGAGGATTTTTTGAAAGCAACATAGGATTTCATCACCGGGCTGTGTATCATTTGGTTGAATACAATCTGAATGAATGTATAATGGCAGCATCATGATGCTTGTCTTGTAGGCATACTAGAGGCTTATGCTCTGTATGTTAGAATTTTATGTACATCTCATGTGTGGGAACAGGCACTTATATTGAGGCCCCAGTATTTTCTTATGGTTGCATGAACTGATTTATGACCAGGCCAGGTCCATGGAGCCAGTCAGCCAACTCTCCCTTGCCTAAATAAAGGCATCCTTTCCCTTGTTGTATTAACCATTCCCAGTGCATTTGTATTGTCGCCCATTTGTTGGTTGCTTCAACCCCTCGTAATCTCTTTGCTATGATAACAGAACTTGATCATTGCCTACTTTGTACTGTCAAGGTATGAGTGACCTTCTCTCACCCTTTATGGCCCTTCTTGATAAAGATTATGAGGCCTTTTTGTGCTTTGCCCAATTCATGAATACAGCTCGATTCTTGTTTAAGATTTTAATTAAAAATTCATATATTTTATCATTTTAACTAATACAATTATTTCAAAGTAAATATTATGTGTGTGTGACATTGGAGTTCTCTTTTATAATCTTTAATTAACTTTAGAGTGCTATTTTTTAGTGTGAATAATTTAAGCTTGCTCATGATCATTGTACTATTTTTATAATCATTTAAAAAATTGTTATAAATATACTGAGAGGTATTTTGTAAGGATAAAATATATATAGGAAAAGTGTTAACTAAGAGAAGTATAGATAGTTTAGATCTCTATATAGTTAACTTTCACTAGAACGTTATCTATACGTGAAAAAAATGACAATTTCCTAGATACAAATGAACATAACTAGGAAAAGTGCAAACTAGAACATTTACTAGATAGCCTAACTAGGAAATTGTCCTTTTTTTTTTTTTCTATATAGAGAATGCTTGAAACCCCCTTGTGAAATGATTGGCCCAACAATCTCCTCATTATAGTATTGCTGAAAAGTCACCCAAGGTGGTTGGCTGTCATTTAACGACAAAGGATCGTGGCAAGCAGAGTTTGGTGTTGTGCACTACTGTTTACCCTAAACACATAGCAAAGCACCCTCCTATAGAGAGGCCAAAATGAACAATGTCTGCATATTGAAGAAGGCGCTTATAGAGAGGCCAAAATGAACAATGTCTGCCTACAAAAAACAACCAAAAGTGCCATGGTCCATATCACTCTTGCAAAAAACGACACCCATTTACCAGCTTCTAAAAAAACCAATCCCATCTACAAGTTTATTTTTTCTATTATTTTATCTTTTAAAAATTAAGAGAACGTTTTCAGATAACCTTTCCTCTCGCCACTAACCTTATTATCATTATAATTTTAAATATTCTAACCATTCCTTTACACCCATTAATCCCCCCCCTTCCCATTAACACCCCCATCCCCTTTATACACACACATCCCCCTTCCTACACAACCATTAACACCTCCGTCACCCCTCACTAACTACCCTGCACCCTCATTTCACTTTTCAAAAAATACATCAAATATATATATATATATATATATATATATATATATATAACACTAACCTCCCTTTCTCCAATTACTTTATTTTTACAAAAAAAAATATTTCCTTTTTTTTTTTGCCCACCTCCAATTTTGTACTCATTGCCATCTCATTCGCCACATTCGCGGGACCAGATGTGGGGGGATGTTAACCCCTTTTCATACACCATAGCTTAGCACTACATACCCTCTCCACATGATGGGCACATATCCTATATTTTTCATAGGATACTTGGGTAACATTGAGCTTCATGTATACCTTTTTGTGGACTCACCTATGCTCACCATGTGACACTTTTCCGTAAGGGATGGCCCTATATTTAACTATATATAGAGAGAGAGCATGGGTAAGGGAGTACTCACTTTTCCTCTAGTCCAAGTTGTGGAGTCCATCTTGTGTTCTTTCACTTTAAATAGGATTAAGTCTTGTGCTCCCCTCTCTCATCTTAGACGTTGAGGTATCTCCTTTTAGGGTTTGCTTAGGGTTAAGTGAGGGAGGTTTTCTTCTTGCCCATGAGAGAACTAAGGTATGTTATTTTGGGCATGGCTTGCTCACTCTTGAGCACTCCCCATGTGTGTGAGGCATGTGGTTGAGAACTTGTGTGTGGGTTTGCCAATTTCTCATTGCCATGTGTGTCATTTTCTTGAGCTTAGGCTTGAGAGTGAGAGGTAAGTGTGGAGTGATAATGTGTAGTGATAGTGTGAGTGATATGTGAGTTGCTTTCCTTTTTCTTTTTATGTTAGGTTCATTCCTCTCGTTACCTTATTTCCATTAGATTAGCCTATTTATCTAGACTAAGAACATAGATTAGCACATTTATCATTCTTTTATTTTTTCTTGAGGGTTTGCATGAGAGACAAGCTCGAGTGCCTCCCATGGGTATTCCATTGACTCGCGAATGCCCTGATTAGAGAGCCCCTTACTAGTAGCTTAAAACTCTAGGAGAGCTCAAGTAGGTATACTTGTTGAATATATGTCTCAGTACTTGGAGTACTTGTGGCATAGTCATAACAGATGTTGGAGGTCTTCAATAGATCTACAAACCTTACATAGAATGAATAGATTTGACAAAGATAGCATTGAATGTAGAATGCCAAGTGAAGGGATTTCTAGCTCTCCCTTTCTAAGAAGAGAGACCACTTTCCCTTTGGTGAATTCAATTGGGTGAATTTAAAAAAGTTGTTACCTATTCCAGTCCCCCTTGTTAATGATGGCCCCCCTTGCTAATGATGGTCTCCACTTCAAACTTAAGAATGCCAGTTGGAAGCAATTGCTGAACCCAAAATAGTGGAAAAACATATTTCTACAAATCTAGACGAAGAGTACTACAGAAAAAAAAGTAATCTCCTTTAGTTGAACATGGCTTTATAGTTTAGGATTTAGAATGGTTTATGCAAAGGATGCCAAACAAGGAAGTCCAATCCATTAATCATATGCTCATCACTTGCAAAGATAAGAAAGGTTTTACGAGACTTTGTCTACACACTAATCCAACATGTTCATAACTATACTGGACGAGGAAGTCCTATTAGGGGAAACTTATAGAAACTCATGGAATGCATGACACTTGGAAATGACACATAAAATGTTATAAGGGTTGAAGCTCTTTGGTCCACTTAGATTTAAAGAAATTTTGTTATATTTCAAGGTCCTTTTGTTAATCCCTTGGTTTTCACAAATTGCTTAGCTCTAGATCAAGGCGAACAAGACTAATCAAATGCAAATTGAGTCTCTTTGGAAGGAAGCTCTCTCTGAACTAAATACCCCACGTTTAAACTCAACATTTTACAAATATTGATGCCATATTTATTGGCATGGCCAAAAATATGTACAAAGTTAATAGAGCGGCTCTCCATTTTCTTAGATCTACATCCATGCCTTCATCCACATTTTGTTGTAACTTATCAGAGAAATAACTCTATTTTAGATCTTCCAAAGAAACCAATCATAAGAATTTTCCTAGTATAAAATCTTGTGGAGTGAAATTCTAGAAAATAACTCCAACCAAGTGGCATAGTGCGACTAAAGCATTTTGGTGACGTGTTTATATATGTTGTGATACTCTTCTATAGTTTCAAGTTTGTATTTTCAATAAGAGGATAAGTATTAGTAGTTTTCCTATATATGCTCATGTTCGCATTAATGACATCATCAATGCATACATCATCATATCAACTTGAAAAATATAACCTAAGGTTCTTTGCATATAAGAACTTTTGCGCACAAAATATATGCTCATGAGAAAACCATGAGTGATCTGAAATATGTTCCTTTTTGGTGTGTGCTCTTTCTAATCATCTTTTTTAATTTTTAATATTATTTGTATTTTTATCGTATGTATATGTGCTATATTGCTGTATATGTTGGTGCGAGTTATATTGTCATGGGGCTAGCTTTTCTCAACAAGCTCCCTCCTCATATGGACATGAAATTTGTCAAGGAGTGAAATGTGGGGTTAAAAGTGATGATATTAGCATAAATCCCCCTTCTTAGTTCATGTCATACATTGACTTCACGGAAGATATTATAAGTTTTATGTAATTATCCTTTCCAACTTTTCTCCATCAATGTTTGTTGGTTAGAAATGCCCTTTGTTGCTTTTTGTGGCATATCGATCTCCAGCTTTAAGGGCAGTAAGGGGCTTTCATAAGACCAGATGGAGCTTATGGGTTCTTCCTTGTAAATAAGCTTTGGAGATGACACTTGTGGTATGGCAATTTCTATTTGCGTGTTGGGTTGCTCTAGGGAAACCAACAATGGGGTTTGGGCTTGGATAACCAACAAGGGTTTTGTAACATCTTGTGGAGTAGAAGCTTCCCCATCAATCACCCTACCTTGAGATAGGGTTTCTCTTAGGGATCCAATTCGAAGCCACCACTAAGAAGACTTGGGAATTAGCAAGTGGCAACAGTGAGGCTAGTGATATACATTTTTGTTTTGGGATCCAAATATAGCCAACGGTTACCCTCATAGTAGCCTTGAGCTTCTAATAAGCATTTAGGTATCCATTTTAGAGTAACCTGTAGTTTGGATTTTCTGCATCAATTATTTTGTTGAGGCCTTCTTCATGCTTGGTTAGTTGAGATGATACAGATGGAGAAATCTTGGAAACCCATTTTAAGCTAGATTTGGATTTCCACCTTTTAGCTCGTGTTATCAGTTGGTCCTTTTAACGTGGAGGTGTTTGTGGAGGGAAAAGAATCAAGAGTCTTTTGAATAGTAGACGATGAGGTGGAGGGGGTTTCTTTGGATTTGGTTGATGTTAAAGCTTCCTCCTCGTTCGAATTTTGATTAAGAGTGAAAGGTGGCAAGGGGTTATGAGAAATGTTCAACTGAGGCTTCACCCATAAAGACACGCCCTGTTGACCAGTCAATCATATACCTTGTAACTTTCATCCATGTGCGACCAAGTATTTCTGTTCAGGTAATGTTCTTGCAAGCATAACCAAGAAGTCTCCCACTAGGTGCTTGTTATCATAAAATATTTCAATTTGTAGTAGCTATTAGCAGATAAACCAACACAGTAAAGAAAGAATTAACATTAAACATAATGGTAAAATTAAACAAGAGACACTTGATTAATACATACTGTAGACGACATTACACAAATAATACGAAGATGAAAAATAAACTCTGTATTTCTCAATGCTCAGATAGTTAATTATCCCATCTTCATCCATGATTACAATAAGCGCTTGTGAGTGGGTACATAGTTTTCAACTTTGAGAAATAGAACAACACATATGACTACTGGAATCCTATGCCTAAACTACCCCTAAGCTAAGAGGTTGGTGACACTCTTATGGGTTATTGTGATTTAGGTTGGACAAGAGATTGTGATTCCATAAAGTGATTTCGTGGATGAAATCACTTTCTGAATATTATTTTTTGCTTGGTCCTGGTGCTTTCTCTTGGACTACTAAGAAGCAGCCTACAGTGGCATTTTCTTCTACAAAAGTTGAGTACTGGCAACTTATTTTGCTACTTGTGAAGCAGTATGGCTAAGGAGGATTTTAATGGACGGGAGTTCAGATTAGTGGGGCTACAAGCTTGAAATAAGGCAATTAGAGTTGCATGCTTATTACCAAGAACCCTGTGTTTCATGCTCAAATGAAGAACATTAAGATTCAGTATCACTCTGTGTGAGAGCTGATTGAAGATGAGATAGTGGAGTTGTACTATTCTATGGACTAGAACTATGCTGATATCTTCACCAAGGCTCTTGGGAAGGACGAGCTTACTTGGCATCTTCATCGACTTCGCGTTGGACCAAGAACATAATCTTTCTTTGGGTAGACATTGAGGGGGATGTTAGTATACACTCAATGCCCACCTTTCAGCATGTATCTCACATCTATGTTTGGTAAAGACCCCCATTATGAGGATAAGTCATTGGTGTTACATGTGTCTTTTGTGGGAACCCATCTTAGATGCTGATGAGGTCATTATTGTGACTATTGATGGTTAGGTGATGGTTAGGGGTACAAGTGTTTGCTGGGGCATAGGATAGTGCCTTGGCGGCTCGGGGTGGCAGAGGTCGAGGGGAAAGCTCATTATTAGTGGTGGGCATTGTGGTTGGTTGGCCACATTTTGATGACAGTGATCATGTCTATGCTACGTAACCACCTGTGTTGTATACGCACCTACTACCACAAAACTTTTAGCACTATATATAAACGTAGTTATCACAAGCTAATATATCTAATGTTTGTGAGTATCCATACTCTCTACACCACTTTTGCAGCACCATATATAGACATAGCTAAGATATCCAATTTTTGTTACGATTCATACACTCTACACTTAGTACTTCATTTATCTAAAGTCTATTTAGATAGCCATCTAAACTCTACTTGACAATGTATGGGTGGATAGCACTATTACATTATACCTCTCTCAAAATTTTAAATTCTATTGCATTATCTATTGCACTTGTCTTGTTTAGATAGCCATCTAATCTCTACTTCACAATGTATAAGTGGATAACACTATTACATTATACCTCTCGCACAATTTTAAATTCTATTGCATTATCTATTGCACTTTGTGTTGCTATCTATCTTTTCACTGTGCTATATTGTTATAAAATGACCTAGCCTAAGTGATACTTTTTGGGGAACACATTTTCTCTATGACCGAAATCTTACTCGGGGCTGTAAGAAAACCTTTTCAAGATATGACATGACTGATTAATTTCCCCTTACCCATGCAAAACACACATTTAAAAGGATTTAGGGATATTCTTTTTTCCCCACATCTAAGAAATATTTTCCTCAGATAGTCATCCACAAATATCTGTATGAATGTATGCAAGAAGACTAATAAACACTACATCATACACCGTTAAGAAGTGGCTCTGGGGACATTGCATAAGACGAATTTGTGCCTATTCTTCTCTCTGTTTAGCTTCCTCCATTTTCTCAATTTTGTTGAAATCTTATCACATAGACAATGATTCTACCTCTTCTTCAAAGTTGTCATAATATCGTTCTTGTATCTAACTATATTTCCCTCTAATAATCCTACTCCTTGTTCTTCTATAGATGCAATCCTAGTCTATAATGCAGTTTCTAAAGCTACCTAACACCTTCTATTCTCCCTAAATATATGTATTAACACAGCACTTGTTGTGACTTCCCAGTCTTTACATTCTCAAGTCCACTTTAGCCTACAAGCTATGCGAGTACACTTGGCCTGGTCATCAGTGCAATCTCATCAAGCCTTCTACTTGTCAATGGTGAGTTGCTACATCAAATCAATGCAAGCATTAAGAGTTCTACTTGTCAATGGTGAGTTGCTACATCAAATCAATGCATGCATGGTTAATTTTCTTGCTTATGACAAGATTTGTGGTTTTTCTCATTAACCCTAAATCCTTGCCATGAGTCACTTCCTCAACATGCTCATGTGTTGATTCCATGCCATTGGAATGCATTGACACTAGCCACATAGCATTCACATAGTGATTTATTATTTTTTGTCTCATGAAAGCCTAATTTCCATGAAGCATTGATGCTATTTCCATGCCATTGGTGATTGATTGCATCATTCCTATGTCACATTGATAGTCGTTGGAATCATTCATAGCTATTTGGAAGTATTGGTCATCATTTTGTGAAATCTTGCCATCCACTTACATAATGGTAGAGATTGATGCTATTGGATCATTTTGGGATGCTTATAACATGCACATAAGGTCATATGTTCATACTTGAAGCTTATTTTAAGACTTCTAATATGGTCATGCTCATGTATGCCATGGCCTAGGCATAGTTTTGGTGTTGTGTTGTTGATGTGACAAGATTGGAGAAGCTACACATTACATAGGATCATGCATGGATATGATGATCAGGCATGAGTATGTATCGTATATTGTAAAAGCATGAGTCATGCTTTGTCTTGTAATAAGTGGCTTCATTTCATCTATTTGAAGCTTTTCACATATAACCTCACCTTGTACCTCACATTTCCAATTCATAGAATCTACAAATATATGTAAGGGAATCTACAAATATATGTAAGGGTACCCTTGGCATTGGAGGAGAGGCCTGGAGGAGAGGCCAAGGGAGAGCATGTTTTGAAATTTTGATGCCGTGATTGCTTTGGGAAAAGCAATACAAAGAGGGATTAGGTACTTGGATGTGAAGCTCATGTGAAGAGTTGGCCTCAACCCTTACCTTGGACATAAACATGGTAAGGGGGTGAGAAGGCTTGGCTGGAAGATCGACAAGCATCCAAGCACTTAATCAACTTGACATGAACTTGTATTGATTGCATTCAGGAAATGGGGCCTAAGTGATCATGGTACTGGTACAAGTCATGAGGATGTATACCATTGATTTGGTTTGATATGCAATGGATGTGGCAAAGTTTGGCTCTTGATGATATATATTGTGTTGGGCATTGGATAGTGGAGATTTGGCACCGAACGTAAAGGAGAGGCGGCCAAATTTTTGTTAAGATCCATGCATAGCTATGCAGGGAATTTTGGAAGAGGCTAGCAACGGACGAGGAAGGGGAAGGAGCCAATGGGAATGAGCAATGGGAATGAGATGGTAAGTAGACAGGCCACCGTGCATAGATAGGTTATTTTTTTCTCATGCTTTTTGTATGAGCTTGGCTCAATTTTTTTTGTCACACAGCAATTTAAATGATGTTTGTATGAATATTCATATCAATCCCATCATATTTATATGTAACTTTATGTCTTGTAAGTATGTTTTCTTTCAAAATCTCTCAAAAATCTGAGTACCTGTTGTGGTACAATGGTGGCAGAATAGGATAGATTGGGCTAGTAAAGTCAGTATAAGCATCGATATGATTGTTGATAATAACCCATTCTGTCGAGTTGGTATAAGGCTGGGTTCACAAGAGGGCGGTAGAAATGGGAGCCTAAAACCCCCATTTCCGGGTGGAATCTATCCTGTGCATGCTCTTCCGCCCCCCCCCCCCCCCAGTTCACACAGAGAGGTGGAAAAGCCTCTGTTCCATTCTTCTGCCGGCCACCCCAAGGTTCACACTGTGCCGGTGGAAAGAAGTTTAATTTACCTGCTAAACCTTAATAAAGAGAACCATATAAGAACACACTTGGACACAAAAATGGAATATTGCTTGTGCTACAAATCCAACTTTTCTCACTAATGCGTGCCTCGGCTACAAAATGGAATATTGCTCATTAATGGATGCTTGTGCTACAAATCCAACTTTTCTCACTAATGCGTGCCTCGGCTACAAATACTAGGTGGAAGATGATGATGAATCCATGTCCGCCAGCGCCTACTCACTAAATACTTGTTGAATATTCACTCTTGATTGCTCTCGATACATTGCCCTAGCAAGGTTGTCCCGTCTCTCTGAGCTTAAGCCAAGGTCACTAGCACCTTCATTGCCTCTTTGCGCACGCTCCATTGCCTCCTCAGTTTCGACTCCTCTCGTAGCTTTCGACTCCTCTCGTAGCTGGTAATTCCATCATTGAAGTAGTCGCACTTCTTCAATCCTCTTCTGCATGGCCCGAACGTGCTAATTCAGCTTCCGCCTCTCGTACCCATTCCATATCAAAAGCTTCTCCATGGCAAATACAAATGTTATGGAGCACAAGGCAAGCAGCAACAACATCTGGCACATATCGTAAATTCATGTCACACCTTTTCAATAAGATACGAAACCTAGCCTTAAGCATGCCAAATGCTCTCTCAACAGGCATCCCAGTGCTTGATTGAATGAAATTCCAATAATACTTCTTTCGTGACAAGCCTTCTTTGCATCCTTTGAAGGGCACTAGCATGTATGGTCGTGCCAGGTAAGCACAATCACCAACCAAACAAAAGTTTCCTAGTTCACCTCTTACACACCTTTACTTCTTGTGAAGTTTAAGGAGTCATGAATTGACCCAGCCCATCCTACATCATAGTTCCATATTGAACAATTCGAAGCTACGGTCAACTGCAACAAAATTGAATGGAACCCCTTTCGATTGAAGTAATCCACATGGTTGTCTTTCGGGGCGATGATAGGGATGTGGGAACCATCAATAGCACCAACAACAAATGGAATGCCTCGTATAGCCTCGAATTCACTAGCTACTATGGCAAGCCGTGAAGGTGAAGGCCACCTAATGTAGAGATCTCTAAGACCTGATGTGACAATTGCTTTGCAAAAGTCTATAACTATGCGACAGCTTGTGCTCTTTGCACAACCATGGAGATCACCTAACATTTCTAGGCCTGAACCTATAGCTAGCCTGCTAAGAGCTATTGCCACTCTGTTTTCAACAGATATTGCTTGCCGCATGTTTGTGCTCGTCTTGCTCATTGAGGGAGAAAGCTTTCCACAAAGGTAATGAAAAGTTTCTCTACTCACTCACAAGCGACGTTCAAACATGCTTGCATTGTATGCACTCAATAAGAAGTGTTCTAAAAAGCCTTGAGGTCATGGATAAGCCCAAGATCTCCTACGCTCATGACCCCTTCTACGGTTTGAAATCTTCCTAAAGTTGACAAAACGTGCCATGCATTGAGTTACATGGAGCCACGATTGGACTAATGCCTCATCATTATGCATGGTTGGTCCCTTAAGCAATTCATTGATAGCTAAGGAGCACAACCATGCACAATAGAGTGCAAACTCCTTAGACATGACCATTGGAACCTACAAGACAGTGGTTGACCACAAGAATATTAGCATGAGAATAAATAGCCAACGAAAATTAACAAATACTACACAACAAAACATTTGCAAGTTTGCATTTGGAAAACCCTAATGGGTGGAAACCTTGGATGACGAAAAAATTATAGAGTACACTACAAAACTCAAACACATAAAGCTGGATTCCTAGGAGTCATGTGCTACTTATCACGACTTTCAACGTACTTGAGGTATCCACTCATGGATGCATGCATTGCTGCCATGAGTTGAAGTTGCTCTCTCTCTAGGGCATCCTGACGGCTAGAATTATCCTTGAGATACTCCACTAGTTGCCGTCCAGTGTCCGCCATTTGAGCCAAGGACTCCTCAGCCTTAGGAGTACTTCGACGGATTGGAGGAACGGATGACTGGCCCTTCTCTAGTTCTTTGTCAACCTTGCCTTCAGTAGTGGAACAACCTACAAGCGGAACATCATCTAGTGGGGTGGATGAAGCATGGCTTAAAGGGGTGGATGTTGCTCTGTCGTGGTAGTATTCGTCCACCACATCGTACCATTTGCAAGTACGCCTCCTGTCATTGCCAGAAATGTTATTGTGAACTTTATCTATCCTATATTGTGCAAAAACTGCTTGAAATTTTTTGCGACAACCCTCACTATCTTTGTCGAAATCTGGATAAGTGGATGCAAGTTGTGTGGCAACCTTAGCCCACAAGTTAACCCCTTGTTTTACAAGATTATTAAAATCCTCATTCATCCCCCCCTAACATGAATCAACTGGTCAACCCAAAAGTCTTTCCACTTGCCCTTGCCACCTTTGGTGTCATTGTCATCGTCACCTCCCAAATCGACAACCACCTTCTTCTTGGAGGCCTTTGTCTTCTTGGATAGAGCTTGGCTATCCTGCACCACATCCTCATCCGTTTGAGACTTCCTCTTTGAAGGCTTTCCACGACCTTTGGTGGATTGAGAGGGCATGGAGTTAGGGCATGGGCTAGGCGATGGTTGAGGTGTGAAAGGAGAAGTTTGTGAAACCATAGGTGAATTAGGATTAGAGGCACAGGAGGTTGAGGTATGTAAGGAGATGGTTGTGGAACCATAGGTGAAATATTTTGAGAGGCACTTAGAGGAGGTGAGGTTTGTGGTGGTTGCGGAGTGATGCTATGGTTAGGAGGCCTAAATAAGAAGGAGGTGCCAGGGGAGGGAGAGGTAAGCATGGCGGTGAACCCATGAGGGGGCATTGGGAAAGGTGGATGGGAGAAAGGATAGAAGTTTGGTTGATGGAATGTGGCTTGGGAGAGAATGGCGTCGTCATCGTCCCTTTGGGAATCAATGAATTGGTTCGGCATGTTGGAGTCCATGGTACCTACAACATACAAGAAGAGAGAGAAGTTTAGCATACGCTCAATGCGTTCAACACAACCCAAGAAGCAAGTCGACATGTCTTCATTTGTCACCTTTTGTTCGGATGTAGCAATGCTCTCTCCAAGAGGAATCTACAATTACAAACCATTAGGACTTGTTTGGGGTCTTCTTGGGCCCTTTTATTTGGACACTTAGTAAAATGCTTAAAATGCTAATCAAGCTTTGACCAAGCTAGTGGCCTAGGCCTGAAAATGCATTTTTCCTTTTCTACAAAAAAGAAAATAGGCCAAAAGGTGATCTAATCATTAGATCTTCTGTCCTTGGGAAGGAATATGGACCTAACTACCTTTTTGTCTTGTAGTGAAGTACCTTTCACAAAGAATGTTTGAAAATTTTCGTCACTTTGTTCCCTCCCTTTTTGGAGGTGCTACAGATCCCACTCTCTCTCTACACTCTCTCTCTAAAACGCGTTTAGGGTATTTTACTTGGGTAAGGGCTTCTTTTTCTCTCTCTAGGAGCCATGGCCTGCAGATCTGGACCTCCTACTCCATCATCCTCTCCACCAGCTCTCATGGAAGAGCCACCAGCTCTCATGGAAGAGCTCACCATCCCCTCTTGTGAAGGTACAGATCTACACATCCTTACAAGCTGAAGCTCTCCATCTCCATCACTAGCAAGCTCTCCATATCTATCATCCTCTCCACCAGCTCTCATGGAAGAGCTCACCATCCCCTCCTGTGAAGGTACAGATCTACACATCCTTGCAAGCTAAAGCTCTCCATCTCCATCACTAGCAAGCTCTCCATATCTATCTCCTCAAGGCCTCCATTTCCATCTCTGTATCCATCTGCATCTCCTCCACCTCCATCTCCATCACCATCTCCATCTTCATCTCCTCCATCACCATCCACATTTCCATCCTCCACCTCCATCCTCCATCTCCATCATCTCCATCACCATCCACATTTCCATCTCTGTATCCATCTACATCTCCATCTCCATTTGCTAGGTATAATGGCTCTACGGGACATCACCAACAAGCAATCAAAGTTTCGCTTGCACGTGGACTTAGACGAGGAGTATGCCACAATGCGAAGTAATCGAACGAAGGGATGTATTCCTGCTAAGGTGCTACGACTTCAAGGTGCAAAAGCCATTGATCTTTGGACTGATGGAAGCATTTATCCCCTTGATCCACAGACTGGTGCACCTCCCCCTTTTCGTAATATCACGCAGGTCGTACGCTTCTTGGGTGATGGTTATAATGGTTTCTTAGGGTACTGTCAGAGGCTCTATTCTTTGTACTTGCAGGAACTCTCAAATCAAAATCACCTCAGGAAGCTTCTAAAATTATGCAAGGCAAAAAAGGAAGAATGTGCGTCAACTTTCATGGCCACAAAGGAACATATGCTGGCTCGAGTCAAGGATCTAGAGAAGGAGGATGCAGAGCAGAAGATGAAGCTTGATGAAGGTGTGGAAAGCAAGGATCGAGCTATAGAGAACTATCTCCGTCTTCGAAACTCAACTCGGAACCTTCGCCGACGTGTCGATCATTTCACTCACCTCCCCGTGGGATATAATGCAAGGCAGCGAAAGCGCAAGCCTCTGAGTCTTCTTTCCAAAGATGGGGGGGCTCGCAAGCGACGTGTGCATCAAACAAGATAATCACAGCTTCAAAACTAGCATTACATTCCTTTTTCATATAGTTATGTCATTGACTCTGAACTATGTGATGTCCAGGGAATGTGCTAAAGCAATATTAGGTTGTTCCAATACTGAGAAGTCTATCCTTGAGCACATTATTCCAGAGCAGAAAGTAATCAATATGATAACCAATCCAGTAAATGGTGCGTTGTGTGACAGGATTCAAAAGTATTTTCTCAAGGAATTCAAGCAGATTGTCAGTCTCGTTGACATGCTCACTGTGTGCGACACAGCAGGTATCAGTGATAAGGGATACAGGGCTTTGTATACTTGCATCACAGCACGTCTACAAGGCAAAGGAATGACACGATCTATACTTCCAACACCATACAGTATAGTTATGCCAAGGAAGTCAGCAAACAACAATATTGCCGACTTGCTAGGCGGCTACAGATGGGTGGATGGTAGCATGCCAATGTCAAATTCAAAAGATTTTGCTTACAACAAGTTTAACAATGTTTACGTCGAGGTGGAGGCGCTTCAACGAGCTATGATTCAATTTTATGATATGACATTAGAGGAGACGGATGGAAAGGCTATATTTGTCCTCAAATTGGATGAATGTCAGGTTGTAAAGGGCCAAAGGGTGGAACGTACAAGTCTGACACTCATGAGCAGGGCATTGAAGCGAAAGAGCTTAGACGGCGAAGATGAAACAGGTGATGCGGAGAATAACTTGCACACAAAGCGACGCAAGCAAGATTACTTTGGAGTGCAGTCTGAGAAGAACATATGGTGGCAGGCGGCATGGACCCTTCCGCACGAGGACCATGACAGTCTGAGGTGGTACTTCACCCGTACAGGTATTCAAGGAGTGATACACAGGCAATCAAATGGTGAAGTCTTGCATGTGCCTGGCACTGGTCACTTTGAAATAGAGTGGCACCTTGGTGGTGATCTCAAGACCCTCAAATGCATGTTGGGAACTAAAAGCGGTGCTAACACTTTGTTTCCATGCATCTTTTGTTGTCATCCAAGGATGCCAAGTGTCGCAGTGGGGAAGGCCAAACAAGCAACCAAGGTGAAAGGTCGTAAGCAGGCAAGTGCAAAGGGCTCAAATCAATTACAAAAAGGGAAGGGTATGCACGTCTGGCTCAATGGAATTATGAGCTGCAATCAAAGCAAGGCACCATCTCGCGCAGAGGAGGATGCTACTTGGAACCCTATTCTTTCAATTCCACTGTCGCGAGTACATGTGTGTACCTTGCACGCAAGACTTAGAATTCTGGACAAATTGTTGATGCTCCACATCAATTATGCTTGGAACATGGAGCCAGAGTCACGGCGAGAACAGGGCATCCAAGAGCTTGAAGTTGTTTTATCATCTGTGGGGCTTCACGCAGGTGCTGTCACCCTCTCTAAGGATCGCAAAAACCCATCAAGTACCCAAGAAAACCCTAATAAGATATGTATGGGTGGTGCAAAAGCAAGACACTTGCTCTCAAACTATGGTGAGGCTCAAAGCCATACACATTTTGAATTATGGAAGCAGATTTGTGATGTAACAACCTATCGAGGCAATGAGGCGACACTAGGATTGAAGCGTGCACATGTGTGGGAAGCTTGTGATGAGATGATGAGGCTTCTTGAGCGCCCGTATCTTGATGAAGCAGAGATAGCTACATTCAAGACTTCGATTGACAGATTCACAGAAGAAATGATCGATGCTTGGGGGGAAACTCATATAACACACTACATGCATATTCTCTATGCGCACAATTCCTTCTTTCTAGATGAATATGGGTCTCTTGCACTCTGGAGCAACCAAGGCATGGAACGATCACATTACCAAGCCAAGGCGGCCTATTTTAAGAACACGGGTCATGGCGGTGGCAAGGTTCGCAGCAATGCGTTTCAGGAAATGTTCAATTGGTTTTACCGTGCACTTACTGGGAGAAAGGCCCAAAAGCGAGCCGGAAATTTATCTTTGAGGCGCAAAATCATGAAGGTGGTAGGTGCAAGGCGAAAGAGAAGGGTGCAATGTGTCAATGGCACGTGAAAGAGCGAGGCAATGGCACAGTGGTCGACTAAGAAATGGCCGCGTGTGGTTACCCACCCAATAATTCTTGTTCGCCACTTTTTGGCGCGTTCATTGTAAATTGACTTTTTTGTAATTTTGGCCCCCTATAAATATCAGTGAGTTTTATAGTCATTTTTAAAAGTCTTGACTTGTGAGCTCTCTCTCTTCCTCTCCCCTTGACTCTCTCGCGCTCTCTCTCTCTCTCTCTCTCTCTCTCTCTCTCTCTCGTGCACTAATATCTCACGCACATGGAGCCCCCAAATGATCCTCCCTCCAATACGCAGGATGACATTTTCAAAGACCTTGGGCCCTTACCGGTGGCACATAGAACTGAAATCCCAAACATTTACCCACAAGCCCAAATGGATCTGGAAGCTGAGCGTGTGAGGCTTGAGCGAGAGGCCCAAGAAGCCCAAGAACGCCAAGAAGCGAAGAGATTACAGAAAGAAGCAGAGGACATGGAGGCAGCTGAGAGAGCAAGAAAAGAAGCCGAAGAGACCGTCAGAACACAGGAGGAGGACGAGGCAGCAAAGAAAGCACATGACGATGAGGCTGCCAAGAAGGCGGAAGAAGACGAGGTAGTTAGGAAGGCGGAGGTAGATAAGAAGGCTGTAGAAGAAGCTCAGGCCGCCGCAAGCAACGAGAGAAGATTAGCATTCTTTGCTGCGGAGGAGGATTGGCTTAACAAAAAAGCTCGCGGATTTGTTGCTGACCTGCGAATGGCCGGATACGAAGATGACACAATTTTGGAAGCGGCTATACAAAGTCTTCGAGCAGAATATACAAAGAGGAGAAATGAAGACACAGTAGAAAGGGAGCACCTGCCGAGTAATAGGATTCTCAATGCAATGCTAGACAGAGTCTTGGCTCGTGCACTTGGTAAAGGAAAGAGAAAACTCTCAGCTGAGGAAGTAGAAAATAAGAGACAGAAGCTTGAACGAGAAGCCAGGGCAGCAAACACACGGAGGCTTCGTGAGGAAAAAGAAAGGAAAGATGAAGAGGAGCGAGTAAGGAAGGAGGCAGAGCAGAGAGCAGCTCAGAAGACTCCATCTGCAAAGGCAAAGAAAACTCCAACACCTGCAAAGGCTTAGAAGGGGAAAACCATTCCTAAACGCACAGAACCCCCTTCCGATAACTTCCAAGAGCAGCGACAAAAGTTCAAAAATGACACGCCAGCTTGGACTCGCCACGCGCAAGCACCACCGCCCCCAACAACGCAGAAGAAGCAAAGGTGGAGACCAGGGACAGTTGCCCTTAGAGAAATTCGCAAATATCAGAAGACCTGCACACCAATTATTCCGAAGGCACCTTTTGGGCGTCTCGTCAAAGAGATTATCCACGATCAGCGCCGGGATGTCAATCGTGTGCAAGCGGCGGCACTAGGCGCTCTGCAACAAGGTGCCGAGGATATTTTGGTTTCGCTTTTCCAAGACGCGGTTTTGTGCATGGTGCATGCAAAACGTGTCACTTTGAAGCCATCTGATCTTCGTCTAGCTAGGCGTATCCGTGGAGAGGACGCTCTCTTTCACTAGATAGGGGAAGCCTTTGTAATGCAACAAATCCGTGTTTTGTAATCTCAATTTGATTAATGAAAAACCATGTCTATTTTTAAAAAAGTTATTTTCTATTGCAAGTGATTGTCGTCTTGTCAAGGTAATTGTAGTCTTTTGCATGTAATTGTTGTCGCTACGTACATTCGACCTCATGTGAACGCTCGTCTGCCACCACCCGTCCGACTTTGGCTCAACTCGACGGGCCGATTTCTCCTGTGTATGGCCCCAAAAGGGTAGATCAGATGTGCGGGGTGCGCCGGGGCCGACGGGGGGGGGGCCGGTGGTCGCGCCGTGGAACTTGTGTGCCACGGAGCGACCACGGGGCCGACGGGGGGGCCGCCGGTGGTCGCGCCGTGGAACCTGTGTGCCACAGGCAAAAGTCGCTCCGTGGCACACATGTTCCACGGCGCGACCACCGGCCCCCCCGTTGGCCCCGTGGTCGCTCCGTGGCACACAGGTTCCACGGCGCGACCACCGCCCCCCCCCCCCCCCCCCCCCCCCCCGTCGGCCCCGGCGCACCCCGCACATCTGATCTACCCTTTTGGGGCCATACGCAGGAGAAATCGGCCCGTCGAGTCGAGCCAAAGTCGGACGGGTGGTGGCAGACGAGCGTTCACAAAAATTGATTGAAACATCATGACAGGACACGACAACAACATATAAACACATCAAGAAGATAAAACTTAAAATCAGCTCGAAAAACATCTTGATGTCATTAATTGTTTGATTTTCACAAAAGGCATATGAGTACATTGGATCTAGCCAACTCGCTTGATGAGCTTGGTGAAAGCCTCGTGGGTGAGAGTCTTTACTGATGGTTTGTCACCAATGCGTTCGGCTATCTCTTTGGCATCAATGATGCCTTGTCCAAGGCTAAGGCCACAAAATCCTAGGAAAGACCCTGCACTTTTATCACCAAAGCTATAGATAGCTGCTTCCCTATTTACAAGAATACATTTATGGGCATTTTGGGCTATAGGGGCTTCAGACAGGATGGCGCTTAGGGCTCTGCACTTCAAAAATTCAGCTTGCGCATCATTTGAACAGTCGTTGTGAATCACGCGAAGCATCTCGGCATTGAAGCTCGGGATGTAGTGCCATAGCGCAGCATCTTTCCCCTCCACCTCCTTTCGTGCTCCACCCTTTCGGCTTGCGAACCAGTCCATTTCTCTTGCGGTCTACAAAGTAGATAGAAGAATGAGTTGACTTCAAAAAATTACAAATTAAGAAGGGAAGAAATTGGCTGTACTACCTCAATGGCATCATCATGATCCGCAAGGTCTGCATCACTAATATTGATGCTCCCGAGGCTGACGGAATCCGAAATGGCAAGCGGCTTGTGAGGGGCAAAGCTGGCACACTCTCGTAGAAATCCTTGCACTGGGATATTTGTACAAGAGTCTCTACCCCACAAGGGACTCTATTGAGGCATGATTTTCCGGGAGCGCAAGCACCTTTGTGACATCTGCGGAACTGAAGTCAATGCGGATGTCATCATCTTTGGACGACTTTTGTGTGTCTCGCATGCCCGCGTACATAGCAATGACTGAGAGAGTTTCATCCTGGTGCAGCCCAAGGACATGGGCGATGTCATCCAAAAATAAGAACTCTACACCTTCTACTATGATGGGGTGTAGAGTTCGCACTTCGAGCTCTGGAACTTCATCCATGACATCGTCCCCTTCGATGTCCCGTTTCATAGCCTCAGCTTGCGGCTCTTCCACCAGAGTCACAAGTGCAAGAGATGCTTCTTGCACTGGGGTGACAATCTCCTCCTTTGGGTCAGCTTCCTTGATCAAGAGATAAGGTGTGGCTTTCTTTGGAGGAGTGGCCTTCCTCTTTCCCTTGCTTTTCTCTGTTCCCTCCAAGATCAGGAGGGCAAGAGTCATGTCCCACCTCAAAAAACTTGTGCCGATGTTGCCCATTCCAAGACCTACCAGGTTATCTTCTTCCTCCTCCCTTAGATATGTGCTACTAAGGCCTTTGAGGAATCTTGCAAGCCTAAACCTGAAATTTTTGTCCGCTTTGTAGGTTTGCTTGATAAGATCCACAGGCACCCAAGTCCCCTCCTCGTCTTCAAAGTTGACACAATATTCAGCCATGTATGTGTCCATGTAGCTAGTGAACGCCCCAAACACGTCATTATGGAGTTCGGCGGTGCCTTCCATGTCAATAGATGTCTGAAAGATGGGTGCAAGCTTCTCATCAAGTGACCGAGGTCAAGTTTGTGCAATTGAGATAGGAGAGCTTAGGCGGGGGTGGCCATGCTTGAGTAGCGAAGAAGGCGAGGGGACCGCAAAGATGCCGAGAGTGAGGAGATGAACTCAAAGTGGCCAAAAGTGACTTATAAAGAGGTCTTTAAAACTTTTTTTATGTTTAAAAATTCACTTAAAACCTCCAAAAAAATAAAAAACACGCGACATAACTTAAAAGTGCACAAAATTGAACACAAATTGCGAGTAGCCAAAATTGTTTTGAATTAATCTCTCAAAATCTGTTACATAGCTTGCTTGATATGGATACATCTAGGGAAGGGAATGCTTTTACAAAAGTAAGATGCCTCTTTCCTCTTACGTAGAGGTGTGTTATCAATCACAAATAAAAAGTCACCTTTCAGTGCATCAGTGCAAACCTAAGGCCTAAGTACTCCCTTAGGTTCGCCATATTCCAATCAGCATTTACTACGATATCCCACACATCAGCTTGCGTGCTAACATGTACATCAAGCTGTTCTGCATCACTGATGTCCGAATCGAGTGCTTGCCATTCGCCTCCAGTCAGCTTCCAACGTCTGTAAGGAAAGATAATAGAGAGTTGTTGCTTTCCAAGCTGGTACCGAACGACCATCTTCTCCGACACCACCATGCACTTTATCTTGTCACCCTGATGTTGAATAACCTTCAAATCCCACGAAGGTGGCAAAAAGGCACTCATTACTATGCCTCCCTTTGCAATCCACATTGTAGGAGTCCGGTGAACATCAGCCTCCTTGAACAAAAACACAAACAAATGTAAAGGCATGAAGAACGTGAGAGTCGCACGATGTGACCCATAGGTGCACTTCATTGCATTGCACACATCAATCTCAATCCGACATCTGGTTAGTGCAACCAAAGTATTGTCGGGCTTTGGCCAATCATGGTCCGTGAGACTTGGTGTAGGGAGCCTCCGTAGAGTCCCAGAACCATCTCTTGACGTGGGTACAATATACTCTGCATAAAAGAAGAAAACTGAGTGCTCTAAAAGCTCTGATGCCGAACAACCAGTATATAGTAGCTTGCCGATTTCAAAGTGGTGCACCTCAAAGGTTCCAGAAAGGGCCTCTAAAGGCTCCCATTCCACAAATGTCGACGGAAAGATGTCTGCACAGAACATTACAAGAACACACTTGAAAAAATCAAGCTTCCATAGTAACATGAAATGATATTAGCATGTCTCAGTGCAGCCCATAAAACAAGAAGCACAAATAAAACTTACAATTTGCAGGAAAGCGTTTGTGATTGGCATTGTCAACACGGAGTTGCGATGCCTTGTACACGTGTTGGATCATCACCTGCTTGCTTCCGTCAGCCCCCTGCTTGAGATCCACTATGCGACCCTTCCAATGGTGTGACTTTAACCCTATGTATCTGCGAGAGACTTTGTGGGCTCCCCTTGTGCTTGGACGCATCGTCACCCACATTCCTTTTGCAAAGGTACTTGTAACCCACAAGCCAGTGTCGTCTTGTTCGTTGCTGCTGCTAAAGGACTCCACCCTTGAACGAGGTCGGCGACTCATTGTGCTTGGCTAACCGATTAAGCTAAATGCTATGAAGTTGTAGGTGTGTGAGAAGATCTCTGCAACCTAATGCTAGCAGAGCATATAAGCTGGCAAGAGGAGTCAAGAATGTGTATAAGCTAGCAAGAGGAGAGTGAAGAATGTGTGCAAGCAAGAGAGGATGGACTTGATGGGGAAAAAAGTGGACTGTTTTCCAAGCTTTCCATAGCCAAGAAGATCTCTGCAACCTAATGCTAGCAGAGCATATAAGCTGGCAAGAGGAGTCAAGAATGTGTATAAGCTAGCAAGAATGTGTATAAGCTAGCAAGAGGAGAGTGAAGAATGTGTGCAAGCAAGAGAGGATGGACTTGATGGGGGAAAAAGTGGACTGTTTTCCAAGCTTTCCATAGCCAAGAGGAGAGTGAAGAATGGGGGAAAAAGTGGACTGTTTTCCAAGCTTTCCATAGCCAAGAAGGCACAGAAAGATAGATCTAACTTTAGGAGGGAAGGGGAAGGCAGAATGGGGAGGGAGGAGGCCAAAAAAAGACTCTTTTAGTTAGAGAGAGACTCAAAACCCAATTGCTAGTTTTAGAGAGAGGAAGAGGGAGTGGGGAGAGGAAAAAGTAGCTTTAAATGAGGGATAATGATGGGGGGCGTTTTTGGCCCTAGCCCACTTTTTGAGGTGGTCATTTATGCCAGTTTGAGCCGTCCTTATTAAAAAAAGGTGGGAAATTTGATTTTATTGAAAGATTTTGCATTTTTCAGCCCAATTTCTTTAAAAAAAATGGTATGATTCACGTTTGACCCCTACATATTAGGGGCAGGGAAACCCAACATTTTTCTCCACATGGCCTTCTCCCATTGCACCACTCCTTAATGACTGTCATTAGGCTTGGGGCAAATTAAAGGGCCCAAGAAGACCCCAAACAAGTCCTAATGACACATTTATAAAGGAGCATTAGTATACCATATATTAAGTAGTGTGAAATTGCAAACACCATTGCACCCACTAAAAAATGAAGAGGGAGGGAACATTGTAATAGATTGCAACATTAATCCATAAGCTCATCTTCACCTGTGTCATAGTCTACAGAGCTCCAAAAGTTTGTACTTTGCTGCTTCCAAGAAATGGTGTACTCTCTAGTTTTTTGTCAAGGGCTGGACAGTGTACAATGGTCACATTGTATAGGGTCCCTTTTGAAGTTTTGGTACATTGGTCTTGAGATGTGGACGTTGGAAATTGTTGGGAATACAAACGTTGGAAATTGGAATGTTTGGGTGGTTGGAGAATAGAAGAGAAAAGGGATTAAAAATTGAATGGTGGTGGTGGGGGGGTGCCAACTCAACACATGCCTCCTACGTGGAGGGCGGCAGATCCAAAGGCAAGGGGGGGGTCGGCAAATAATCACTGCGATCTCTACCGCGACGTGGCTATGCTGCTGGTAACTGCCGCCGCCTCGTGTGAACAGATCGTGTAGAGTTGGAGCCAATCGATTGGTGCATACAGGCTGCAGGCATACTGTCACTGCCTCGTCTGAACCCAGCCTAAGCATCGGCATGGTCGGTAATAACTAGAGTTGGTATAAGCATCGGTATGGTCGGTAATAACTACAGTTAGTATAAGCATCTGTAATTACCAGAGTTTGTATAATTGTTGATATAGGCATCGGTAAGTGAATAGTATACCGATGTTCATACCGAACAATCTTAACGATTCACGTCTCTCGACAATTATACTGATGGTCCTATATAGGTGCTTATACCAACAATGGTATCAATGACATAAGGGAAAAAAGGTTTAAAAAATTCAAAGTCTAAGATGTCGGGTATAGGTGATGGTATGAGGTCATTCCCTTGTAGTGTTCGTGCCATCATTCCTAGTTTTGGAATACAAAAACAAGATATGCTTTAGGTTTAGCATTTTAACTCCTAGCTAGAGCATAGAGCATATCATGCTTGTTCTTCTCTACAATATACTTTTCTTGCACTAAAAGTATTCTTTACTTGCCTTTAACCTTCTTTTGATGAATGCCAAGCTTACATGGTAAGGCAAACTATAAATCTTTCTTTTAAACAATCCCCTCGATGCGCTTCACAAATATGACATTGATTTTTGTTGTATTGATTGATAGCTCCACTTTACATTATTTTGACTTTGGTATGCCTAAACACCTTTCTTCTTTATTCAAGCACAATATACTTCAAATACTTGAGTGCATTTAAGTGTAAAAGTGACAATTACATTGGAAATGCATGCACACTAGAAGTTTTAAAATACACAAATTTCTCACATAACATTATACAACCTCTTCTTGCTTAGTAACTTATGCACATCAAATTCCCGAGCATGTATTGCCTCACACTTATCTTTCCCAATTGGTGACACTTGTAATAGACACTTTCTTCCCAACTTGTCAAAATAAAGACATGCTTTGTAGTTAATCATCTTTTAATGCTCAAAGAGCATGCTACCTTTTTCATAAAATAAGTTGAAACTTTCTCCAATTAAAATAAAGACATGCTTTGTAGTTAATCATCTTTTAATGCTCAAAGAGAATGCTACCTTTTTCATAAAATAAGTTAAAACTTGCACCTTAAAAAACTTCACTGAATTAAACTCCTAAACATTGAGGTTTTTTTTGGATGAATTTCTTAAAGTTTAAGAATGACAAAAAGGGAACTCAATACAATTAATGCTAGTGACCTATCATGGGGTCCTTGTTCACATTTCAATAATCAAAGCTCTTAGTATTTTCGTGAAGTAGATAGGGCTTTTAGTGAAAACTCAATTCAATTAATGCTAGTGACCTATTATGGGGTCCTTGTTCACATTTTAATAATCAAAGCTCTTAGTATTTTAGTGGAGTAGATAGGGCTTTTTAATTTCTTAGTTAGGGACTAGGTTATATTTCCTCTCACTATATTTGGGAGTTGTTACAAAACATGGGGATTGGGGCAAGACATAACTAGGGAGTGTCCATAATAGTCTTGCCAGAAGAAGTCCTATTTTGAAGTGAACATTTTCTAGCTACTCTACTATGTAAGCCACCTAAGAATTGCAATGAAAAGGTACCGAGGGGCTACATGTATAGAATGTGGACCAATATAGGGTAAACAAGTGGGAAAATGTGTTTTAGCAACATCCTACTTGGGGATGCAACTGGAAAAAATGTATGAGTGCACATGAGATGGTGATTGGCTACTTGAGGTATCATGTTTGCTAATCTTTAACTTATAGTTTGTGTACTTAGAGAAGATGATTTGTATATTCACAAAAACATACCTATTTTATTAACCTGCCCATCCATACAGTGTATGGGAAGGGGAGTCCCCTTGGTATAGTAAATGGTGGTGGCCTTTGATTTTTCAAGGGGTTTCGGATCGTGCATATTTGGAGCAAAACATGTGGCATGTATCTTATTTTTGTTGAGCCCATAGGACCACCATCTAAGGAGAGACACATTTAAGAGCTCTATTGGGAAGAGAAAATTTTAAGCCCCAATAGGCATTGAGTGAAATAGGAGGTTCTCATTCCTATGCGAGTGCCAACCTAATGAGATGAGAAAATGGCTAAGTTTTTGAGAGCGAAGATGTAACTTTGTCATCTTGAGGTGGTGACTTAGCGGCATGAAGTGAAAGGGGGTTGGTTGTTGACGGGAAAAAGATCACCATCATCATCATCATCATCATGGGAATACATTGTGTGACTGAACAACACTGGGCAAAGTACTGGGCAGTGAGGTGGACCGCAGTGGGCGACCCGACGGTGGAGTAGGAAGACAGCTGTTATTTTGCACCTACCTACTCCCCACCCTTGGGGTGGGGTGGGGTCGGATGGGGCCGGGCGGGGCATTTTTAGAGCCAAGGGGAGGTACGGATGGTGGCTTCTGGCTTTTACTGCCGACTCGGCAGCAGCAGCGCTTGCTGTTGGTGGCGTGCACGACTCTTCCCCATTCTCTACGCAACGCATTCCTCTCGTAATAAACTCTGCCTTTCATGGAACTCTGCTATTAGACTTCAGCAGGCCTCTCGAGTATAGTTAAACGGGAAAGAATAATTAGTAGGCGATGGGAAGCAGATCTGCTGCTGCTCCTCCTCCTCCTTCTCTGTCTCGCCGTCACTCATCCACAGACGAGAGATCCGAGCTCGGCTCGCCATGCGCCCACGTGCCCATGGCATCACCGATTAATGGCTACGCAGATCACAGATCGAGGCCGTTCAGGAGGACGACGACGATCCGGCAGTGCGAAGACCGTCCCCGCAACAGATCAGCTGACGTTCTCTCGCCCGTTAGCAGCATTTCGAAGCAGCAACGGCGCCTGCCGCCACCACCACCAACCCCCCCTCCCGCTTGCTTCAATATTTGGCCCTTGAAGATGCGCAGAAGAAGGGGCGTGGAAACCCGAAAGCGCGTGATGAAGACCGATCCCTGGGGGACTAACCATGAAGAAGTTTGGCAGGACACAATGACAGGAACAGCTGCCACGGCAGCTGGCAAAGTGCCCGTCAACCCTTGTTCATCGAAGAGCGAATTCCATCAAGGTCTTGATCTGCAAAGTACGTACAAGAGGAGGCTGGCTTGGGAATTCGGCTGTGCCTTGGCTCACGCATACCTCCATCAGGTGGAGTCGGACAAGCACATGAGCAAAAACCTGCACGTGGGCGCCCCCTCGCCAGAGCTGGCTTGCGATGAGCCGACGGAGAACGAGGGGAAGCGAATCAATCCTTTTTCTGCAGATCCTCCTACTACTAGTAGTGTGGCTGCGCCTGGATTGCATCATCTACACATGTGCCAGCATAGTGACGTTGTGTGCATAGACGAAGTTGTGAATCCCACTCAGGCCGCTGAATGGTTTGGAGTTCATTTCTCATCCACGGCCGCGTTGGTAAGCTAACTAGTTAGTTACTCCCACATTGCCGTCGTCCCACAACTCCTGTCCACTATATAGCAGGCCCGAATTCCACCAAACTTGTTACATGCCATCTAATCTCAGGCAAATGAACTCTCTCAACCGTGTGTACACAAGAAGGGTTCAAAGTTTTTCTTCGCAGAAGAGATGCCAAGTAGTCACTTAGATGTTTCATGTCACTTCAACAATGATCAGCCTCGGCTCAAAAAATCTACATACAGAACACGTTTCATAAATATTTTATTAAGTTTCTTCTTTTGCCGTGTGTGTGTGTATGGATTTAGTTGGCCATCTCGACCATGAGAGATGATGAACGACCTTAAGGTATCATTCAAAATAGGGATCATGTTGAGCAGCATGACAGTATTTCATGAGTTGGCACACACACTCTCTCTCTCTCTCTCTCTCTCTCTCGTTGATGGTAGCTTCAGCAAATGTTTGCTTGTATGGTGTTGAGTGGGCATTGTGGAATTGGATTTGTAAAACTTCTCGGGCAAGAAATACCATACGTTTTTTTCCCCTCTAGGATTGAAGCATGCCTTTACATAGTCGTGTATATAAAGACTAATGCAGAATCGCTTCAGCGGTGTTCAACGTGCAATACAGTAACCAAGTTCTGTTGAGAGGAAAAACACGATATTTTCGCTATTTTGATTTAGAAAACAGTTCTAAACAAATTTTTTAATACGTATGATCATGTTACAATCTTTTAGACTAAATTTGTTGGAGGTGAAACATAATCTCGGCACCAATAGAGAGCTCTCCATGACTTTTGAAAACCATGCCATTGCTCATTCCATATAAGCAAAGAAGTAAAGCCTCACCCAATTGAACAGGTACTCGGGCTTGCTTTCTTTATTTCAAAGAAGAGACTTATATTAAGTATGAGAAAAGCATACAAAAATCACAGTTAAGCCAAATATATGTAAGGTGATCTCAACCATTGAGGAGCATCATGGTGCCATGAAAGACCTATGAGACTAGAAGAAAATAAAATACCATAGTTTCACTCCCACATGAATACAACGCGCTTTGCTTGCGCGGAACGAGAGGACCCCTTAATACGAGCCCATGTAGCCATGCGAGTATGGATGATATCACCCCATACGGTACTAATGCAGTGAGACTCAAAAATCTAACACCCTTGATTGCTTCTGTGTATCTAGCTCTCCAAATTTGCCATGCTGTAGTACTAGTAACAATCTCCTAACATGTGAATAAGATCACCCCCAATATGTAAGGTGATCTCAACCACTGGGGAGCATCATGGTGCCATGAAAGACTTGTGGGACTAGATGAAAAGAAAATGCCATGGTCCCACTCTCGCATGAATACAAAGCGCTTTGCCTGCGCAGAACTAGAGGACCCTTGAATACGAGCCCATGTAGCCATGAGTATGGATGATATCACCCCATATAGCTCTAATGCACTGGGACTCAAAAATCTCGACACCCTCAATTGTCTCCATGCATCTAGCTCTCCATATCTGCCATGCTGTAATATTGGCAACAATCTCCCAATAGGTGAATATGATCACCCCAATATGTAAGGTGATCTCAACCAATGAGGAGCATCATGGTGCCATGAAAGACCTATGGGACAAGAGGAAAAGAAAATGTGATGGTCCCACTCCCGCATGAATACAACACGTTTTGTCTGTGCGGAACCAGAGGAACCTTGAATACGAGCCCATGTAGCCATGAGAGTATGGATGACATCACCCCATATAGTACTAATACCCCGAGACTCAAAAATTTGGACACCCTTAATTGCCTCCATGCGTCTAGCTCTCCACATTTGCCATGCTGTAATATTGGCAACAATCTCCCGACAAGTGTCAATTCTGTATTTGGGGGGTGTATAATATGAGTAAGGGACATCTTGCAACAAACACATATTGGGCAACACCTCTATGAATGAAAATAGCAATGTTCGTATCACTACCATCGTAGAAAAGCTGCGGACCAGACTGGGAAGGCCAAGAAATTGTCCCCCAAGTAACATACTGGTGCAACCACTCAATTTGCCCATAAGTTGGGCTATAGAACCTCAAATACATTGTGCATTGCTGTATCCACATAAACAATGTTGTACACTCTGAATTTCCCACATCTCAGGAAGGTAGGTGCTACATCGACCTCCACTGATTGGTGGGAAGACCACTATGTAAAAATAACCAAAAGAAATGAGAAATCTGGCTTCTTTTGTATGAATGCCAAAGCCTATGCTAATATCTGCATTGTATCATCGAAGTGATGTCATAAGTCTCCCAGTGAGGCCTGAGAGTAGGGATTTTGTACACTCTCAGAATTTGTTGTACATTGTTTATGTATCACATGAACAAATATATACACTCTCAGATTTTGCTGCACATATCGGGCAGGAAGGTGCTACACCGAAAATCAACCTCCATTGATTGGTGGGGAGACTACCATGTAAAAACAACCAAAAGCAATGAGAGATCTGGCTCCTTCTATATGAATGCCAAAGCCTATGCCAATATATGCACTGTATCACCGAAGTGATGTCATAAGTCTCCTAATGAGGCCTAAGAGTAGGGATTCTGTGCATCTATCAAATGATGAGAAACCTGGCATTCCGAACAGTGAAGTTGACAAAAGGATGGCTTTTCAATGGATTAGAGGCATCAATCCACTCCCACTTGCTTGGATCCCAGTAAAGATATTTGATAGGATAGCCACCATACAGCCATAAACACCAAGAGCCATGAGTCACTACTTGAGAAGAAGGATCAATTAACCAATGCTTCACTGAACGACCAACAATCCTCACTGGACTAAGCTTGGTGTCTAAGATGATTCCCTCTACATCGGGCCCTCAATCTCCATCCATGCATGATAGAATGGATGACGCAATCTATAGCCTCCTGGCTCGGATGATGATCTCCATGAAAGATCCCATAGAGCCACACATGCGGTATAGCTACATCAATATGATCAATACGTATGTGAAAGCCCTTAAGATCCTGAATGAATGCAGCTCTCCGATCCAGATGAAGAGAGGTTAAATCAAATCTCCTAGAGCTCCATTGAAGAAGCTTCTTCTGAATACTCAAAAGTACAGGGGCAAACTGCTCTGTAGGAGAAATATCAAACCCAACCTGGCATCCCAAGTATCTAGCAGTGCATCCTTTGCTGATCCAAGTAAAACCAAGCTTTGCACCCCAAGAAACTCTCAACATTTCACTAATCCAAAACTGACAAATTTGTGTCAATTAATGAGGGCTCCTGATGCCAAACAAAACTCTTCCATTGCCACCTGAAAGGAACATAAACATATGTGTGAGGCCTCCAAGTACATGGTTGTGTCATCAACTAACTTTGATTCAACCATCTCCTCCTGACTACGAAGAGCTAACCTTAATCTAGAAATATTCAAAAGTACAGGGGCAAACTACTGTGTAGGAGAAATATTAAACCTAACCTGGCATACCAAGTATCTAGCAGTGCATCCTCTACTGATCCAAGTAAAACCAATCTTTGCACCCCAAGAAACTCTCGACATTTCACTAATCCAAAACCGACAAATTTGTTCCTGATGCCAAACAAAACTCTTCCAGTGCCACCCGAAAGGAACATAAACATATGTGTGAGGCCTCTAAGAACATGGTTGTGTCATCAGCTAACTTTGATTCAACCAGCTCCTCCTGTGACTACTACGAAGAGCTAACCTCAATCTAGAAATACTCAAAAGTACAGGGGAAAATTGTTGTGTAGGAGAAATATCAAACCCAATGTGGCATCCCAAGTATCTCGGAGTGCATCCTCTGCTGATCCAAGTAAAACCAAGCTTTGCACCCGAGAAACTCTCGACATTTCACTAATCCATAACCGACAAATTTGTGTCAATTAATGAGGACTCCTGATGCCAAACAAAACTCTTCCAGTGCCACCCGAAAGGAACATAAACATATGTGTGAGGCCTCCAAGAACATGGTTGTGTCATCAGCTAACTTTGATTCAACCAGCTCCTCCTGACTACGAAGAGCTAACCTCAATCTAGAAATACTCAAAAGTACAAGGGCAAACTGCTGTGTAGGAGAAATATCAAACCCAACCTGGCATCCCAAGTATCTAGCAGTGCATCCTTTTCTAGTCCAAGTAAAGCCAAGCTTTGCACCCCAAGAAACTCTCGACATTTCACTAATCCATAACCGACAAATTTGTGTCAATTAATGAGGGCTCCTGATGCCAAACAAAACTCTTCCAGTGCCACCTGAAAGGAACATAAACATATGTGTGAGGCCTCCAAGAACATGGTTGTGCCACCTGAAAGGAACATAAACATATGTGTGAGGCCTCCAAGAACATGGTTGTGTCATCGCTAACTTTGATTCAACCAACTCCTCCTAACTATGAAGAGCTAACCTCAATCTAGAAATACCGGCAGCAGTGGAACGGAGGAAGATGCTCATGGCCTCTGTGATAGTGGTATATAATAATGGCCATCCTTGTCGTACTATTGAGCAAGCAATCTGAAACTGCTCACCTCTATCATCGCAAGCGAGCACACTATTATGGGCATCATGATACATGCAGAAAAATCCCCTAATCCATCTCTGAGAAAAACCCATACGGTTAAGAGTACTACCCTCAAGGAAGTCCCAATCCACTCTATCATAAGCCTTATCAAAATCCAAAAGCAGAATGGCTAGAGGTTGATTACTCGCTTTGGCCCACTCCATAGCCTCCCAAAAAGAGAAAATGTTATCAAAGATGCTCCTCCTGGTCTATTTTATGGAATTTATTCTGGCGTCAAACGGCTCTAACTGTAACTATATTATTTCATGCTTAACTTTAGCTGTAGGTGTAATTATATTATTTATGGCTCTAGTTATAACTACATTATTTCATGCTTAACTAAATTTAGTGTTGATATAATTATGATTGGAGTCCTTACAAAACTTTCTTGCCTATAGAACTCGTCGAAGCTTTTCTTTTATTTGGCTTGCTCAGACTTTGACTTCAATGTTGTTTAACTTTTTTCCCTCTAAGTTGTGATTTGAACTACAAATAGTTCTTTATTTATTGTGCCTTTGTTACTTTCTAGATAAATTCATTGATGTTTTGAATACTTTATTCATTGTAATTTCCTTTGTTCTTAAGCCTTGCTTGCTCTAGAATCTCTCATATATACTTTGATAAGCTGAATTGGGTCAAGTACAAGCTTGTTGAAATATATGATGTACAAGTGATATAGGGTGAGAGAAAGAGGTCATGAAGGTGTGAACACACCCCAAATAAAGTGGGCATGTGGGTGGAAAAGGGATCTAGGGTTGGCCCAACCTTAACCCTTGGTGAACCCTATATAAAGAGCAGAAGGCCTCACTTTTTGTAACACAAGTAACACAACATTTGAAGCTAAAGGTTAAGCCAACTTTGGAGTGGTTGAAATAGAAGGTAATATACAAGCTTTCTGTACATCTTGTGTTCTTGCTCTCTCTCATATATGTTGCTCTATCCTGCCATCAACTATTTCTTTCGTTATGCATACTCCCCATAATTTTGACTTGGTATCAAAGCCTTACAAAGGCTAAAGTTCCCCTTCAATCTCTTTTCTTTCTCTCTCACTATCATAAGCCATTCACATCCTCATCAAGAAAGATGGTGGTAGAAGAAGGTGAGAAGCAAAAAGGCATCAAGAAGGAAGGCAACAAAAGAGCTTCATCAAAGAGAAGATTCTGTCATTATCAACAAATTTTTGAAGCTTTGAAGAAAAAGAAGACGATCCTCATCATCCTCATCATCATCATCAACAACAACAACAACAACAAGAGGAAAAAGAAGAAGAAAACGTAAGCAAAATTGTTCCGTCAACTATTTCCATCTATCTGCGTTTTTCCGTCGGCCGACGTCAGCTTGTCCGTCCATCTCCGTCCGTTGGCTGTCGCCTCATATGGTGGCTATACAAGTGAGTTGAAAGCCTAGCTACAACTCGTGCTTGCATGATGACAACACGAGCTTCAACAGCAGCTGTCATCAACAAACAAAAGCGAAGGCGCATCCAAAAAATAAAAAATAAAAACGCAAGCGCCGTCCATCGCTCTATTGATCGTCATAGTCCGTCCAACAGCAGCGACCTGCAACTTATCGTCATGTGCCGAGTGCTCTCTATTGCTTAAAGCAGCAATGTGGCAAAGCAACAAGCAACCTCCGCAAACCGCAACGCATCACGAACATCAACGAGCACATTAACGCATAGTAGCATTTTTTTTCCAACAAACCTAAAGGAAAAAAAACACAAGCCAAATGTTTCAAAATCTTGCAGTTTTTTTTCTCATCCAAGTTTTTAAAAGTTTTTTTTTTAAAGAAAAAAACTATTTCTACTAAAGGTTTTTATATCTTTCTCTGAAGGTTCTTTAAACCTTTCTATGAGGGTTTTTTAAACTTTTTTCTCTAAGGGGATTACAAAGCCAATAGATTCGCTTGCTCTTGTTTATCAAAATCAAGAGGTATTCTTTGTTCATCAAATCAAACTTGAATTATTTTTTTCTGCCTTGTAAAGAGAATTAAACATTGCCCTTGTTTTTTGCAAGTGGTAAGACCTCTCCTACTCCTATCAATCATGTCAAAGGAGATTGGAGCCTCAATTGAGAAGTTTGATGGCTAGGGTTTCCATACTTGGAAAGTTCAAGTAAGATATATGCTACAGGTCAACGTAAAGGGTGGATCTACATCTACATCAAAAACTCAAGCCTTTGTGATGAAACATGGTAAGTCCAAATCCAACTTGAAATGTATCTTTTGCAAAGAAGACGGTTTTATCAAAGAGAAGGAGCAACAAGGGTGGTGCTGCGCGAAGCTACTATGGAAGAGATGGTACCAAAGATGTTACTAAGGTTGAGGGAAATTATGTGAATTCCTCAAATGTTCGAGATAAGCAACTCTTCTAGTTTAGGAGTGAAGCATGTTTACTAGAATTGGGAGTGAACCACATTTCTCTATAACTCATCACTTTTGTAAAAGCCTAATTTATAAAGGCTACCTACCTTATCATCTATCCTATGGTTGAGAGGAGGTCATTTTATTCTTGTATGTCGAATACTCACTTTGCTCCATGTTTGGCATTGTCCCATGGTGGCATTGAGAGGGAGTGTTGAAATATATGATGTACAATTGATAAAGGGTGAGAGAAAGAGGTCATGTAGAGGTCATGTAGGTGTGAACACACCCCAAATAAAGTGGGCATGTGGGTGGAAAAGGGATCTAGGGTTGGCCCAACCCTAGCCCTTGGTGGACCCTATTTAAAGGATAGGAGGCCTCACTTTTTGTAACACAAGTAACACAACACTTGAAGGTGAAGGTTAAGCCAACTTTGGAGTGGCTGAAATAGAAGATTATATAGAAGCTTTCTATACATCTTGTATTCTTGCTCTCTCTCATATATGTTGCTCTATCTTGCCACATCAACTATTACCATCCGTTGTGCATACTCCCCTGAATTTTGACTTGGTATCAGAGCCTTGCAAAGGCTAAGTTTTCCTTCAATCCCTTTTCTTTCTCTCTCATCTAAAGGGCAGGAGGCCTCACTTTTTGTAACACAAGTAACACAACACTTGAAGGTGAAAGTTAAGCCAACTTTGGAGTGGCTGAAATAGAAGGTAATATAGAAGCTTTCTATACATCTTGTGTTCTTGCTCTCTCTCATATATGTTGCTCTATCTTACCATCAACTATTGCTTTCATTGTGCATACTCCCCATAATTTTGACTTGGTATCATGGCCTTGCAAAGGCTAATTTATAAAGGCTACCTACCTTGTCATCTATCCTATGGTTGAGAGACGGTCATTTTATTCTTGTATGTCCAATGCTCACCTTGCTCCATATTTGGCATTGTCCCATGGTTGCATTGAGAGGGGGTGTTGAAATATATGATGTACAAGTGATAAAGGGTGAGAGAAAGAGGTCATGTAGGTGTGAACACACACTAAATAAAGTGTGCATGTGGGTGGAAAAGTGATCTAGGGTTGGCTCAACCCTAGCCCTTCGTGAACCCTATATAAAGGGCAAGAGGCCTCACTTTTTGTAACACAAGTAACACAATACTTGAAGCTAAAGGTTAAGGCAACTTTGGAGTGGCTGAAATAGAAGGTAATATAGAAGCTTTCTATACATCTTGTGTTCTTGCTTCTCTCATATGTGTTGCTCTATCTTGCCATCAACTATTGCTTCCATTGTGCAGACTCTCCATAATTTTTGGTGGTCTCTTAAATGTATTATTTTGACCCTTTACTCATTTTGACAAGATTCATTTCCTTGTCTTTTGCATACAATCCCTCAAGGTTTGCATCCACTAATCTTAGTATCTCAGGTCGTTTCAATTGCCCTTGGACCTGCTATTTTGGAGATTGTGCATAGTACATTTGGTCACTAACATTTCTATCTTGTAAATGGTATATACAAACTCAATTTGTTGTACTAGTCCAAGTCCACCCTCATAATGTGTAGAAACCTTTGGTACCTCTCTTGGTTTCCTTTTGTTCTTGCTTTCTTATGGCACTTATAAGATGTGGAAGGTAGCTTTGACACCTTCCTTCCTGATGTTTGAAGTCATGGTCCTAACGCATGTCTTTTGGATTGGATGCTAGCATATAACAACTCATTCCCCTCAATAAATAAGTTTACAAGAGAGCCAAGCCTATTGGTTATATGAAGTTGCATTTGGAGCTTTGCTTCTATCAGTTGTGGTCCCCACATTGAATACATTGCTAAGGAAATTAATCGAATTATTATTGTATCTAGTGTACTTTTGTTGCTCCCTAGTTAGTGGTTATATGAAGTTGCATTTGGAGCTTTGCTTCTATCATTTGTGGTCCCCACATTGAATACATTGCTAAAGAAATTAATCAAATTATTGTTGTATCTAGTGTATTTTTGTTATTCCCTATTCATTCTATTTCAATTAATGTTGAATTATCCTATGAACTAGGGTCTACGATGAGGGTCTTCAAAAGTAAAAACACATATACACATGGTTGCCACACACATAAAACTTGTCATGAAACACTTGTGATTTCATGAACTGATCATAGCCGTGGTGTTGCCCCCACAAGTGAATTTTCTGTCCAAGCATTGAAGTATCTCCCTTATGTACATGTGGTCAATCTAACACAAACTTGCTATGCATCGTTGAGTTTGGAGCCCCACGTGCATGATACAACTGAAGAGAGGTCTAGCCTGCTTGTCATTCAAAGGAAACCACCTCATCTCACCAAGTCGTGAAGCCGCAACGTCAAGTCAAGTTGGGTTGTCCATGAGAATGAAAGAATTTAGGAATCTAGATGGAACATTGGTAAACCGTGCACTCTGGGTGATTTGCCAAACATGACCGAATGGATTTGGTGCTTCGTGAGCCTCTTTGTGGCTATTCGGTTCGCTTGCATGAAGCATGGCGATGTCTTTGGAAAGAAGGTAAACATTATAGAGCTTCCGTGGCTTGGGGGTGACATGTTGAATTCTCAGAGAATGCTGGCCTTAGGCACGCAGCGTTTCCTTAACCTTTTGGGCATCTAGACCTTGCTTGATTAGCACGGATGTAGGCAAGTTTTGTGCCATGAAGGGAGATGCAGAGCATGGTTGATTGAATGACCTCATTGTGTAAAGATCACATTTGGGTGCACCCTACGACTCCATGGACTGTGATTGGGATGCGCAGTTGATTGGGCAAGATGGAGGATTCTCTGGTGGGTATCTACACGAATTCCTAGTGTGCCGTGCATGAATGGGAGGCTAGTAGCCCTTGTGAGTGTGTAGATGTCATAATTGTGAGTCATGGATGGCTAGATAAGCAAGAATGAGACTCAATGCAAAAGACAAGAAAATTGGATGAAGGCAAAGATGCAAAGTGTGGGTATGGAGCATAGATGATGCGTGCAAGAATGGAATCCTGTGTTGAAGTGCCTAAATATAAGGTGTGGTCTTAAGGCCATTGTGGGCAATCGACAAAAGGCATGAGTGCATGGATCGGTGCCAAATGGACCATAGTAGCCAGGAGTTTCATAAAAAAGGTTTTTTAAACGCGTTTCGAAACGTTTCATGGTGAAGCCCAGAAGTATGAAACGGCTCGGGTACCCGGGGGGAGGGGGGGGGGGGACACATGTTACCTTGATCTCATAGGCTCAAATAAATTGCAAATTAGAACTTTGAAGACTGAAGTCTGAGACATGTGAAAACTTAACACTCTTTTCACACTCATGAGTCACATAGCACAACTTAATAATTTACGATTTACAACTTACAAGTAACCAAATGGCAAAAGGAGTCAGGACCAAAGAGTGGCAATCCATAAAATGAGAAATGTCACATGATACATCATAAATGTCACATGCCACATGGGCTATGGCTGAAGCAAATGAGAGTATGTCACATGTGACATGTGACTGCCACTAACACCATACATGAAAGAAACTCAAAAAAATCTAAAAATAACAACACTATCCAAGGCTCTAGCTAGTAGCCTCCAATGTCAAACATGACATAATACATCATACATGTCAATAAATCATAAATGAAAATGAGAATGAGTCATGACTAGGTACTAAGTAGATACTAGACTCTGAGAGCCTACTCATCCTCCTCTGCATCATCCAACTCAAGATCCTCATCCTCATCTGCAACATCAGATGCCTCAGAAGCTGTGGTCCAATCAGAAGAGTCATCTACAACCTCTGCTGTCGCTGTCTCACATGCAACACTCATGCTACCACCATCATCTGTGCCACGTACAAAACTCCTGCTAGTGCTAGCACCATGTGTATCCCTGCCCACCCTGGCTCGAGAGTGGCTACGTGTTTGCCTGGTTCCCTGCATCGCCTCCTCATATAACATGGTGTAAATGTCCTGCTCATCAGGTGGGATCTCTGGGATGTCTTTCACTTTCTCAATGTCGATTTTGTCGACATTCACCTGAATCGGCTCTATAGAAGTACCTCTCTGCTCAAGTAGACGGAGGTTGCAATGACAATAAACCAACCGCTCTAATTGTGGAGTGATAAATTTGTTCCTTTTCTTTGTGTGGAAAAGGGCCCATGTACTCCAATTTCTCTCACAAGGACCTGAGCTGCAGTCCTGTGAAAGCACTCTCATAGCAAGCCTCCTCTGCCAAAATTCAAACCCGAAAAATCACACATGAGACATGATTCATTATCCATGACACAGGTGAAAGCACATGCATGAATCATGATATATCATGTGACATGAGCATAAAACTTTAATGAATACTCACCAACTGTGGGGCACTTATACCATATTTCTCCCACCAAGATACAGGCTGTAACATCTCTGAATGCAACTCAGCAGTCAGTGACCCAAAATGCTTTCCTGTCTTGTTGCGGAAGGCAAGCCGCTGCTGCTCCAAGGTAGCCAACTGATCCACATCTCCACCCACCCATGTTGTGACATACTCGGTCCAACCATCCTCCAACTCCTCGCAACATGCCTGATCTTCGTGTCTCCACAAAGGATGGAGAATGTGGGCCACTGCATGGATTGGTCTATGAAACCAATCCCAACGATCTTGCCAAATAGCACGGAGGCTGGCCTTCCTAGTTTTTTGAACATTACGAATCACGAATCACGATTTAGAGTTTATATTAAATAAAGTTTAGAGCTGAAATTTAAAGAGAAGTAAAATATAATACTTACTGGATGTCAGAAATACCAGTTGCCTTTATAAGGCACTCCCCGAGCTTGTCCATGTACCCATATAAGAGGCCCATGGTGCAACCCTCCATGTCGGTGATTCGTAATACGCTGTAGAAAGGTTGTAAAATCCTCACCAATCTCTCTGCTGTTGCCCACCACTCAGCACCCATGATAGTGCTAACAAACTTATCTGACTTTGAACACTTATTTTCAGCTTCCCAGTCATACCATTCCTTGGACACCACTAGTCGTAAGAGTCCCTTTCGTACTCTTACTACTCTATCAAGCACTATGAACATATATGCAAACCTAGTGGTGGCGGGTTTACACAGCTCCAACTCACCCTGTGCCCTGTAGATAGAAAGGATCTTGGGCCGCTTTGTGACAAATTTGACAATGAAGCGAGCTGTATTTAATACTTCCTACAACCAACCTAGCTTGCCCATATCCTCCATCATAAGATCCAAACTATGACTGGCACATGGTGTCCAAACAATGCGTGGAAATTCATCCTCAAGCATGCGGCCCATACTGACACAATTTGAACCATTGTCAGTCACAACCTGCACAATATTTTCCGGCCCAACTTCCAAAACAGCCTCACGCAAATGGCACCAAATGAACTCTCCTGTAACCACTGTGCCTGGCTGGGATGCATCAATGGCACGCAAAAACATTGTGCCCTTGCAAGAGGACACCAAGATGTTGTACACACTTCTCTTGCGTACATCTGACCACTCGTCACAAAGCAATGAGCAACCATACTTTTCCCAAGTCTTCCTTAATGGGGCTGAATTTCGTGATGCACCTGTGCACGCTCTCTACGTAGCTCTTTAGTGCGCATAGTCTCATAGTTGGGTCCCTCCCACTCGTATCCAATCTGACTGACGGCACGCATGGCACATTTCCAACGATTTGTGCGTAGTATGTTGAAAGACAAGGCACATTGTATGAAGAGCTTAGTGAGCTCTCGAGTTGCCTCTTTCACAGCCTGCTTTTGAAAACCTGCTTTGATATTGCCTCTCTTGAGAGACCCCACAATCGGCAATTTAGAACGAGCCGCTACCGGCATAGAGCTCGTACCTGCATACACGCCACCTGCAAAGGAATCTTGGCTTTCAACCACATGAGTTTTCCCCCTCTTTGCCACTACCTCGGAGCTCTCTTCTTCCTCGACACCTGTACCTGTGTTAGAGTCTACAACCCCTTCTTGGATTTTCTTCCATTCTTGTAGACTGTCATACACAGCCTTTGGTACCCTGGGACAAGCACAAATGCCCTCACCCTTCAAGCTAGACAAATGGGCTTTGATGCGGGTTACACTCCCGCCGGTCACTAATAAGCAGAAATTGCACTTCCACTTTTCGGCCCCAAACCCACCGTATCTTCCAAGTGAGGTGACATGGGCCCATACAGCATCACGATTGCGACCCATCTCGATTCTGTAAAAAGTTCAAGAAAATTTCAGCCTTCAAAGTTCAAAGTTCAGGTTAATTTTCAGCCTTATAAATTTAATCATAATTCTATAGTGTGTCTCTCTCTCTCTCTTTTTGGTCTCATAGGTCATTTTGGAAATTGGCCTCCTGAAGACATTAATATATCATTTCATTTCATTTCTCTAGAGTCTAGACTCTACACAGTGCACACATGTCACACTGTACACATACACATCTCTCTCTCTCTCTCTCTCTCTCTCTCTCTCTCTCTGTGTGTGTGTACACACACACGTCACACGTCCTCTTTACACACCTCTCTCTCTCTTTACACCTCTCTCTCTCTCTCTCTCTCTCTCTCTCTCTCTCTCTCTCTACACACACACACACACGACAGCAATGCAGCACGGCTGTGTGTGTGTGTGTGTAGAGAGAGAGAGAGAGAGAGGTGTAGAGAGAGAGAGAGGCAAGTCAGTGGTCACTCACGCTAGAGTGCGCACTGCGTGGCTGGACGCGTGACTTCGAAGAACCTGCAGGCTGCTCGCACAGAAACGCACAAAAACGACAGCCAAACGTTTTTTTAACGTGGATATTGCAGTTTTGGGAAAAAAAAATTGTCCAAAAAAAAACTCGTTTCAAAAACAACGAAACGTTTCAAAACGTTTCGTATGCCACAGGAACAACGAAACGCGTTTCATTGCTACTGTGAAATGGACCACAAGGTTGGAAGGACTATCTAGGTCTATGGGCCTAAGTGCTTGTGGCAAAAGGACATGAGAGAAGGGGGTTGAATGCACAATGTAAACTTGCAAAAGGCTTGGTTGTAAGTGGAAGTAGATTTGCGTTTAATTTTAGCAAGATTTTCTTTGAGTTTATGGGTTATGTGGCAATTGAACTATCTAGCGATGTACCTATAAGCAAAACTCAACTGTACTAGGTGTACCCTATGTAGGGAGGGCTCTACCCACTTAGTGGAAAGCCAACGTAAGTTGTAAAAGGAGAGTGAGAAGTATTTATGGGTGTTGTCGTAATTGAACTATCTAGGCGATGTACCTATAAGCAAAACCCAACTGTAATAGCTGTACTCTCTGTGGGGAGGACTCTACCACTAAGTGGAAAGCCAAGATAATTTGTAAAAGGAGAGTGAGAAGTGTTTTACCTAGACTTACCCAACATCTATACAGGATTAAGGGAGAGTGGCCCTCCCTCCACGTGGGCAAAGGAGGGGGGCCTATTTCAAAATGGCCACTCCTCCTTCAAGCGTGAGGAGGAGCCAAATCTCACATCTTCCAAAGCAATTTTGAATTTGAATCTAAGAAGATCTCATCTCACATCTTTCAATGAAATCTTTGTATACATGCTTACATACCTATAGATACACACACTTATATATATTATGTATGTATGTGTATCTATAGGTATGTAAGCATGTATATATAAATAGTGTACATGTGTGTGTGTGTGTGAGAGAGAGAGAGAGAGAGATTACATGAAAGATGCATTTATTTGAGAGTGAGCACACCTCACCACTCATCCCTACCATTAAAATTTAATTAATTAAAATTATATATATTTGTAAATCTATTTAAGTGTGTGTGTGTGTGTGTGTGTGTGAGAGAGAGAGAGAGAGAGAGAGTTTCTATGTGAGAGAGTGTGCGTGAAGAGAGAGAGAGAGTGTGTGTGTGTGCGCGTGAAGAGAGAGAGAGTGTGTGTGTGTGCATGAGAGTTTCTATGTGAGAGAGTGTGCGTGAAGAGAGAGAGTGTGTGTATGTGTGTGTGTGCATGAGAGAGAGAGAGAGAGAGAGAGAGAGAGAGACTGAGAATTTCTATGTAGGAGATAGTTTGTGTGGGAGGAGATAGTGTGTGTTTTCATTAGTGTATGTGTGGTGTGTACGTGTGTGTGTGTGTGTGTGTGTGTGTGTGAGAGAGAGAGAGAGAGAGAGAGAGACGACAGATAATTTTTACGTAGAAGATAGTTTGTGTGGGAGGAGAGAGTGTGCGTTTAGATTAGTGTATGTGCGGTGTGTACATGTGTGTGTGTGTGTGTGTGTGTGTGTGAGAGAGAGAGAGAGAGAGAGAGAGTATATGCATGCATGTGCGTACATCTGCATCTATGTGTAGAATGTGCTTGAGAGAGAGAGTGAGATGGGGCAGACCTGGAGAGAGAGAGAGAGAGAGAGATGTAATGAGGGAGGGTGAAAAGAGAGAGAAAGAGAATAAAAAGTATCTTTTAATAAAATATAAATTAAATAGAAAACATATATGTATATGTGTGTATACATGTGTGTATGTGTGTGTGTTTTTATTTACATTTATATATACATACATACATATGTATGTATATATATATACATATATATGTTTGTGTGTATGTGTGTGTGTGTTTAGACGTGTGTATGATATATCTATCTATATATTTAAAAGTGACCACAACTTATCACCCATCTCCGCACATTAAAATTTAATCAAAATTAATTAAATTATATCGATGTTTGTATTTATATTTTTAAATACATGTATATATGTATAAGTATATGTGTCTATGTATAGGTTTATGTATCTAAAACATAATATTGTAGGGAAAAATAGTATTTTTAGAGATAAAATGCGTGTGCTTTTGAGAAAAAAATAAAATATTTGATCATTTAAAAATTTCTCTAGAAAATGAAACGCTGTTTTTCTTTTAACAATTATGCCTCAACAAGATCAAAAATAGTTAATTACGGCGAAAGACTCTCTTTTTTTTAAGGCATTTAAAGAAAAAACATGTATATATAAATAGTGTGTATGTGCATGTGCATATAGGCAGTAGTAACCATTAGGATTTTTGAGTGTTCAAATTTATAGGCAAGCATTAGGCCATTAGGGTTTTATATCTTAACCATGGACATTAGGTATGAAAACCCTAATATAATGATTAGCTAAATAAATTTTTATTTATGTCTACACCTATATGTTTTATACATTTTC